>NC_089697.1:15985950-16354200 GCF_031753505.1 Anomalospiza imberbis | reverse complement strand
AGGCCATGGCCATACAGTGTAAGGACATGGAGCTGGAGCTGAGGAACACACAGGCTCAGAGGGACCATCTCAGAGCCCACAATCAGGAGCTGCTGAAACAGCTGGAGCAAAGTGAGCAAGGTACAGCTCCTCCTCTCCCACCCACTGCCCCATCCTGCCTCACCTGCGGGGATCTCGCTGATGGCTCGCAGAGGAAAAGTGCCCAGAGATGGCAGAGGGGAAAAACAACCAGCAGGAGATTTATCCATCCAAGTGCCAGTGAAAGCTTTTTCTTGAGAAAGATGCTGTGGCTGGCAGTGCCATCCGGCTGTGCCATGGCTGATCCCGTGCACAGCTGGAGCCTTCCAGGTGCCGTGTCTGTGCTGAGGAGCTGTAGCTGGATGCCTCAGCTCGATTCCCCCAAACTCCAGGCCTTGCCAGAGCCTCCAGGCTACTGGCCTCTCTGGAGCAGAGCTGCACAGGCATCCCCTCTCCTTTGTCTCTCTTGGATGGCTCACTCTGCACAAGGCCTAGAGCAAACACACTTTCCTGTCCCTCTGAACCTTGCCCCTTTCATTCCTGCTTTTTTCTCTGCCTGCAAATTTCCTTCATTTCTGTCAGCTTTGGAGCCCTTGTGGGCTCAGGGCCTGGCAAACTCAGGCAGGCAGAGAAGACACTGCTGTTGTCTCTGCAGGATGCACATCAGTTTGCCTTTGCTTTGCTTTTCCCCTTCTCCTTTCTCCTGTTCCTTCCCCCTCCCTGCTGCAGATTTGTGGGAGGCAGCAGTCAAGCACACCTCTCGAGAAACTGCCCTGGAGAAAGAGGCCTGTGAAAGGCAGGAAGAGGCTGTGACTCTTCGTCAGGAGGTGGCATCTCTGTAGAGGAAATTGGAGAGCCTGCAGAAGGAAAGGATGGATGTGCTGGTGAGATTGGTGGATGCCACAAAGGGCCATTTCCTAGCTGTGTTTGCACATTCAGTTAATAGTTCTAAGGAGCACCTTTTTCCAGTTAAACTTCTCCAACTGCATTCTTCTGAATAAGGAGGAGAAGATGTTGTAGTCATGTCAAAGCCAGTTAATGCTGAGCCTGCTGATTTTCCTCCATGCTGGGCTTCTGTGCCCTAGAAGCTTTAGTCCTCAATGTCCACACTGCCTCTATGGACATTGCATGCTTTGGGGAATTCCTCGTGTCCAAACCCACGTCCAGATTCCTAAATATCTGGATCTGGAAGGAGGGGTGAGAAGACCAAGTTTGCTGTGAATAGAAAGGTGTTTGGCCTTGGCCATCTGAGAGCAGCCAGTGGGGAGAGAAGAGAGGAAAGCCAAGTGCTGATCCACACCAGGACGTGTGCCTGCAAGTGGAGAACTCGTCCTGAGTGGCAGCAGAGGATGACAGAGAGATCTGGCCATTGCTGCTCCAAGAGAGGGCAGTGGGGCTCTCGGGGATGGAGCCATGGAAACTCTACACAGCAGAGCTGGAAAACCACTGCTGTCAGCCCAAGCCCAGGGAAGGAAATGCTGGCGGTGTTTGCTCTTCCCTTCCTCCCTGATGGAGAGCACATCCTCGTGGCACTGCCTAAATCCTGCTTAGCATGGACTTGAAATCCTGGCTGCAGTTCTGGCAGCTCCTCCCCAGAGGAGCACTGGAGTGGGGCTGCAAGAGCTTGGGGAAGGGCGGAAAGGAAGCTGGGACAGGCTGAGGGAAGGAGCAGAATCAAGGGGGGAAGACCAGCAAAGGTCTGCAGCATCCCGAGGGGCAGAGAGAGAGGGGCAGCCAGTGCCTGCCCCTGCAGCAGGAGTCCAGATCTGGTCTGAAAAGCAAACCGAGGGGGCGAATGAGTGACCCTTTTTCTCCCTGTTTTGGCAGCATGGACTGGAATTGAACCAGCAGCACATGGGAGATGTGGAAGAGAAGAATGAAATGCATGCACCTGTGATGCAAAGTCACCAGGAAAGAGCACAACAATTGGAGACTCAAAAGGAAACCAAGCAGGAAGAGTTGCAGCATGGGACTGCTACTTTGAAGGAAAGAGGGAGCGCTGTGCATGCTGCACTGACCAAGTGTAAAATTGCCAAAGGGTCTCTGCAGAAACACTTCACCTTCCTGAAGGGAAAGATGTGTCTCCAGGCAGGCACTGACATTGAGCCCCAGGCCACTCAGGGGTCCCTGAATTATTCCAGTGCTGTTTCCCATGAAGAGGTGGGTCTCTATCCCTGTCAGTCCAGGCCTGCTTGGGTAAAGCAGCCCGGGCTGCAGCAGGCAGCCTTGTCTGTCTGCCTGGCTCCAGCCAGAGACCATTGACTGCCAGATTGTTTCCTGGCTCGCCCAGAAAGACTGCTCCAGCTCTGGAGCTTACTGTTCCAGTCTGCTCCAGGCCAAAAGCTGGGCATGGGGAGCTGCTTTTCCTGTGCCCATGCAACACATGGGGGTTTGGATTTGGTGTGGGAAGTAATGGAGCAGGTGAGCAGAGGGATGCACTAAACCCAGCTGAGTTTTGTACTGAGAGGGCTGAAGAGCAGCTGCTCTGCTGGTGCTTCGAGGATGCTTCCTGAGATGGAGATTCCTGAGGGACAGCTTTTGTGGTGTTTGAAATATGGGCATCATCATCTCTAAATACCCTGCAGGCTGTTGGAGCACAAGTGGAACAGCTGTTACGTGGCTCAGGGACCAGCCTGGAACCCAAGCAATCAATTGCATCACTAGAAGAGGAGAAGAGAGAGAGGCCTGAATTAACCACTGAGCCCAGAAGTGGCGAGCGGGTAAATTGGGCTTTCACTGCCTCTGCCGAGCCTCAGGCTCCTCTGGAACTTGACACGTTAGCCCAGGCAGTGCTTTGGAGACCTCTGCTTGTTTCCTTGCCTCTCCCTGTCCCTGCTGTGGGCACACCCTTTTGTTTGTCCTCTCTCTTGGGGCAGCCCATGGCTTTCACAAGGGCACCTTCACTCCGCTGCCTCCCTCCCTGGCCCTGTGTCCCCGCACACACACTGGCCTCTCTTGCACAGCCCCCAGCGAGAGCTTTTTGCCCCCAGTGTTGTCTAGTGCAATTCAGGGTCTCAGAGCAGAGATCTCCTTGCCATGATGTCCACAGGTCTTTTTGCTCCGTGTTTGCTGACAGGTTTCTGTGACCCTCTCTCCCATCCAACGTGCAGGTGGAACCTGAAAGGAGAAGAAACAGAACTTTTAGGAGAGTGTTCCCCCCAGATTGCTTTACGTTTCCTGTCCACAAGCCTGCCTATCGAAATCGGTCGACTTCTACAACAGAAGACTCCTCCAGTAGCTCAGGGAAGCAGCAGCCCTCCTGCTGATGCACAGCCTGTGGAGAAAGGGGTCAGTGGCCCAAATTTGGAAATCAGAGTTGGGTTCCTAAATTCCATGAGAACTCTCTCTAACAGACCTGTGGTGGCTGGGGGATGTCCGTGGGAGGGCTTTGCCAGCCTTGAACTGGACCTGTTGATCATCTGAGCTCTGCTCTGTGTGGGAGCCTGTTCCCTTCCCCTTGCCCCAGGGCAGAGAGTTGGTGAGGGCTGGAGTTGGAGGCTGTGTCTGCCCCGAGAGCCGGTACCGTGGGGCTGCAGGTGCTCCTGCCAGCGTGGGCTTGTCTGAGCCGGGCCTTGTGCCTCTTTCAGGTGTCCCTGCTGCAGTCACAGCTGGCCCAAGACCGACAGGACCACCTGGAGAGCTGTGCAGGGAGCAGGCAGGAGACACAAGGTGCAGAAGGGACCTCCTTGCTTCCTGAACGACTCAGAGAGCAGCCAGGGTGCAGCTGGATGCAGTCTTAGACTTAGTCAGTAGTTTATGTTTAAAGGATAGTATAGGTGAAATTGAACCTTTACACAACTGTGTTCCATAGGATGAAAGATATATTTATAGAAAAATAAAGAGTTTATGATGATCATGATTAAACTAATAGATCTTTATCAGGGTTATTTACTAC
The DNA here is from genome assembly GCF_031753505.1 of Anomalospiza imberbis. Taxonomy (NCBI): domain Eukaryota; kingdom Metazoa; phylum Chordata; class Aves; order Passeriformes; family Viduidae; genus Anomalospiza; species Anomalospiza imberbis. Next base: position 16,350,287 of record NC_089697.1, on the reverse strand, counting down.
CCAGTACAGAGACCTATAACTTCCAGTATAGTGCATTATGTTTTGAAGCAACATTGTAGCAATTCTAGTCAAGCCAGCAAAACCAATTCTTGAAGATTGATGCTACTCACCCAAAGCAAGGACCACGGGCAAACATTTCTCTCAGCCTCAAGGCGTGACCTTGAGAAGCATCCTCACTCCAGGGTGGAATCTGCAGAAGGGAGACATGTGACATGAACCACTTTGGTGAGAGCAGGAGAAACCTGCCATGTGTGGAGCTTTGTCATTTGTCCTTAGGAAACTGCAGCCTGATTATTCTCAGAGTCCCAGAATCTCAGGCTGGGTGAGGCTGGAGGCACCTCTGCAGGTCACCTTGCCCAGCCCCTGCTCCATCAGGGCCACCCAGAGCCAGCTGCCCAGGATGTGTCCAGGTGGCTTTTGAGTCTCTCCAGGGATGGAGACTCCACCACCTCCCTGGGCACCTGCACCAGTGCTCGGCCACCCTCCCAGTGCAGAAGTGCCTCCTGAGCTCAGAGAGCCCCTCCTGTGTGTCACTTGGTGCCCGAGGCCCCTGGAATGTCCCTGGCTCTGTCCCCTCTGCAGCCTCCCCCCGGGTATTTATCCCCAGGGATGAGATGCTCTGAGCCTGCTCTGCTCCAGGCTGGGCAGTGCCAGCTCTCTCAGCCTCTCCTCACGGCAGAGATGCTCCAGTCCCTCCGTCACCTTCATGGCCCTGTGCTGGACTCTGTCCAGTCTGTCCCTGTCTCCTGTACTGGGCAGCCCAGCTCTGGGCCCAGCACTCCAGGGCTGGCCTCACTGCTGTGGAGCAGAGGGAAAGGATCCCCTCCCTCCAGCAGCTGTGTCGCATCCTCCCGGTGCAGCCCAGGACGCTGTTCTGCATTGCTGCACGAGCACATTGCTGGCCCGTGGGCATCCTGGTGTCCAGCAGGACCCTGCCAAACTTTCGTTTTTCAACCGGGTGGCCCCCAGCAGATACCGGTGCCTGTGGTTGTTCCTTCCCAAGGACAGGACTCAGCACCTGTCATAGAACTGTCACCCCTGTTGAACTGTCCCTCGGGATGGCAGCACTTCTCTCTGGCAGAGCAGCCACCACTCCCGGTTTGTGGGAGGGCACCCCCTGGCCCCATCACCCAGTTTACTGACAAAGGTGTCAGCAAGGACTGGACTCAGCATTGTCCTCCAGGCTCCACCGCTAGACTTTGTGCCACTGACCTCCAGGGTTCCAAGAAGGTAGATTCTGTGCAAGGCGTCTTTGCTTGTATGTACAAATTCAGAAAGAATTGGCAGGATTTACAACAGGGATTTCTGCTCCATATCTTAAGTGGGAAAAAATGTAATGATCCATGCTCCCTCTCACTGGCAGTGGCTAAAGGAAAAGAGGTCCTGTTGTTGGTGACAGTGGATGTCACCTGCAGAGGAACTGTGCCAGACTGGTGTGACATACAAGGTCAAGGGTTGAGGGCATAATTTAAAATAACTTAGCAAAGTGAAAAGCAGAATCACAACCCTGGGTGATAGGAGATCAAGTGAACCGGAAACTTCTGACCAACCTCATCTCAGAAAGGAGGGATGTGGAAGAAGAATCAAGTTATCCAGGGGGCGTGTACAGACATTGCTGTGGAAGCAGTTATGGAGTTAAGAGGAAGCCTGCCCTGCATCATGTGAGCAAGAATGCTGAGAAATGGGGAAGAAAGCTGATTACACACGATCTGAAAACTGGAAAGGCGTCCTGATTGTCAAGCCTGTAAACCTTGTGAGAAGAAGAACAAGCCGTCAAAAGGATGGATTTATTACAGGCCTGCAACCGCTTTTGAGCAAACTGCTGAGCACAGTTTCTCACAATAAAATGTATAAATAATGTCTTAACTTTGCAATAAACCCAATTCACTTGCTTCTAGCTTGTGTCTCTCACATTCATATGCCACAGCAGTAGGGAAGGGGGAGAATAGTTAGGGAGAATAGTTAGAATCTTAAGCCAGGCATACACGAGGTCTAAGGACTGGAGGAAGCTACGTCAGCTGTCCATTGTCTTCAGAAGAGCCTGGCCAGTGCAGGTGGTTCCTGAGAACTTCCTGAGAACTACAGCAGTCTTAAAGATGGGCACAAAGGAGGGTCTGAAGACCTACAGGCTAATCAGCTGCTTTGGAATCCCTGGGAAAGTGATGGAGCAAATCCTCCTGGACACCCTTTCAAGCAACTGAGAGAGAAGGGCATTGGGAACAGCCAGCACAGATTTAGCACAGGGACATGGTGCCTGGCCAACCTGAGCGACTCTGCAAATTACGGGAGACCAGGCATGGTGTTGCCCGACATTGCAAAACATTCAGCAGCCACGCAGTCCCCTTACAGCCCGACTGGTGAGATATGGACTGAGTGAATGGCCAAGGGAAAACCGCCCAAACCAGCGGGCTCAGTGCTGCTGGATCAGATGTATGAAGTGGCCAGGCTGTGGTGACACCACCCACTCCAGATCATCCCTGGAGCCAGCATTACTGTTGATTAATGACTAATATTTATATGCAGAGAATGTCTCCTCTAATCGAAGAAACTTTACAACAGGGGGTTTATTCCACCATGATCATGCATATCACAAGGTAGTTCCTAGCTCATACATAAACATTACTTTTCATAGAACTATTTTACCCACCTCTGCCTCTTGCTGGAAGTCCCTTTATGGTCTTGGAGGGTCATCTAAAGAGGTCTCTGGTGGTCATATTCACAGTGAGCCCTCAAAACTGGAAGTGCCCTTGCCTTGAACTTCTCTTAGGGCATGCACTGTTGTTTCTTGTTACATAACTTTGCCACAAAACCCACTTGGGTGCCTTATAATCTGTTTTTCCACTGCTTCCAGCTCTGTTCAACATCCCGTCTGTCTACTTTTACATTCTTTTATCTCATTTGCTAGTTAGTCTTTAAGCTGTATTTTGCAACCAACACTTTCTGTTTTCCACGTTTTCTGTCACGGTGAGTGGCAGCAATGCGTCTTCCTGGCTGGAGCCACCCCCATTTCTGTGGTCCCTGCGGCTGACAGACATGCCACGCACTGATGTCATGTCCAGCCTCAGCTCAGCTCGCATCCCTTGCCCAGACAGGGGAGAACCACAGGCAGGAGAGGCAGAAGCCATGTGCTCAGGCTGCCCCGCCTTGAAGGCACAAGAGCCTCCAGCTTCTACCGGTCAAGGGTCAGGGCACCTGACAGTGAGCCTTCAGCACTGAGTGATGGCATCCCACTTCTGCAGCTTTGGCCCAGTCAGATGACCCTGTCTCCTCAGGAGCTGCCCTTTGACCTTGCCAGGGACCACTCAATGGACATGATGCCATGGCAGCTTGGCAACCCCTGGATTTGGCATCAACTATGGTGATGTTTCACCTCAGCATAGAATCCCCGACTGGTTTGGGCTGGAGAGACCTCAAAGCTCATCCTATTCCACCCCCCGCCATGGGCAGGGACACCTGCCACCAGACCAGGTTGCTCCAAGCCGCCTCCAACCTGGCCTCGGACACGTGCAGGGACGGGACAGCCACAGCTGCTCTGGGCAACCTGTGCCAGTGTCTTACCATCCCCACAGGGAAGAGTGTCTTCTAACCCTGCCCTCTGCCAGTGGAAAGCCATTCCCCTTGTCCTGGCGTTCCAAGCCCTTGTCCAAGGTCAGCCCTCAGCTCTCTTAGAGTCCCTTTAGGCATTGGAAATGTCTCTAAGGTCTCCCTGAAGCCTTCTCTTCTCCAGGCTGAACACTCCCAGCTCTCCCAGCTCGGCTCAGAGCAGAGGGGCTCCAGACCTTGGAGCATCTCTTTGGCCTCTCTGGACTCACTCCAGCAGCTCCACATCCTTCTGATGCTGGACCCGAGGGCTGGAGGCAGCTCTGCAGGTGGGGTCTCACCTGAGCAGGGCAGAGGTGCAGAATCCCCCTTGTCCCCTGCTGCCCACTCTGTGGGGCCAGCCCAGGACATGGGGCTTTCTGGGTGACAGCGCAAGGGGTTGGGGCACACTGGGACTTCTGTCCACCAACATGCCCCAGTCCTTCTGCTCAGAGCTGCTCTCAACCCCTGCCCTGCCCAGCCTGAGTCTGTGCTTGGGATTGCCCTGGCCCAGGGGCAGGCAATGTCCTTGGCCTCATACCAGCAGAGTCACACTGGGACTTTGGTGATGGTCTCTGGGCCTATGGCAATGACTCCAGCTCCTTGAAACTTTTAAGCTCCTCTTGCTGCTTCCCCTACCTCATGCTTTTCTTGAGAACCCCATGCTCCCTTTGGTACTGCCTCATCATCCTTGTCGCAGGTTTGCGTGGTCACATCCGGGTAGCAGGGGCCCGCAGGGTGACCCTCTATGAGAAGACACCAGAAGCTGCTCCCGTGTTGGGCAGAGCCGGCTCCAGAGGGCTCCAGGAGGGACCTGCCACTGGCTAAGGCTGAGCCAACCAGTGATGCTGGGAGGGCCTCTGGGATTAGGTACTAAAAAAGGGCTAAACACTGCTGTGCAACAGCAGCTGGCAGGGAGGAAGAAGATGGGAGAGCAACAGTGGATTTTGACCCATAGCCCGTGTAGGTGAGCAGAGGAACAGATCCCCAGTGCAGCCCATGTGAGGAGCCCACAGCACAGCGGGTGGGGATGCCCTGAAGGGATCTGCAGCCTGGAAGGAGCCCACGCTCCAGCAGGTATTGTAAAGGCAGGCGAACCCAGTGGGAAGAATGATGATGTCTGACTCAGTTCAGAAGGCTGAACGATTTCTTTATTATAACTATGCTATAATACATTAATTGACTATATAAAGGAGGATACTAAAACTACATGCTACTTTCTCTAACACTACTAAATCTAACTAACCAACAGCTTGTGACCCTGTTCTCCAGAGTCCAGACACAGGTGGATCCGATTGGCATCAGGCCCAAACAATTCTGACCAGAATCCAATCCAGCAATCACCCCAGGTAAACAACTCTCCAAACACATTCCACAAGGAAAAACAAGGAGCAGAAATAGAAACTGTTTTCTCCTTCTCTCTCTCTGTGCACCTCTAAGAAAAATCCTGAGAGAGAGAGAAATGTGCTTGCCACAAGCGGGCTCCTGGCAGGGGCTATGCTCTGTGGAGAGGAGTCCATGCAGGAGCTGGCAGAACACTGGAGCAGGCTGTTCCTGAAGGACTGGACCCCAGGGAAAGGCACCTTGCTGGAGCAGTTCTTAGAGAACTGCAGCCCGTGGGAAGGACCCACATTGGAAAAGTTGGTGCAGGACTGTCTCCCATGGAGAGGGGAATCTATGAGGAGAAAGGAGCAGCAGAGACAAGTGTTATGAGCTGACAGCAATCCACGTTCCCCATCTTGCGCACTGCTCAAGGGGAGGAGGTAAAAGAGTTGGGAGTAAAGCTGAGTCTGGGAAGAAGGGAGGGTAGGGGGAGGTGGTTTTAGGTTTATTCTTAGTTCTCATTTTCCTACTCTGTTTAAGTGGTTATAAAATAAATTAATTTCCCCGAGGTGAGTCTGCTTTGACTGTGGCAGTAATTGGTGAGTGATCTCCCTGACCCGTGGGATTTTTATCACATTTTCTTCTCCTTTTCAGTCAAAGAGGGGAAGTAATGGAGTGGCTCAGTGAGCACCTGGCTAGCCAAAATTGACCAACCACAGTTCTCCAAACTCCTTCATCACCACCTCCACCTTCAACACCCATTGCCCATGACTTCTTCATGTCCCTGACTCCACTGTCAGTGAAGGGTCTTCCAGCATTGCAGCATTTATTTTGCACTTTATTTACTGCACACTCCAGACATGCCAATGGCACAGGCAACTCTGTGATGTCCAGTGCTCTGGGCCCGCGTCTGCCACCAGAACTCCCCTGCCAGGGCTGGACAGTCTGGAATTGGCTGTGGCAGGTCTGTGGCACGCCCACGGCAAGTCCACAACAGGTCCATGGTGGGTCTCTGATGGGCGCCTGATGGTCCTTTGGCCCAGGTGCCGTGCGCCTTGGTGGGGAGCTGTCACTTTCTGCCCACGTGGTCCTTCAGTGTTACCAGCACTTTTTGTGCCCGCTTCAGGACCTCCTCCTCATCCACGCTGGGGAAGGCCTCACTGGGGGTCATGGGAAAGGGATGGTAACTCGGGTACTGTGTGGCCTTGCCGTCCGTGCCACGGTCACACAACCACTGCACGTCCAGGACAAGGCCCCTCAGCTCCGGCTCCTCCGCCTCCAGCCTTTGGGCCGTACCCATCGGCCCCCTGTGGCCCGCAAAAGCTTCACCACGGCAAAGCACGGCCGCCACCAGTGCCTTCTCCAGGGCCTGGTGCACTTTGAAGAGCACCCAGTTGGGGCAGCAGTGCCGGATGTCATTGCGGGCTGCCTGCAGGTCACTCGTGGCCTGACACAGCCAACGCAGGGCCTCGGGGACGGATGGAGTCAGGGCCATGAGCTCCTCACTGCTCAGCCAGGAGCCACAGCCTCCCTGTCTGTGGTGCTGGGCAGCACTCACAGGTTTGTATTGGACCCACACCTTTGGCCCCCTGACACCATGCAGAGGCCTCAAGGCTGGCAGGCTGGGATCCTTCCATGGATCAGCTTCAGCCTCCTCCTGCAGCCTTTTCTCTGGCTCTGGTGCAGCACCCACCAGGTCCACGTTGTTCGCCTCCAGAACCAAGGCCACGTCCTGTGGCTCCTGGCAGACCAGCATTTCACGCAGCACGGACAAAGCCTGTGCCTCCAGCTGCCCACCCAGGATGTTATTGATCTCCTGTGCCAGTGTCTCCACGACCCTCAGCTGCTGCCAGTTCAGCACCATCTCTGCATGCCGGATGTAGAGGAGCCGCTGGGCACCACCAGACGGGCGCACATAGATAACTTGTGACTGGGAGCTGCCCTCCACCTTTGCCCCACTGTGCACCAGCACAGTGCAGATGTCCTTGCAGCACTGCACTTTCACCTGCTCCACTGCAAAGCCACCATCCCCCTCCATTCCCATCGTAGCCTTGGGGGTCTGCCACTGCAGCAGGGACTCCAGCCCCAGCCTAAACCACGGGGATACCAGCAGGGTCTGGAGACGCCTCTGCGCAGCGCACTGAGAGCCGTAATGACATGGCTGCGGACCACCCTCCTCCAGCTGCTTCTCTGTCACCTCTGAGAGTGCCCGCGGCCGCAGGTGCGGTGGCAGCCTTTGCAGCAGCCACCTGACATTACACCCAGACACTGGCAGCGCAGCCATGAGCACAAAGGTCTTCTCTAGGGCCCCAGCGGTCTCTGAGGGCACACAGTCATTGAAGCACAGTCTGTGGGATGGCTCCAGGCAGTCAGCAGTGCTCAGCAGGTACAGCTCAGCCACAGCAGAGCAATCGGGGGGCTCCGGTTCCTCCCGCAGCAGCTGGAAGAAATGCCGTGTGGCCAGCAGGACTGTCTTCTCCTGGCTACTGGAAAGGGTTCCACTGCCATGGCTCTCCTGGTAGATTTGGGCCAGGACACGGCTGTAGTGAGTCAGTGTGGGGACCAGGACGACACCAAGGTGTTGCAGGAGATCTCCAAAGGCAGCCACGTGGGGGTGAGGCGTGAGGAGGTAGGGGTAAAAGTCAGCCTCGTCCGGGAGTGATGTCACCACCTGCCGTGGCCTGGCCATGTCCCATGACTTGGCCAGCACCACGGGCAGCTCAGAGAGGTGCTCTGCGTCCACCTCCTTCAGACGGGTCTGCAGGAAGCTGTACATGCTATGGAGCACCCTGGCCCGTGTGCTTACCTGCAGTTCTGTCGAGCAGGCTGCCCTGCACACATGCTCCAGGTTGGCCACCACCAGGGCAGTGGGTATCTCTGCAAAGACTTCCATGGCCTCCAGGGACTGCTCCCCAAGTTCAAGGGATTCTGGCAGGATGGTGGCTGATGTCCACAGGAGCTCAGCCACATTTTTGCAGTAGGAAACGCTGCCTTTCAGAGCCACGGCCTTAGTGCAGTCTGTAAAAGGAGGGTGGAGGTTCATCAAGTTTGGGGGGATATCCAGTGGAGGCAGGAATTGGATTGAGGCAATTTTCCTCAGGAAATTTTCCTCAGGATTTTCCAACAGGATTGCAAGTTGCTTGAGCATCTCCTGCTGTCGCTCCAGCAGTTCTGCAGCATGGCATGTAGCCTGAGTGGCTTCACGCTCTATCTCCTCAGCCAGCGCCACAAAGTCCTCTACAGAGAGGCTGGTGCGGACACCTGCCTTAAGGAAGAAATCCACAATTACTATGCAGTTCGAAGGCAGCTTCTTAAAGAAAGATTTAGGCGCAAAGCGGTTTTGGAGCCGCATGTCATGGCAGAAGTAGGAGGCCAGGCGCAGTGTTCTGTGGGCATCTGGTATAAAGGCCGCCTTCCGAAATGCTGCCACAATGGCGTCCACGCTCTGAGTGGAACAGATGGGTCGCAGGACAAAGAACGAGCGTACAGCTTCCATGAGGCCTTGCTGTGTGAGCTGGGACAGCCGGGGAAGTACCACAGTCATGAAGAGCTCTTGGTCATCGGTGAACTCCCCCTTCAAACGCTTGGCCAGCCATTTGGGGTCCTGGCTTAGTGTGAGAAGCAGCATGCTTCTCCATGGAGGAGCTGCTCCAGTGCACGTGAATCCAGCTTTCCCTCCTGGACAAACCTTAGCAGGGCTGACACGTCCTGCTCCCCTAAATCCCCCCAGCAGAGATCAGCTCTTGTGTCTGCCAGATGGGCCACTACAGCCCTGGCATCTGTGACCTGCAGTGCCCTTGGCTTCAGGCAACAGTAGGCAAAACTCCAGGGCAGCAGGGACTGCTGGAGCACAGGGATGCCCAGTTTGTGCAGCACCTTTTCTACTTTAGAGTGACACTCAAAAAGAACCTTGGAGAGGGAGGATAGTGGCAGTAGGTGCTTTGAGTCTGTCTTACTCCCCTGAATAGGCAGCACTGCCGTATTCTGGAGATGATTCATGAACGACTTCATGTCCACATCTGAAGTCCTGGAGGGGACCATCCTGTCAAAGAAGGTCCACAGCCCCTCGAGCCACCTTTCTCCCTCTGTGGTCCACTCCAGCTGACCCAATACCTCCTGGATGAGTGGTGTGGCCTCTGGGAGGTCAAGCTCCTTCACAAAGCAAGGTGGCATCCATTCAGGAATACACTTCCCCAAACGCCTATCTCTTCCTGGGATGCTCCAGTGCACTGGTTTTGGCTGGGATAGAGTTAATTTTCTTCCCAGAAGTGTGTCCAGGGCTACATTCAGGATTTAGCATGAGAACAGTGTTGGTTGCACACTGATGTTTGAGTTGCAGCCCAGTCAAGGACTTTTCAGTGTCCCACGCTCTGCCAGCAAGGGGCAGCATGGCCAGGAGACCTGACCCCAACTGGCCAGAGGGATATTCTGGACCACAGAACCTCCTGCCCAGTACAGAAACTGGGAGGGGGTTGGCCAAAAGCCTCCCCCCCTCTGCCCCCCAGAAAGAAAACCCCCACAGCCCCCTTCCCGCAACCGGTTTGGGAAAAATTTCCTCAGAGAGAAGTGGAGAAAACCGTTTATTTAACAGGCAAAGCACTGTCCCGTGCAAAAAAATGAACAATACCAGATGACAAAACTCATTTGCTGCTCTGAAGAGATGACAAATTCAGAAAGTCTCTCCTGTGGCTGCTCGCTCTGTTATCAGTCCCTCCGGCACTGGGAAAGGCTGCTGCCCAGAGTAGGCCACAAAGTGCGAGCTCTCGGTGCTCCCCGGGTCCTGGTCCAGAGCAGGTTCGAATGGTTCCAGGAAAAGGGAAAGAAAGAAAGACAGTCCAGGGAAAACTTCACTGCCTCAGCTAGCTAAACTAACTAAAAAGCAAAGGAGCGCTCTGTTCTGCTCCATTTGTGCCCAGACAACACAGTCAAGCAGAATGTGGAGGAGTGCGATCTGGTAACAAACTCCGTGCTTCGTCTTCTCCCCTCCTTTGCTCTCAGAACCAGTCTTGAAGGCACTGAATACAATATCCAGCATAAACAGAACAGACGACTGGGGATACAAGCATCATAACATCACCCTAGGACAGAAAGAGAAACAGCACAATGGACTACTTAAGACGAGACAAGGGGTCTTGAGAGAGTTATCCCACCAATTGGCAAGAACAAGCAATAGATAAGCTCTCGTGGCAGGGGAGATGCCCTGCCACACCAGGGAACCCTGCTGCACCTTGCCCGGTTTCTTACGGGCAGAGCCCAGCGGATGCACGGCCTGGGCTCTGCTCCAGCTCTCAGGCAGCCCTGTTGTTAAGGAAACTTCCCTGTCTGAGCATCCCCGAGGCACTCTGGCATTCACACTCCCATCACCAGACTGTTCCTGCAGGGACCAAATCCCCTTTGCAGTGGGTGGCTCAGGTGAGCCAAAGGGTGCCCCCATTGACTCCCTGCACTCCCCCCACTCTCACACAGTCAGGCCAGGTTTCCCACAGCAGAGTCTCACGTGTCTCATTCCAAAAAACAATTTATTTGCAGCACAGGAACACAGAAATAGCCCGAGCCGGTGCCTCCAGGGAGGGACCTCGAACCCCTGGGCTGTTACGCCTTCACGGTCAGAGCACATCAAAGTCTCAGCTCTTCCTCCCGAGGCTTGGCATCTGCCCTGTCTCTGAGCGGCCACTGTCTCTGGCTGTGCCACAGGTCCTTGGGCTCTTTGTCATGCCAAGGGTCAGCAGGTCACGGGCTCTTCCCTTGGGCTCCTGCCAGCCAGAGCTCAGCCTGGAGCTGGCACTGCAGCTGCACCCCGAGCTACCTGCACCAGGTGTATTCCTCAGCACCTGTGCTTTGCAGCTGCTGAGGAACTGCACACAGGACCGCCCACTCGGCCTCCGGGACCGCACGCTGGAGCTGCTGGAGCTGCCTGAGCACTGCCCCAGCTGCGGGTGTGCGTGAACGCGCTGCGGGGCTCACGGCCCTCGTGGCTGAGCAGTCCACGTGTCCCAGGGAAGGTGGGGCACAGCCAATGCTGCTCCTCCCCTGGCCAAGCTGGAGAAGAGCTGCAGCTGGAGCGTGTGCCAGGAACTGCTTTGGGAGCAGAGGAACAGCGTCCCTGGGCTGCGCCCCTCGCTGTTTCCCAAGAGCCCCGTGGTGATCAATCACTGCACCTCCAACAGATTGCTCTGCCTGTCTCTTGCCTTTGTGCAAAGAGCGAGGCTGGCAGGGCTCTGTAGGGTGAAAGCTGCCCCAAGGAACCAGACAGGCTGGAGGAACGGGCGCCAGAGACCTCGCCACATCCAGCCAAGAAGGGGTAGGAACAGAGAGTGTCACCAAACAGGAAAAAGGGAACTTATCCAATACCAATTTGATGTGAATAAGCAGACACTTCTTTATTCAGGTGCTGGGAACACAGGGATAACTCCTCTGGAAGTGTGTTCCACTTAACAAACAAAACCCATCCATTTTATTTACTTTTTCTGCTGAATCATCATTATGTGCCTTCTTTTACATACTGCGCATACTATGCCCACTCTTAAATTTAACCTTTACATTGATTGGTTCTAAGAGTTAATAACTTCGCCAATATTCTAAACCAATCATTGCTCATCTCTCCTGAGGTCTACTGACTGGAATCCTTAATCTTAAAATCAAGATGGGAAGGATAGTGGGTTTCCAAGCAGTGTTACTGGTGAGCGTGACTGCAACAGAAGGGTCCAGTAACTTCCTGGGGAGGTTTCACCAGTTACATTCCAAACACAGCGCTCCTGACATTTCTATACCTTATACTTCACAACTGTCTACTTATAATCATAGTAACCCTTTTATATGATCTGATTATTTGATCAAAGCATTCATCACAAGAGCAGACAGGAACAGCAGAAGCCAGAGCAGGGGAGACTGGGAAGGTGGCAGAGAGGTGTCTGGGCTGAAGGGGATCCTGAGGAAAGGGGAGGAGAAGGCTTTCCCTCAGCCCGTGCTTCTCTTCTCTTTCTCAAAACATGACCAAGGAATCTCACGTTGCCAGGGATGGGCCAAATATCCAGTTTTCTGCAATTTCCCCAGCCGTTGCTGCTTGGCCATGACAGGGAAGAAGCCCTAAAAAGGGAAAGGAGGAAAAGCAGCCCCCAAACTGGGCATCTTTGGCGTGGCAATTCCTCCCATTCCTTCCTGTTGGTGAGGAAGCTTTGCCTGGCAGAATGACACAACAGGGGAGGGGGGAAGGGGCCTGTGGACAGGAGCACCACAAGAGCTCTTGGAAGGAGCTGTGGAGCTCCATCTCACTGCTGGTGTCCTGCCAAAAGGCAGAGGCACTGCTGAGTGCACTGGGAATGACGGGGAGGAAAGCAGTGGGCTGATAGAGAGAGCTCAGCCGCTGAGCCTGGGGCATGCGGGTCTGCTCTAGGCCTAAGGACCCTCAAGAGCCTCAGCTCCTTCTCCTGCACCTGCTGTGCAGGAGGCTTCTTGAGCTACTGCCCAAGTGTCTGTGTCTTCACAGATTGGCCCCGGAACGCCACACCTGGGAGACTGAGCCACCGGGCTGATGGATTCTGACCTGCTGGACCTCCCACTCGGAGTCAAGATCTAGGTGAAGCCCAAGTCCAACTCTGTCTTCTGCAAGGGAAAGCTGGGGGAAAAGGTAAGGAAATAAAAGAGCGCAGAAAAGCTCTCCTCTTTCATGGGGTCCTCATCATGCACAGAAGTTCTTGTGGCCACCTCCTCTACAGCAGGAGCTGCAGCCCTACAGTCAGGCAGGGCTGGGCAGCAGAGGGAAGCTCCAGGCTGACACAGCCCTTGAGCCTGCCTAACCCGAGGAGACTGGTTTCATCCCCTCTCCACTGTCTGCATTTGAAGCACTGGGCCTGACCTTTTCAGCTGGAAGGTTCATTTGTGGGTGGGTCAGCAGTTCTTCCTGGTGGCCTAAGGTGTCTATTTGCTGCTGGGGTTTGTTTTCTCTCCCTCAGCCCATCCCATCACAGCCCAGCCTGGCCCAGCACGGCCCCGCAGTCTTTCTGTGAGGGTCTCTGTGTCTTCAGAAGGATGGTCTTCAAAGTGTTGGTCTTCAAAGTACCTTGCTCTTTCCACAGGTACCGCATGGCACCTCTTTACAGCTCTCCGGCCTCCTTCATACTCTGGGAAATGTCTCTTACAGCTTCACTGGCAATGTCCTTCTTTCAGTCTGGACGACCCCTACATGCACCACCTGAACCTGCAATACAACTGCCTGCATGACCCCCACCTTCAGGACTACCACAAGCGCAAGGACATCCTGCGGATGCTGAAGAAACAGGGCTGCAGCACCAGTGACAACAAGGTAGGTTTGGACATCAGGCTGATCAAGAACAGCCCTCTTCAAGCAGGGCTCCCACAGCCCCTGCTGCAGCCGCCTGCTGCTGCCAGAGGACAGAGCCATGCGCTGGTGTCTCTGGGAGCAGAAGCAGCGCCAACATCGCCCTGGCAAGCCCCAGTCCTGCCCTTCTCAGCCTGCCCCACGCTGCCTCTTCAGCCCTGGCTGGGGGGACATCACTGGCCCCAACACCAGGGTATGGGGGGAGGGCTTGGGGGCAGCTCCTCTCCCACTGAGGTCAGGCTGTTTTGGGGAAGGCTGACAGCATGGCTTGACAGTTTCTGGGGGATTCTGTCCTCATCCCTCCACAGGTGATTTGCACTGTGAAGGAGTTCAACGAGTGCAGGCAGTGCCTGACCAGGACCAAGCTGCAGTCGGAGCAGATCTTGGGGCGGCAAGAGGTAGGCAAAGCATTGTGTTCAGGGCCATGGGACTGTGCAGGGCTGTGCTGCTGGGCTGGGTGCTGTGGTGTGGAAAGGACTCCACGGCTGGGAGCTGAGCCAGCGCAGGGCGCTGAGCTGGGCACGGGCAGCAGGGCCATGTGCAGGCACACCCCGTGCTGAGGGAAGCCCTTCTCTCCTGCCCTCGTGGCCTGGCTGAAGCAGAGTGCCGGCCTGGGCCCGCAGGAATCCTCAGCACGCAGGGGCTGAGTGCTTGTCCAGGCGCCATGACCCACAACCTGGTGTCACCTTTCTGGAAGGGCTTCTGCCACTTTTGGCCAAATTAAAGGATGGTCCCAAACTGTCAGGAACCACTGACACTTCCTGCAGGGCACAGCGGCAGCTGCAGCCTCAGAAACCTTCCTGCCCACCTCCACAGAAGAGCAAAGAGACCCCCCTGAAATCAGGGAGATTCAGAAGAGTGAAAGCACCTTTAGACAAGGGCCAAACCCACTCCACAGCTGAGCTGGCTCAGAAAGATGCCAGCAGAGCCGCTGGCTCCCAGAGGAAGCCGGACAACACTGCCGATGGCCTCTTTAAAGCTGTCTTTGAGCAGCTGACCACAGCAGAAGGCCAGAAGCTCCAAGAGCTGGTTGAGACCATTGTGTACAAAGTGTTTGCGAGGCAGAAGGTTCCTTGGGACCAGCGTGTCAGTGTCTTAAGAAACACTGCTCAGGGGATCAGAGGAAGAGTTTTTGGCAGCTCTGTGAGAACAGAGCCTGCAGAGCCACCACTAGACCGCCAACAGGAAATAGAACTGGTGGCCAAGGAGCTTCCAGCGATGGTGTTGGAGATCTTGGGGGACCATCTGGAGTCCAAAGCTTCTGAGTCAGGGAGGGCAGCCAGGCAGAAGGAGCAGCTTGTTGATGGAGGAGCCACCCAAGCAGACACACCCAAGGAAGCTGAAACAGACAGAGGACGTTTACACGCTTGCCTTGACTATCTCACCATCCAAGTTGTCAAGAATATTCCCTGCCTCTAGAAATCCATGGTAGCTTCTCAGTTTGGAGGAGACTCCAGCTGTGACTACACCAAAATCCTGAAGCTTCCCAAGGGTAAGGTCTCCAGAGGACAGATGCCACCAGGATTCCCTGGAGCATCTGAAAAACAGAGCCAGGAAGAAAGCACGGGAGTAAAGCTGCCTGCCTTAGGAACACAGCTCCATGCAAAAGGGACAGGCTATGCCAAAACCATGGAGCCCGAGTATCCAGCAATGGTGAAGGGGGACTTGGTGAGAGAAAGGAATCCAGCAATCTCAGGCAACACTTGGGACATAAGGACCATGGCAAATTGGATCGTTCAGTCTGTATTAGGGTGGGTTGTTCGGCATAGGCCTGCACCAACCTGCAGGCAGAATTTCCAATGGCCTGTCCCAAACCCAGCCACGTGCCAAGGCAGAGAGGAGAGCTGTGCTGCTGAGGACACTCTCCCCTCCTTGGACCCACAGTTTTCCCCACAGCCCATCCCTCCGGAGGGTCCAACGCCCCCTGCCCAGGACAGAGCACGGCACAGATCAGTGCACTCAAAGCTCGTCTGAGGCGAGCAAGGCGTGTGGCAGGAGAGCTGAAGGGCCTCTAGACAGCAAACTTCACACCCTTGTTCCATCAATAAAGAGTTTATCCATAAGGCCTTGCTTGTGCTTCCTCCAAACCAGGCCAAACTGCATCCACGCATTTTCCCTGTTCCCCCATCTCTCCCCCGCAGTCTGCTCCCACAACCTGCCCAGAAGCCCCCAGGATCTCCCAGGACCTCCCCAGAGCCACCCAGGACCCGACCATCTCCCCTCCTATATCTCCCACCCAGGACTCTGTACTACCCATCTGCCTCCCATATATCTCTTCCCAGCCCATCCAGGACTGCCTGAATCCCCTCAAGGAGTCCTCAGCTCCCTGTGCCTCTCATATCTCTCCTATGTCTCCTTCCATGAGGCCCCCAGGACGCTGTACCCCCTGTATCCCCCCCCATTTCTCCAGCCATATCCCCACTCGGGACCCCATAGCTTCCTGTATTCCCTCATATTCCCCCCATATCTCCCCCTGTTTCCCCTACCAGACCCCTGAAGGACCCTCTCAGCCCCCTCCAGATAGCCAGAGATCCCCTGAGCCCTGCCCTAGGACTGCCCCAGGATGGCTTGTACCTGATGGTGGAGAGCCAGTGTCCCCCATATCTTCCCCCACAGAGCCCCCAGGATCCTCCCCAGATCCCCCCCGGCAGTGGAGTGCCACCCACCGAGGATGAGGGTGTGGGAGGGGGGTGGAAGACCATGGAGTAGCTGGTGGTGGGCAGGTGGAGGGCTTCCCCTTCCCCCAAGCCCCAACCACTCCCAAGGGCCCCCCCTCACAGCGGGAACTGGAACAGCTCTGAGGAGAAAACATCCTCAGATGTGCAGCCTGGGGAGGGGACCCCAAAATCAGGAAGGGACCCTGGACCCTAAGAAGTTGGGACCCCTAAAGCCCCCACCCAGATGAGAGGAGAAAATGGCCTGAGCTGTGTGGTCCCCGCCCAAAAATCAGGAGGGGCCCCAAAATCAGCCTCCCCAGCCCCCTCCACACCTCCGAAGATATAGAGCAAGTCGCCCACCAGCCACCCCAGCCCTCCCATATCTCCCCTATTCCAAATGTCCTCCAGCCCCCCCAGATCCCCTGAAGCTCTCCCAGCCCATTTAGCCCTGCCCAAAGTTCCCCAGAGCTCCCCTCAGACTCCCTGAAGCTCCTCCCCATCTCCAAACAAGGAGACCCAGTTGTCTCCCAGCCCTTCAAAAGCCCCCAACCACCCGTCCCCAAATTCCTCCAGCACCTCCAACCCCTCCAGCCCCCCCTCCATCCTGTAGAACCCCAAAACCTTCCCTAAACCCCCCTAGAACGCCCCTCAGGGCTCCTCCTGACCTCCAGTCATGTAGAGCTGCCAACCCCAGCCCCCCAGACGCCACCACCTTGCCCCCATTCTGAATTTTCCCTGACTCCCCCAAACTCCCCAGGCCCCCTTGTCTTGTAGCTGCCCCAAATCCCCCTAGGATTCACCCAGGACCCCCGAGCCCCCTCCCCACCTCCAAACACATAGAGCCATTCATCCACCAGTGCAGCAAGGGTTGGGGGGTCTCTGGGGAGGTTTTGGGGGTCTGGAGAAGGTGACATCACCTTCATCACCTTTATACAGTTACATCACCGAGATACATGCATATTCGTGTGTTTTGTACATTAGTCAAACATTCTTTTGAACTTTCTGAGGTTTCGGGAACTCCTTTGTTTGATTTCTTCACACTCCGGCTTGTCTGCATAACATCCTGGGTATCAGGTCAATATATTTTATTTTTTCTTGTGTCTCCATCCTGCTGTTTTACATCCTCTGTTAAGGATTTAGTGTGTCCTCCTTAAATGGAACATGGCATTCTCTAATTGTCCTCCGGTGCTCTGGTTTGTGTGACGGTTATCTTATCACTTGGACGGGTCGGTCAGTGGACGGCCTTACATTGTTCTTCTTAGTTACACAAAAGCCTTTTCTATTCTACAATACGTTCATCACACTCTTATTTCCATAACTGCTACACAGATATTATATTCATTACACTATTTCTATGAGCAATACAGTGCACACTTAAGCTGATAGATTCTATTATATTCACAAGCAGCTAAAAAGAGTTACAGTTGGTACTATTTCTAAATACTTATAATCACTGACCACATGCAAAAGCTAATACGTAAAGGTGAAAGCCAATATTATGTAGTCATTTTACACAGACTTTTGCTGCAATTTTGTTCAGGTTTAATGAACCTTTGGAATTTTAAAAGTGAGCATAATTTCTCACAAAGTTAATATTCAAAACCCTATTAAGTCTTTATTCTTCTTCCCTGAGAAGAAGTCCATGGCAATTAGTAAAGCTTTCTAAAATAAATTAATGGATTCAGCTGATTGCAATGATCATGGCTTGTGTGTCTTACAGAGGGCACATACTAAGGGGGACACGGATAGGCGGATCAGGAAGTCCCGAGTACCTCCCAAGTAGCTCAGCCAAAGGGGAAAGGGACTGAGGAGAAAATGCAGCCGGGAAAGGAGAAAAGAAGGCTGCTTGCTCCAGCTAATTGAGAGAGACCCTGATGGACTCCCTCCCTTTGTTCCAGCCAAGGGACTTTTACAGGACTCCTCTGTCTCCTTTCTGGACACGACCCTCGAGCCACGTGAATTTGACGCTCTGGGCGGTGGGGGGTGCTGGAACTCCACTACCTGGGCAGGGGGGAGAATAAACCAGCATAAACCAGTCCAGACTGGGGCAGCTGGGCAAAGTTCAGAGTCACAAGGGGCCACTGGCAGCGAGGCAGGGGAGCGGCGGCAGTGATGGGCAAGGGGAGGGCGGGGAGGAGTTCCGGCCTCAGCCCGACCCCCCTCAGTGAGTGACAACGGGGAAAAGTGCCCTCAGGGATTGGCTGGGAGGGTACGCAAAATGACCCCAAAAAGCCTCAAAACCTCCTCGAAATTTACACAAAACTGACCAAAATGGAATAAATTTGAATAAGTAGGAAATATTTCAGGCTATATTTTAGTTCCATTTAGACAATGGAGTGTGGGAAAGGCAGACTGTGCACTGAAACATGGCAAGACCAAGAAAAACCCCAAAGGCCCTTTAAGAATCCCTGAAAATTAAGTAAAATTGAGTAGAGGCATAATAAATATCAATAAATATAAATCGGTTAAAGCCATAATTAACATATCAGTATAAAAGGGGGACGTGTAATATGGGGCTTGGGGTGCTCAAATGCCTCAAGAAAGTACCAGGAAACCCCAAGCACCACATTCCCCTCATGCTTGGGCTGGCTGTTGAGCAGCTCAAGTAGAAGAGTCCTCCAGGAACTGAAGGGAGCAGCAGCCCTCGTGCTGAGGCACAGCCTGTGGAAAAAGGGCTCGGTGGCCCAAATGTGTGCTTTGGAAATCAGAGTTGGGTTCCTAAATCCCCTCGGAACTCTCTCTAACAGACCTGTGGTGGCTGAGGGATGTCCGTGGGAAGGCTTTGCCAGCCTTGAACTGGACCTGTTGATCATCTGAGCTCTGCTCTGTGTGGGAGCCTGTTCCCTTCCCCTTGCCCCAGGGCAGAGAGTTGGTGAGGGCTGGAGTTGGAGGCTGTGTCTGCCCCGAGAGCCGGTACCGTGGGGCTGCAGGTGCTCCTGCCAGCGTGGGCTTGTCTGAGCCGGGCCTTGTGCCTCTTTCAGGTGTCCCTGCTGCAGTCACAGCTGGCCCAAGACCGACAGGACCACCGGCAGAACTACACTGAGAGCTGTGCAAGGACCAGGCAGGAGCTGTCAGACCTTCAGCAGGAGCTGTCCTGCTCCTTTGCAGCTCTGCTCAAGGAGCCCAAAGCTGCTCTTGTGGAAGCAGACACTTGAAGCTGCATCGGTCTCTGAACCTTAACTTGGCAGTGACATCCAGGGGCTGTCCGTCTCTGGAGAGACAGGCCCTGCAGAAGGCAGGTGCAGCTCTTCTCTTCCACGCAGGATTTGTGCCCTGCTCAGAAGCCAATTCCTGTCAACTGGGGAACAAAATTCCTCCCTAGGTCACAGATGAACGCTATCGAAGATGAGGGCAAAAAATACCTGCCAAAGCTTTTACAAGCAGGCTCATTTAGTTCTTGAAGGTCTGTTCCTAGAGAGGAATCTCTGATGTAAGCAGCAAGACTTTTCTTCTGCCTAGAAAACCTAGTGATATATTGCCAAACAGAGAGCAGAGAAAAAAAATGCACTTGTGGTTGTCTCAGCATTCTTAATCACTTTTATGAGCCTTAAACACTGCAGCTCTTGGCATTTCTCTGTAGGAATTTGAAAAGCCCCTGAAACACCATTCTTCCTCCTCATGCGGCTGTTCTAAAGGCAAAGCTTTACTTTCATGAATATTTGTCAGCAGCAAGAACCTTTGCAGGCTTTTTCTTCCACCTCTCCTTTGTCAGGAAAGACAGAAGAATTCCTGTAACTCAGGAACCAAGCGCATCCCTAAAGAGCCTGCAGGTCTTGAGAACGCTGAGCCTTAAAACTGACACTGTCTGCACCAGCAACTTTGAACTCATGTTATGAGCCAGGTCCCTGCCCAGCTGCCCAACAGGGCTCTGGGGACACGGGGGAGGCAGGGCCCGTGCCAGTGGTATAAATAAATTTGTTTTAATAGGCCGGCTTAATAATAGTTCATCGTTTTAATGAGTTGTAATGAATTGCTAATTAATATAATTAATTGTTGGAATTGATGTAGTAAGTTACAAAGTTAAAGGTATTGTCAGTCAAGTGTGCGTGCATAGCTGTCAATCACGGAAAAGAGGGGTCGGAAAAGGTGTCAAGGCAAGAATCTTCTAGACGGGTTACATCATGGAGCGATGTCAGCAACTCAACCTATGACTGGGGGACTAACCAGCCAATAGTGCCTCAGAATTCCAGGATGATTGGCCAGGAATGCGCTGTCTTATGGAGCAACCAGCTACCAGGAGGTGGACCAATCAACAAGTGGATCAAAAGTGCACCAGTCTTGCACCTTTCAGAGACTTTAAAAACCCCTGGGTGCCGAGCACCCGGGTCTTTCTGCAGAATCAGTATCCACAGAAACTCCCTGTGTAGCACAGAGTTACTTGGATCTCTGACTTGCCCCTGAGGCCCTGGGCTTATCCTGGGGCCTCGTCTTCAGTTGTCTTTGTTTTTAATAAACAGGCCCAGGCCTTTTAAAATGTCTTGGCTCCAGTTCGCCTGCTTTTAACACCAGGACCAGCAGGAAGCTGGGATGGGGGGAGAGCCAGGGAGGGCCTCTCCAAGAGCCCCTGGAATGCTGGGCTATGGACCCTGGTAACCATCGCAAAAGCTGTGGAAAGTTGGGAGTTGGAGCCTGACAACTGTCACAAAGGCCATGGAATGTTGGGAGTTGGAGCCTGACAACTGTCACAAAGGCCATGGAATGTTGGGGGTTGGAGCCTGACAACTGTCACAAAGGCCATGGAATGTTGGGGCTTAGACCCTGGCGACAACCAACAGCTCCTGGCTATTGGGGTTTGGACCCTGGAGCTGTCAACAGCTCATGAGCTTTGGGGCTTGGACTTTGCAAAGGCCAAGGGCACGTGGATTGTGTGCTATTGACCCTGCAAAGGCCAAGAACCTTTGGATATTGGGGTTTAGACCCTGCAAAGGCCAAGAGCCTTTGGATATTGGGGTTTAGACCCTGCAAAGGCCAAGGGCCTTTGGATATTGGGGTTTACACCCTGCTAAGGCCAAGGGCCTTTGGATATTGGGGTTTACACCCTGCTAGGGCCAAGGGCCTTTGGGCATTGCTGTTTACTCTCTGCTCGTGCCAAGGGGAGGATGGAGACCCGGCGGGTGAGTGAGAAAGCCACTGCTCTCCTTGTGCCAAGCCCAGCAGGGACCTGGGAGGGCCTGGGCTGGGCCTCGGGGAACAGTTCCCTTTGGCAATAGCAAGGGATTAACAGTTGGCTGTTCCGGAGCTGGCAGCAGCTTTGGTGCTCGCTGTGGGGACAGGTGTGGGAGGGAATGGGTGGCTCCTGGCCATCCCAGAGCACAGCCACATCTCCTCCTCCATCCTTGTCCCACTGGAGGCTGTGGGCACAAACAAGGGAGCAGCTTTTCATTGCCTTCCCCTCACCCAAATTACAGCACAGCCTCAGTGCTTCCCAGAGTCCAGAATGAGTTTCTCCCAGACATCTCTGAAATGATCCCTAGTGGCCCAGAGGAGGTCACAAGCATGATAGGAAGATGCTCCAAGGGCTGGAGCACCAGTGGCAAGGGAAAAGGATGCAAGAGTTGGGGTTGTCCAGCCTGGAGAAGGTTCCAGGGTGACCTTAGAGCCCCTTCCAATGCATGAAAGGGCTGCATGAGAGCTGGAGATGGACTTAAGCCAGTGGCCTGCAGGGACAGGACAAATGACAAAAGCTTCCCACCAAGACAGGGCAGGGATGGATGGGATATTGGGAGGGAGTTCTGCCCTCTGAGGGTGCTGAGGCCCTGGCACCCAGGCTTGAGGTTTCCCAGAGAAGCTGTGGCTGCCCCTGGATCCCTGGGAGTGTTCAAGGCCAGACCTGCTGGGGCTCTGGGCAACTCCCCTTCTGGTGCTCTTAGAAGTGATGAAACACCTTCCAGCATGTTCATTTCTGCTGCTGTCAAACTACTGGGCTGAAAATATTCCCAAGGAGGGGAGGAAGAGCTCAGCTGGAATTGCTGTGCTCTGGGACAGGCTGGGAGGCACTCAGAGGCGACTGCCTCAGGGGCAGCCATGCAGTCTGAGTGTGCTCTTCCCCGTGCTCTTGCAGGGAGCTCGAGGGCTTTCTCAGCAGGGACGTTCCTCCGGAGCCCCTGAGGTGAGTAAAGTGTGCTGAGCTGGCTGGCATTTTGAAACTGGTTCTCCATGAATGGATGCTGGTTCTTGTGGGATCAGAAAAGAGGTATCTCAGTGCTGCTTTGGAATGGGAACAGAACACCTGACTAACAGCTGGATGTGGGCTTTCAGGCGCTGGTAGGCGACAGTGACAGCATGGCCAATTCCATCATCTGCACCGACAATCCTGGGAACATCCTCTCAACTCTGACATCCACTGATGAACAGCATCCTTTTGAATTGGTTCGGGAAGCTACAGAGAACTGGGGGCGCATGCAGCGGCATTTTGATCAAATGGAGGAGAGAACTCAGAGGATCAGAAGCCGCTGCCAGCTGATAGACTCTCTGCTAGAAGAAATCAGTAGGTGAGTCTTTCCTCCTCCTCCTCCTCCTCCTCCTCCTGCATTCCAGAAACAATCTGCTTCCAGGCCGGGGAGTTCAGAGGAGTCCCTGGTGAAGAAGTCACCTGCCTACCATGTGTAGTCCTCAGTGTGGCCCTCGAGCATCGTCCTGTCTGGTTTTTCCATGCTCTTCTGTGACTCCCAAGGCTGTCTGGGAGCTGCAGAGCCATGTTGGAATAGGAGACTCCTTCTCGCCGTGCTGCTTCCCTGAATTCTGTTCTTTAAGTGCCCCTGCCCAGCCATAGCTTCTCACTGAAAGAAGGCAGCCTCTGGAGGATTTTCCTGGGAGGGAAAGAGCAAGGTCTTCCTTAGCCCACTGCCCCCAGCTCCATCCTGGAGAGCTGAAAATGGCATTGCTGACTCTTCAGGCCTCTTGATTCTTCTGACTGAGCCTTGTCTCTGCAGTGACTGTGCAAACCTTGAGAAGTCCAGGGAAATGCTGCTGCAATGCACTGGAATCCCGGAGACAGGAGCCTTGTGTCTGCATCTGAAGAACACCAAGCAGCGGAAGGAAGCATCAGCCCAGGCCGAACAGGCAGAGCAGCAGGACAGGATGGAGGTTGGTTTTGGAAATGAGACTGGTTTTCCCTTGAAAACTCGTCTTGCCCCTTCTTCTACACTGGAGGACTTGGCTGCACTTGAGGGAGAAGACCCATTGTTGCAGAGCGAGCTGGAAGTCAAGAGGCAGTCATTGGAGGAATTGCAGCTTCAGAGGGATCTGCTGCAGCAGGAGAGGGATGATGTTAGCACGGCTCTGAACACCTTATTGCTCGGCAGCACCTGTGGGAGGGGGAGTTGTGGCAGCCAGATCAGCCCAGATGCTGTTGCTGGCAGGAGAAGACGGGCACACTGCTGTGCACACCTGGCTCAAGACGGCACATGCGTTTATGAGCCAGGGATATGCGTGTTCATCAGCAAAGTGTTGCATGCTTCTGCAAAATGTGTTGCTTTGGGCAGCCACAGAGCCTCTAAAACAGGGATCGGAGCTGGGGAAGGGTCTGGAGCACAGGTGTGACCAGGAGCAGCTGAGGGAGCTGGGGGGGCTCAGCCTGGAGAAAAGGAGGCTCAGGGGGCACCTTCTTGCCTTCTACAGCTCTCTGTGACAGGAAGCTGCAGCCAGGTGAGGGTCAGGCTCTGCTCCCAGGGAACAAGGGACAGGACAAGAGGAAACAGCCCCAAGCTGTGCCAGAGGAGGTTTAGATTGGGTGTTACAGGATAGCTGCAAGAGAAGGCTTTGTTTCTGATGGTCTCTGTCAGACAGTCTCAGTTCTGGGGAATGTGATAGGTTGGGCAAATGCACAGCAGACGTTCTGATTTGGCCACATCAGGCAGGTGTCCACAAGTCACAAAATGTCTGCTCAGCACAAGAGCCATTTCCCGGCGAGGCATCCTCTCCTTGCAGAGAGCTGCGTAGAATATGTGAGGAGGAGAAACTTAGACGAGAGTTTTGATGTGGCAGGGGGAAATCCTGTATATTTCCCCTTGATTCAGCAAGCAAATTTGTTTTCACAAATCTTCCTGAAAATGTCCAGCAATGAAATATATCCAGATAATAATTGTGTTTCCCAAGTGGCAGTTGCAGAAGATGCAGTATTTTTGGGTGACAACACGGAGTTTGGAGTGGGGATGTTTGTTGGGAAGGAGCTGTCTGGTCCCAGGCAAGCCAGCAGGGCCTGACACAGCACTTCCAAGGTAACAGTGCCAGAGGCTTTTGGCAGCCCCGGCTATCAGAGCTGCATAGGGCAGATGCTGTGAAACTTTGAGCCCAGAGCACAGGTGCTCCTTGTCCTCTGGCTGCCTGCGAGGTGCCACTGGCTGGCTCTGCACAGGCCTCCCGAGGAAGGGCTCGAGCTGTACCTTGTCCCACTTCCAGGTTTCCCAGGAGCAAGATTCATCGAGCTGCTCTCTGGAGCAGCTGGGCCCGGAATCCTCTGGCCAAGGGCACGCACTGGCCCAGGTGTGCCGAGAGCAGGAGCTGCTGGGCCAGAAGGCTGACCTTGAGGGCCGACTGGCAGCCATGGAGTGGCTCCAACAAGACCTTTCCAGGCAGCTGGAGGAGACCAGGTAAAGGCAGGGAGCAGAACCTTTTCAGATCTATTTACATTCCATGGACAGAATATGGAAGAGTCCCAAGAACAAAAATATGCCACAATGTGAAGGTTCTTTTTCTGACACCTAAAGCCAGCAAAGCTCTCGTGAGCCCTGGGCTCCTGTTTGTGCTGCCGAGCACACTCCTGTGGGAAGTCCAAAGCAATCCACCCAGCCCTGAACTGAGTAGTAGGTAAACCATGCAGATGCTGAGTGAAACCTCAGGTTTCTCTTGGCTTTGGTTTCTTCTTCTGGGCATTGAACGTCCCTCATTCCTTAGCAAGTAGCTTGACATGATCCTGATCTTCAGAACTGAAGCTTCGTCTTCAGCATTCCAGGCTCCGACCTTGGCACGTTGGGGGTAGCACACTGCCATTCAGGGGGAAGCCAGAGGCTCCTGCTGAAAATCTTGAGGGCTTTCTGCTTCCAAGCACACTCTTGAGAAGTGTGGGACAGGCCCTAGAGCTGGCTGGAGAACAGCAGGGAAAGCTCTTTGGAATTCTCAACAGCCTCTGGGGATTCTTGCTGATTGTTGATGGGCACCCAGCTGCCAAACCTGCCAACCTCCCTTTGGATGGTCCCTCTCTCTCTGTAAAGAAGGACAAGTGCCTCGGGCTACTGCCTGCTTGCCCCGCAACACTAAAATAAAGGTGGCAAGTCTACTCCATGACCTTGCAAGAGTTTAAACTGCAGTCTCTGCATTCAGGTAGTTGTTCTTCAGACAAAAGGGCGTCCTGATTTTTTACAAGTGCTGCTATGAGATGACCATGAGATTTTACTGTGTCACGCAAAGTAGTTCTGAAGCCACATAAATACAGGGTGTCTGGAAGATGATGGACCTTTATGTCCATTATCAAGAGCATTAAAAAGTCAGCAGTCAGCAAGGACAAGAGTCTGTTGTGTCCCCCTGCAGAGAAGCTTGGAAGTGCTGATGAGAGAAGGGCTGTGAGCAGAGGCTGGGCTTTTGCTCGTCGCCCCAGCCTGTTTGGACACAGCTAGCCAGTGTCATAGGTCAGGATCAGCAACTGAAGGTTTGGCTGTTGAGGCCAAGTTGGGCTGGGCTGTCTGTGCTCTGCCAGGCCATAGGGAAGGCCTGGGCAGTCCCTCAGAGGGCCCTGCTCTGCTGTTGAGATGGCACAAATGTGCCTTGCCTGGGCGAATTTCCACGTGGCCCATTTCCCATACTCAGGTGTGGGGATCTTGAGCCACGTCATCCTGGAATAACCGGCTGTGGGTGTCTGGAGCAAACAACTCATGTCTCTCCGTATGTGCAACTCATAGGTCAGCAAAGGAGAGCCTGGAATCCAGGCTGAGTGCTGCTCAGCAGCAGATATCTCAGCTGGAGACCACCAGGAACCATCTGGAGGCTCAAGTGCTCACAGTCACACAGGCCAAGGAGGTGATAGAAGGTGAGAACCTCGTGTGCTTTGTTTGTGGTGCTGCCCCTGCCTAGAGAACTAAGCACCCTGTAAAGCTGCCTCTGTCCACAGAGCTTCTGAGAAGTGGTGGGGCTGGTGGCACTGAAAGGGCCTGAGGTCAGTAAAGTCAGTAAAGACTCTGACTCTTGCTGTTGGTCGTGTTTGTAGGAGAAGTGAAGTGCCTGCAAGATGAGCTGGAAGCAGAGAGATCTCTCAGGAGGCAGGAACGGGAAGACACAGCTCAACAGCTCCTGCAGGCAGAGCAGCAGCATCACAAAAGCCTCAGGCTTCAGGGAACTGCTCAGCAACTGGAAATAAAGAAGCTCCTGCAAGACCTGGTAGGGGACAGTACACTTCTGGAGTGTCCAAGCCAGCCCTGTGGGTTGGTTTAGCACAAGCAGAGCCTGAGGGTGTGAAAGGGCAGCAATCCTCTGCCAAGGCCTCCCGCTGCTGGGCCGGGCAGCAGAGGCAGCAGCTTGGACTTGGAGGTGCCTGAGAGCCCCCAGGATGGTGCTGGGACAGTAAATGCAGCCACAGCTTCAGTGAGGGCGTAAGAGGAGTTCCAGAGCAGGTTGGGCAGTGCCCACCCAAAGCGTGGCAGCCCAGGGCAGGATTGTCCCTGAGTCCCACCTGCCACGGAGCAGATGCCAGCGTGGAGCACTTGCCGGCATGGAGCAGATGCCAACAGTGCTGCTGGCTGCAGGCGTGGGAACTCGGTTCCTTTCTTGCTGTGCTTCCATGGTGGACAGAGGGATTAGCTTTGGGCTGGAAGCAAAGGGAACAGGCCCCTTGTCCCTGGTCCTTCAGTCCTTGTGACTGGGGTGTCAGGGAAGGGAAGGTGACACCTCCTTTTCTGAGCACTTGGACTCAACGCTTGGGAAGGTCTTTGCCAACAGAAGAGATTCCACGAGTCTGTGATTCTTGCACCTGCTGAGCCTCCTTTTGAATTCCATGACAGGACACGGTTTCTGGAGTGCTGTTGTCTTTTCCAGTTGGGGGTTGTGGGAGGGATGAAGCTTCACCTTTTTCAGCAGGGAGCTTGCCTGGGACTTCATCTTGCAAATTTCTCCTCCCCTCCTCAGGCAAGTGAGCGCGAAAGGCACCGTGCAGAGATGCAGGAGACGCTGGAGCAATGGGAAAAAGAGAAGGCAGAGAGAGAGCAGGAGCACAAGAAGGTGCTGTTTGAGATGAGGCAGAAAGATGCCACCCTGCTGGCCCAACAAGAAGAACTAAGGAGATTTGAAAATGCCAAGCGACAGGTAATGACTGAGAGAGGAGAACTGGTGTGATTTTTTGCAAGGCTGGAGCTGTGGGAGATGGCAGGACATGGGGCTGTGTGGAGCATGCCCTCCGTGTCTTCTACATTGAACTGGGGGAGGTGAAAGCTGAACGGGGCTGTCTTTGGGACCAGCAATGAGCCCTCTCATAGGAAGCCAGGCAGAAACATCAGCTATCAGCTGAGATCTTTGTGCTGCTCTTGTGCTCTGTTGTTCTAAGATGTACCTCAGGGTACCTTCGCTGTTCTCTTTCCGCTCCCCTTTTGGTGTGTACTGGTAGGTGTTCACAGCCAAAGTGAGTTTGTAGCTCTTTTCTTATGTGGAAACGGGGGGGGAGGGGGGTGCAGCAGCAACATTGACAAGAGAAAAATCTTTTTAAAGACTTGCCTGGAGTATTTCTGAACAGTAACTCAGAGATGTCTTCTGGGCTGTGTTTTAAGTCACTTCCTGGGAAGCTGTGTTGGCCCCGGGGCAGGCAGTGGCCCAGGGGAGCAGCAGCCGAGTGCTGTGAGAGCACGTGAGCCCATCAGTCTTTGCCTCTGCCACATGGATGCTGCAGGAGAAGTGTGAAGCCCTCTGCTCTTTCCTTCGGTGCAGGTGCTGCTGGAAGAGCAGAAGGAGAAGAGTGCTTTATCAGAGGCACTGCTCCAGACTCAGGGAGAGCTCAGCCGAGCCCACCAGCAGGTCCAGCAGCTCAGGCAGGAGGTGAAAGAGCTGCAAGAGAAGGGGCAGGTAAGTGTGAGTAGGCAGGCAACAGAGGGCAGGGCAAGGACAAGGGCACAAAAGGCAGCTCCTGGGACTGAGGAGGCAAGGGCTGCTTCAGGCCCTGGGAGCACAGAGCCTGGTAAGCTCCAGAGCTCAGCCCCAGGAAGGAAGGCTTGCAGTGGAAGCAGAGCTGGCTAGAGAAGCCAAAAGAAGCAGCTGAAGGAATGGGATTTTGAGGCAGCACGTGGAACAAGCTGAGCCTGAGGGCAGGTCCCAGGAAGTTGCTCTGCATTTTGTTGCCAGACCATCAAGGCAAATCTGCAAGCTGAGCTGCAGGAAGCTCGCAGTGAAGTCCAGGCAGTGCAGAGGAGGCACAAGGAAGAGCTACACGGCCTCAAAGAGGAAATGAATCTGCTCCTTGAGCAGAGGGAGGCTCTACAAAAGCAGGTGAGTGAAACAGCACTGGCATGGCAGCCATGCAGCGAGGGGTCTGTGGCCTTCTTGCAGCAGCTGGTGGAGTGATCCCTGGGGCTGTCTCGGGCTCTGGGGGCTCCATGGCAGCTGCTCTGTAGGACACACAGTGCTCTGCTGAATCTCAGCTGCTGCTCTGGACAGCTGGGCTAGTCCTCTGGGCTGTTGGCCAGCAACCATCAGCATGGATTCCTGCTGGCCTCTCCTTGCCAGCCTTGGTTTGGGAGGTGCTTTTTCAGGTGCCCTTGGTGGTGGGCCACTTAGAGACTGAAACAAGTTGTCCATATCCAGTGTGAATCTGGTGCTCTCAGGACAGGGAGAAATGGAAAGTTGTCCTTTGCCTTTCCTCTCAGCCTGTGCTGTGGCTGACAGTGACAAGCTGTGGCTGCAGCCCCTGACTGCTTTGTTCCCTTTGACTGGAGGTGGGAGAGTTGACATCTCAGCTGGCAGCCTCCCGAGAGTCCCGGGAAACAACTGTCCAGAGAGCCCAGCAAGAGGTGAGGGAGGCCCAGGAAGAGTCCAGGCAGAAGCTGTCGGAGGTTGAACACGTCCAGAAGATCCTGGAGGAGGCAGAAAATCTGAACAAGGAGCTGCAAGTGCATGTGGAGTCCTTGAAGAGGGAAAGGAATCGCTGGGAAGAAGTGGCTCAGCAAAATTCAGAATTGCAGGCTTCGGTGGATGTCCTAGAGAGTGAAAAAGCCAGGTAAATGAAAGCCTGTGGGACTCTGCATTGTGGTGAATGGATTCCCTCTTTGCCCTCTTTGCACCTGCCAGGGGCTCTGGCAGCATTTCCTAAGTGGCAGATTCTGAACTCTCCGTGCAGACACTTCTCCTTGTCTGGATGTTGTCTTTCATTTTCTTTACTTTTAAGACTTCAAACAGAGGTTTTCTGCAGAGAAAGGATTTGGGGGTAGCTCTTTCCCTCTAGGGGGTATTGTGTTTTTAGGTGGGTGTGTTGACACTGCCCGAGCTGCATTGTAAGGAGCTGGATACATCCATCAGCTCCACCTTGGGTCCTGTAACTTGAAGCCTCTGGGATGTGGATCAGCCTGGCCTCTGATGCTTTTTCTGGGCAGAACCATCTGAAGGCCCTGATTGCTGATCTAGGCCAGATTGCCCTCGGAGGCAGCCCAGCAACAAGAGCGGCTCTGTTGCATGGTTCCTCATAAAATGGGCCCCGGTGCCTGGAGGGCGTCTTCATTGCAAGACTTTGTTAGGTTTGTATTCACATTCCCACCTCAAAAAGAAGGTAGGGCATGTAGGCAGGAACTCCCTGTTCTTTTAGGGCCAAAAGCAGAGTAGGCACATGCTGGGCTTTGACTGCAGGGAGAACAAACAGCCAAGTTGTTTAGACAGACCTCATCAGACAGAGGAGTTTTTCCCTGAGGTGCTGCAAGTCCTGAGAGTTTATAAAATCTGATACCGTGTAGCAATGAGTTGCATATTCCCTTCTAGGCTGATAGTGTCTCTGGAGGAGAAGAACCAGCGCCTCAGAACTCTGGAAAAACAGAACCTGCTGCTGAACTATCAGGTGTCTCAGTATCACTCTGCTCTTCAGCAGGCAGAGCAGCTCTCTTCTCACCGCGCTGGACAACTGCAGGAGCTCAACACCCAGGTAAGCTGTGCAGTGGCATCCTCTTCTCCAGGGACACACAACAGCACCTTTGCCTTGGAGGCCCCAACCTCTTTCCCCTCCCAGCAGCACGCACAGCTGCCGTCTTCTGCCCGGGGCTGCTGCTGCACCCTGAGGCCGAGGCTGGATCTGCTGTCTGCTGCCCAAGTTTTGCACCGTTCTCTCCCGGCTCCCAGCAGGAAATCTGGGAGGGGAGCAGCAGCAGACTCCTCTGGAGCCTCTGTGTCCCTCAGTTAGCAGTGTTGTCCCAGACAGAGTTGGTGCCTGTGCCGGGCACTGAGCAATGTGGGGACACAGAGGTGGCTATGGCAGGCTGGGCAGGGCACTTCCAGCGCAGCCATCTCAGCTGCTGTTCAGAGCTGCAGCCTCAAGGATGCCCATTGCCTCCCTTTCCCTCTTTTCTCTACATTGGTCTCCTTTGGGATCCTTGCTTTTCTGCCTTTTGG
Source organism: Anomalospiza imberbis (assembly GCF_031753505.1). Classification (NCBI taxonomy): domain Eukaryota; kingdom Metazoa; phylum Chordata; class Aves; order Passeriformes; family Viduidae; genus Anomalospiza; species Anomalospiza imberbis. The sequence goes on along the minus strand of NC_089697.1, from coordinate 16,319,825 downwards.
TTTGGCATGGTTTTTGCCTGAAATCATTTCTTCTTTGCTGCTCTCCCTGCGGCCCACTCTGCAGCCTCAGGAGCAGCCCTGTCCCTGAGGCTCTGTGCATCCATCTTCCAGATCCAGGCCCTGCAGGACACAGTGCTGCAGATGGAGGCTTCCCAAACAACTCGAAAGAAGCAGCTGCTGCAGACGTTTGAGGAGTCTCGAGCAGGAGAATGGGCTTTGAGGGACTCTGTGGACGTGCTGGAAACTGAGGTGTCTGAGCTGCGTGTGAGGCTCCAGAGCTCTGAGGAAAGAGCAGAGGCCATGGCCATACAGTGTAAGGACGTGGAGCTGGAGCTGAGGAAGACACAGGCTCAGAGGGACCATCTCAGAGCCCACAATCAGGAGCTGCTGAAACAGCTGGAGCAAAGTGAGCAAGGTACAGCTTCTCCTCTCCCACTCACTGCCCCATCCTGCCTCACCTGCGGCGATCTCGCTGATGGCTCGCAGAGGAAAAGTGCCCAGAGATGGCAGAGGGAAAAACAACCAGCAGGAGATTTATCCATCCAAGTGCCAGTGAAAGCTTTTTCTTGAGAAAGATGCTGTGGCTGCCAGTGCCATCCAGCTGTGCCATGGCTGATCCCGTGCACAGCTGGAGCCTTCCAGGTGCCGTGTCTGTGCTAAGGAGCTTTAGGAGGATGCCTCAGCTCGATTCCCCCAAACTCCAGGCCCTGCCAGAGCCTCCAGGCTACTGGCCTCTCTGGAGCAGGGCTGCACAGGCATCCCCTCTCCTTTGTCTCTCTTGGATTGCTCACTCTGCACAAGGCCAAGAGCAAACACCCTTTCCTGTCCCTCTGAACCTTGCCCCTTTCATTCCTGCTTTTTTCTCTGCCTGCAAATTTCCTTCATTTCTGTCAGCTTTGGAGCCCTTGTGGGCTCAGGGCCTGGCAAACTCAGGCAGGCAGAGAAGACACTGCTGTTGTCTCTGCAGGATGCACATCAGTTTGCCTTTGCTTTGCTTTTCCCCTTCTCCTTTCTCCTGTTCCTTCCCCCTCCCTGCTGCAGATTTGTGGGAGGCAGCAGTCAAGCACACCTCTCGAGAAACTGCCCTGGAGAAAGAGGCCTGTGAAAGGCAGGAAGAGGCTGTGACTCTTCGTCAGGAGGTGGCATCTCTGCAGAGGAAATTGGAGAGCCTGCAGAAGGAAAGGATGGATGTGCTGGTGAGATTGGCAGATGCCACAAAGGGCCATTTCCTAGCTGTGTTTGCACATTCAGTTAATAGTTCTAAGGAGCACCTTTTTCCAGTTAAACTTCTCCAACTGCGTTCTTCTGAATAAGGAGGAGAAGATGTTGTAGTCATGTCAAAGCCAGTTAATGCTGAGCCTGCTGATTTTCCTCCATGCTGGGCTTCTGTGCCCTAGAAGCTTTAGTCCTCAATGTCCACACTGCCTCTATGGACATTGCATGCTTTGGGGAATTCCTCGTGTCCAAACCCATGTCCAGATTCCTAAATATCTGGATCTGGAAGGAGGGGTGAGAAGACCAAGTTTGCTGTGAATAGAAAGGTGTTTGGCCTTGGCCATCTGAGAGCAGCCAGTGGGGAGAGAAGAGAGGAAAGCCAAGTGCTGATCCACACCAGGACGTGTGCCTGCAAGGGGAGAACTCGTCCTGAGTGGCAGCAGAGGATGACAGAGGGATCTGGCCATTGCTGCTCCAAGAGAGGGCAGTGGGGCTCTCGGGGATGGAGCCATGGAAACTCTACACAGCAGAGCTGGAAAACCACTGCTGTCAGCCCAAGCCCAGGGAAGGAAATGCTGGCGGTGTTTGCTCTTCCCTTCCTCCCTGATGGAGAGCACATCCTCGTGGCACTGCCTAAATCCTGCTTAGCATGGACTTGAAATCCTGGCTGCAGTTCTGGCAGCTCCTCCCCAGAGGAGCACTGGAGTGGGGCTGCAAGAGCTTGGGGAAGGGCAGAAAGGAAGCTGGGACAGGCTGAGGGAAGGAGCGGTATCAAGGGGGGAAGACCAGCAAAGGTCTGCAGCATCCCGAGGGGCAGAGAGAGAGGGGCAGCCAGTGCCTGCCCCTGCAGCAGGAGTCCAGATCTGGTCTGAAAAGCAAACCAAGGGGGCGAATGAGTGACCCTTTTTCTCCCTGTTTTGGCAGCATGGACAGGAATTGAACCAGCAGCACATGAGAGATGTGGAAGAGAAGAATGAAATACATGCAGCTGAGTTAAGATATCATAAGGAAAATACTCAAGAATGGGAAGTGGAGAGAGAAGGCGAGCAGGAAGAGTTGGAGCATGGGGCTGCTTCTTTGAAGAAATGGAGAGAGAACACCCAAGTACTGAGTGCTGCACTGAAGAAAAGTGAAATTGCCAAAGGGACTCTGATGAAACACTTGTACATCCTGAAGGGAAAGTCTGGTATCCAGGCAGGCACTGGCATTGACCTTAAGTCCACTCCAGGGTCCCTGAATTATTCCAGTGCTGTTTCCCATGAGGAGGTGGGTCTCTATCCCTGTCAGTCCAGGCCTGCTTGGGTAAAGCAGCCCGGGCTGCAGCAGGCAGCCTTGTCTGTCTGCCTGGCTCCAGCCAGAGACCATTGACTGCCAGATTGTTTCCTGGCTCGCCCAGAAAGACTGCTCCAGCTCTGGAGCTTACTGTTCCAGTCTGCTCCAGGCCAAAAGCTAGGCATGGGGAGCTGCTTTTCCTGTGCCCATGCAACACATGGGGGTTTGGATTTGGTGTGGGAAGTAATGGAGCAGGTGAGCAGAGGGATGCACTAAACCCAGCTGAGTTTTGTACTGAGAGGGCTGAAGAGCAGCTGCACTGCTGGTGCTTCGAGGATGCTTCCTGAGATGGAGATTCCTGAGGGACAGCTTCTGTGGTGTTTGAAATATGGGCATCATCTCCTCTCTAAATACCCTGCAGGCTGTTGGAGCACAAGTGGAACAGCTGTTACGTGGCTCAGGGACCATCCTGGAATCCAAGCAACCAATTGCATCACTAGAAGAGGAGAAGAGAGAGAGGCCTGAATTAACCACTGAGCCCAGAAGTGGCGAGCGGGTAAATTGGGCTTTCACTGCCTCTGCCGAGCCTCAGGCTCCTCTGGAACTTGGCACGTTAGCCCAGGCAGTGCTTTGGAGACCTCTGCTTGTTTCCTTGCCTCTCCCTGTCCCTGCTGTGGGCACACCCTTTTGTTTGTCCTCTCTCTTGGGGCAGCCCATGGCTTTCACAAGGGCACCTTCACTCCGCTGCCTCCCTCCCTGGCCCTGTGTCCCCGCACACACACTGGCCTCTCTTGCACAGCCCCCAGCGAGAGCTTTTTGCCCCCAGTGTTGTCTAGTGCAATTCAGGGTCTCAGAGCAGAGATCTCCTTGCCATGATGTCCACAGGTCTTTTTGCTCCGTGTTTGCTGACAGGTTTCTGTGACCCTCTCTCCCATCCAACGTGCAGGTGGAACCTGAAAGGAGAAGAACCAGAACTTTTAGGAGAGTGTTCCCCCCAGTTGCTTTACGTTTCCTGTCCACAAGCCTGCCTATCAAAATCGTCGACTTCTACAACAGAAGACTCCTCCAGTAGCTCAGGGAAGCAGCAGCCCTCCTGCTGATGCACAGCCTGTGGAGAAAGGGGTCAGTGGCCCAAATTTGGAAATCAGAGTTGGGTTCCTAAATCCCGTGGGAACTCTCTCTAACAGACCTGTGGTGGCTGGGGGATGTCCGTGGGAAGGCTTTGCCAGCCTTGAACTGGACCTGTTGATCATCTGAGCTCTGCTCTGTGTGGGAGCCTTTTCCCTTCCCCTTGCCCCAGGGCAGAGAGTTGGTGAGGGCTGGAGTTGGAGGCTGTGTCTGCCCCGAGAGCCGGTACCGTGGGGCTGCAGGTGCTCCTGCCAGCGTGGGCTTGTCTGAGCCGGGCCTTGTGCCTCTTTCAGGTGTCCCTGCTGCAGTCACAGCTGGCCCAAGACCGACAGGACCACCTGGAGAGCTATGCAGGGAGCAGGCAGGAGACACAAGGTGCAGAAGGGACCTCCTTGCTTCCTGAACGACTCAGAGAGCAGCCAGGGTGCAGCTGGATGCAGTCTTAGACTTAGTCAGTAGTTTATGTTTAAAGGACAGTATAGGTGAAATTGAACCTTTACACAACTGTGTTCCATAGGATGAAAGATATATTTATAGAAAAATAAAGAGTTTATGATGATCATGATTAAACTAATAGATCTTTATCAGGGTTATTTACTACCCAGTACAGAGACCTATAACTTCCAGTATAGTGCATTATGTTTTGAAGCAACATTGTAGCAATTCTAGTCAAGCCAGCAAAACCAATTCTTGAAGATTGATGCTACTCACCCAAAGCAAGGACCACGGGCAAACATTTCTCTCAGCCTCAAGGCATGACCTTGAGAAGCATCCTCACTCCAGGGTGGAATCTGCAGAAGGGAGACATGTGACATGAACCACTTTGGTGAGAGCAGGAGAAACCTGCCATGTGTGGAGCTTTGTCATTTGTCCTTAGGAAACTGCAGCCTGATTATTCTCAGAGTCCCAGAATCTCAGGCCAGGGGAGGCTGGAAGCACCTCTGCAGGTCACCTTGCCCAGCCCCTGCTCCATCAGGGCCACCCAGAGCCAGCTGCCCAGGATGTGTCCAGGTGGCTTTTGAGTCTCTCCAGGGATGGAGACTCCACCACCTCCCTGGGCACCTGCACCAGTGCTCGGCCACCCTCCCAGTGCAGAAGTGCCTCCTGAGCTCAGAGAGCCCCTCCTGTGTGTCACTTGGTGCCCGAGGCCCCTGGAATGTCCCTGGCTCTGTCCCCTCTGCAGCCTCCCCCCGGGTATTTATCCCCAGGGATGAGATGCTCTGAGCCTGCTCTGCTCCAGGCTGGGCAGTGCCAGCTCTCTCAGCCTCTCCTCACGGCAGAGATGCTCCAGTCCCTCCGTCACCTTCATGGCCCTGTGCTGGACTCTGTCCAGTCTGTCCCTGTCTCCTGTACTGGGCAGCCCAGCTCTGGGCCCAGCACTCCAGGGCTGGCCTCACTGTTGTGGAGCAGAGGGAAAGGATCCCCTCCCTCCAGCAGCTGTGTCGCAGCTCCCGGTGCAGCCCAGGACGCTGTTCTGCATTGCTGCAGGAGCACATTGCTGGCCCGTGGGCATCCTGGTGTCCAGCAGGACCCTGCCAAACTTTAGTTTTTCAACCGGGTGGCCCCCAGCAGATACCGGTGCCTGTGGTTGTTCCTTCCCAAGGACAGGACTCAGCACCTGTCATAGAACTGTCACCCTTGTTGAACTGTCCCTCGGGATGGCAGCACTTCTCTCTGGCAGAGCAGCCACCGCTCCCGGTTTGTGGGAGGGCACCCCCTGGCCCCATCACCCAGTTTACTGACAAAGGTGTCAGCAAGGACTGGACTCAGCATTGTCCTCCAGGCTCCACCGCTAGACTTTGTGCCACTGACCTCCAGGGTTCCAAGAAGGTAGATTCTGTGCAAGGCGTCTTTGCTTGTATGTACAAATTCAGAAAGAATTGGCAGGATTTACAACAGGGATTTCTGCTCCATATCTTAAGTGGGAAAAAATGTAATGATCCATGCTCCCTCTCACTGGCAGTGGCTAAAGGAAAAGAGGTCCTGTTGTTGGTGACAGTGGATGTCACCTGCAGAGGAACTGTGCCAGACTGGTGTGACATACAAGGTCAAGGGTTGAGGGCATAATTTAAAATAACTTAGCAAAGTGAAAAGCAGAATCACAACCCTGGGTGATAGGAGATCAAGTGAACCGGAAACTTCTGACCAACCTCATCTCAGAAAGGAGCGATGTGGAAGAAGAATCAAGTTATCCAGGGGGCGTGTACAGACATTGCTGTGGAAGCAGTTATGGAGTTAAGAGGAAGCCTGCCCTGCATCATGTGAGCAAGAATGCTGAGAAATGGGGAAGAAAGCTGATTACACACGATCTGAAAACTGGAAAGGCGTCCTGATTGTCAAGCCTGTAAACCTTGTGAGAAGAAGAACAAGCCGTCAAAAGGACGGATTTATTACAGGCCTGCAACCGCTTTTGAGCAAACTGCTGAGCACAGTTTCTCACAATAAAATGTATAAATAATGTCTTAACTTTGCAATAAACCCAATTCACTTGCTTCTAGCTTGTGTCTCTCACATTCATATGCCACAGCAGTAGGGAAGGGGGAGAATAGTTAGGGAGAATAGTTAGAATCTTAAGCCAGGCATACACCAGGTCTAAGGACTGGAGGAAGCTACGTCAGCTGTCCATTGTCTTCAGAAGAGCCTGGCCAGTGCAGGTGGTTCCTGAGAACTTCCTGAGAACTACAGCAGTCTTAAAGATGGGCACAAAGGAGGGTCTGAAGACCTACAGGCTAATCAGCTGCTTTGGAATCCCTGGGAAAGTGATGGAGCAAATCCTCCTGGACACCCTTTCAAGCAACTGAGAGAGAAGGGCATTGGGAACAGCCAGCACAGATTTAGCACAGGGACATGGTGCCTGGCCAACCTGAGCAACTCTGCAAATTACGGGAGACCAGGCATGGTGTTGCCCGACATTGCAAAACATTCAGCAGCCACGCAGTCCCCTTACAGCCCGACTGGTGAGATATGGACTGAGTGAATGGCCAAGGGAAAACCGCCCAAACCAGCGGGCTCAGTGCTGCTGGATCAGATGTATGAAGTGGCCAGGCTGTGGTGACACCACCCACTCCAGATCATCCCTGGAGCCAGCATTACTGTTGATTAATGACTAATATTTATATGCAGAGAATGTCTCCTCTAATCGAAGAAACTTTACAACAGGGGGTTTATTCCACCATGATCATACATATCACAAGGTAGTTCCTAGCTCATACATAAACATTACTTTTCATAGAACTATTTTACCCACCTCTGCCTCTTGCTGGAAGTCCCTTTATGGTCTTGGAGGGTCATCTAAAGAGGTCTCTGGTGGTCATATTCACAGTGAGCCCTCAAAACTGGAAGTGCCCTTGCCTTGAACTTCTCTTAGGGCATGCACTGTTGTTTCTTGTTACATAACTTTGCCACAAAACCCACTTGGGTGCCTTATAATCTGTTTTTCCACTGCTTCCAGCTCTGTTCAACATCCCGTCTGTCTACTTTTACATTCTTTTATCTCATTTGCTAGTTAGTCTTTAAGCTGTATTTTGCAACCAACACTTTCTGTTTTCCACGTTTTCTGTCACGGTGAGTGGCAGCAATGCGTCTTCCTGGCTGGAGCCACCCCCATTTCTGTGGTCCCTGCGGCTGACAGACATGCCACGCACTGATGTCATGTCCAGCCTCAGCTCAGCTCGCATCCCTTGCCCAGACAGGGGAGAACCACAGGCAGGAGAGGCAGAAGCCATGTGCTCAGGCTGCCCCGCCTTGAAGGCACAAGAGCCTCCAGCTTCTACCGGTCAAGGGTCAGGGCACCTGACAGTGAGCCTTCAGCACTGAGTGATGGCATCCCACTTCTGCAGCTTTGGCCCAGTCAGATGACCCTGTCTCCTCAGGAGCTGCCCTTTGACCTTGCCAGGGACCACTCAATGGACATGATGCCATGGCAGCTTGGCAACCCCTGGATTTGGCATCAACTATGGTGATGTTTCACCTCAGCATAGAATCCCCGACTGGCTTGGGCTGGAGAGACCTCAAAGCTCATCCTATTCCACCCCCCGCCATGGGCAGGGACACCTGCCACCAGACCAGGTTGCTCCAAGCCGCCTCCAACCTGGCCTCGGACACGTGCAGGGACGGGACAGCCACAGCTGCTCTGGGCAACCTGTGCCAGTGTCTTACCATCCCCACAGGGAAGAGTTTCTTCTAACCCTGCCCTCTGCCAGTGGAAAGCCATTCCCCTTGTCCTGGCGTTCCAAGCCCTTGTCCAAGGTCAGCCCTCAGCTCTCTTAGAGTCCCTTTAGGCATTGGAAATGTCTCTAAGGTCTCCCTGAAGCCTTCTCTTCTCCAGGCTGAACACTCCCAGCTCTCCCAGCTCGGCTCAGAGCAGAGGGGCTCCAGACCTTGGAGCATCTCTTTGGCCTCTCTGGACTCACTCCAGCAGCTCCACATCCTTCTGATGCTGGACCCGAGGGCTGGAGGCAGCTCTGCAGGTGGGGTCTCACCTGAGCAGGGCAGAGGTGCAGAATCCCCCTTGTCCCCTGCTGCCCACTCTGTGGGGCCAGCCCAGGACATGGGGCTTTCTGGGTGACAGCGCAAGGGGTTGGGGCACACTGGGACTTCTGTCCACCAACATGCCCCAGTCCTTCTGCTCAGAGCTGCTCTCAACCCCTGCCCTGCCCAGCCTGAGTCTGTGCTTGGGATTGCCCTGGCCCAGGGGCAGGCCATGTCCTTGGCCTCATACCAGCAGAGTCACACTGGGACTTTGGTGATGGTCTCTGGGCCTATGGCAATGACTCCAGCTCCTTGAAACTTTTAAGCTCCTCTTGCTGCTTCCCCTACCTCATGCTTTTCTTGAGAACCCCATGCTCCCTTTGGTACTGCCTCATCATCCTTGTCGCAGGTTTGCGTGGTCACATCCGGGTAGCAGGGGCCCGCAGGGTGACCCTCTATGAGAAGACACCAGAAGCTGCTCCCGTGTTGGGCAGAGCCGGCTCCAGAGGGCTCCAGGAGGGACCTGCCACTGGCTAAGGCTGAGCCAACCAGTGATGCTGGGAGGGCCTCTGGGATTAGGTACTAAAAAAGGGCTAAACACTGCTGTGCAACAGCAGCTGGCAGGGAGGAAGAAGATGGGAGAGCAACAGTGGATTTTGACCCATAGCCCGTGTAGGTGAGCAGAGGAACAGATCCCCAGTGCAGCCCATGTGAGGAGCCCACAGCACAGCGGGTGGGGATGCCCTGAAGGGATCTGCAGCCTGGAAGGAGCCCACGCTCCAGCAGGTATTGTAAAGGCAGGCGAACCCAGTGGGAAGAATGATGATGTCTGACTCAGTTCAGAAGGCTGAACGATTTCTTTATTATAACTATGCTATAATACATTAATTGACTATATAAAGGAGGATACTAAAACTACATGCTACTTTCTCTAACACTACTAAATCTAACTAACCAACAGCTTGTGACCCTGTTCTCCAGAGTCCAGACACAGGTGGATCCGATTGGCATCAGGCCCAAACAATTCTGACCAGAATCCAATCCAGCAATCACCCCAGGTAAACAACTCTCCAAACACATTCCACAAGGAAAAACAAGGAGCAGAAATAGAAACTGTTTTCTCCTTCTCTCTCTCTGTGCACCTCTAAGAAAAATCCTGAGAGAGAGAGAAATGTGCTTGCCACAAGCGGGCTCCTGGCAGGGGCTATGCTCTGTGGAGAGGAGTCCATGCAGGAGCTGGCAGAACACTGGAGCAGGCTGTTCCTGAAGGACTGGACCCCAGGGAAAGGCACCTTGCTGGAGCAGTTCTTAGAGAACTGCAGCCCGTGGGAAGGACCCACATTGGGAAAGTTGGTGCAGGACTGTCTCCCATGGAGAGGGGAATCTATGAGGAGAAAGGAGCAGCAGAGACAAGTGTTATGAGCTGACAGCAATCCACGTTCCCCATCTTGCGCACTGCTCAAGGGGAGGAGGTAAAAGAGTTGGGAGTAAAGCTGAGTCTGGGAAGAAGGGAGGGTAGGGGGAGGTGGTTTTAGGTTTATTCTTAGTTCTCATTTTCCTACTCTGTTTAAGTGGTTATAAAATAAATTAATTTCCCCGAGGTGAGTCTGCTTTGACTGTGGCAGTAATTGGTGAGTGATCTCCCTGACCCGTGGGATTTTTATCACATTTTCTTCTCCTTTTCAGTCAAAGAGGGGAAGTAATGGAGTGGCTCAGTGAGCACCTGGCTAGCCAAAATTGACCAACCACAGTTCTCCAAACTCCTTCATCACCACCTCCACCTTCAACACCCATTGCCCATGACTTCTTCATGTCCCTGACTCCACTGTCAGTGAAGGGTCTTCCAGCATTGCAGCATTTATTTTGCACTTTATTTACTGCACACTCCAGACATGCCAATGGCACAGGCAACTCTGTGATGTCCAGTGCTCTGGGCCCGCGTCTGCCACCAGAACTCCCCTGCCAGGGCTGGACAGTCTGGAATTGGCTGTGGCAGGTCTGTGGCACGCCCACGGCAAGTCCACAACAGGTCCATGGTGGGTCTCTGATGGGCGCCTGATGGTCCTTTGGCCCAGGTGCCGTGCGCCTTGGTGGGGAGCTGTCACTTTCTGCCCACGTGGTCCTTCAGTGTTACCAGCACTTTTTGTGCCCGCTTCAGGACCTCCTCCTCATCCACGCTGGGGAAGGCCTCACTGGGGGTCATGGGAAAGGGATGGTAACTCGGGTACTGTGTGGCCTTGCCGTCCGTGCCACGGTCACACAACCACTGCACGTCCAGGACAAGGCCCCTCAGCTCCGGCTCCTCCGCCTCCAGCCTTTGGGCCGTACCCATCGGCCCCCTGTGGCCCGCAAAAGCTTCACCACGGCAAAGCACGGCCGCCACCAGTGCCTTCTCCAGGGCCTGGTGCACTTTGAAGAGCACCCAGTTGGGGCAGCAGTGCCGGATGTCATTGCGGGCTGCCTGCAGGTCACTCGTGGCCTGACACAGCCAACGCAGGGCCTCGGGGACGGATGGAGTCAGGGCCATGAGCTCCTCACTGCTCAGCCAGGAGCCACAGCCTCCCTGTCTGTGGTGCTGGGCAGCACTCACAGGTTTGTATTGGACCCACACCTTTGGCCCCCTGACACCATGCAGAGGCCTCAAGGCTGGCAGGCTGGGATCCTTCCATGGATCAGCTTCAGCCTCCTCCTGCAGCCTTTTCTCTGGCTCTGGTGCAGCACCCACCAGGTCCACGTTGTTCGCCTCCAGAACCAAGGCCACGTCCTGTGGCTCCTGGCAGACCAGCATTTCACGCAGCACGGACAAAGCCTGTGCCTCCAGCTGCCCACCCAGGATGTTATTGATCTCCTGTGCCAGTGTCTCCACGACCCTCAGCTGCTGCCAGTTCAGCACCATCTCTGCATGCCGGATGTAGAGGAGCCGCTGGGCACCACCAGACGGGCGCACATAGATAACTTGTGACTGGGAGCTGCCCTCCACCTTTGCCCCACTGTGCACCAGCACAGTGCAGATGTCCTTGCAGCACTGCACTTTCACCTGCTCCACTGCAAAGCCACCATCCCCCTCCATTCCCATCGTAGCCTTGGGGGTCTGCCACTGCAGCAGGGACTCCAGCCCCAGCCTAAACCACGGGGATACCAGCAGGGTCTGGAGACGCCTCTGCGCAGCGCACTGAGAGCCGTAATGACATGGCTGCGGACCACCCTCCTCCAGCTGCTTCTCTGTCACCTCTGAGAGTGCCCGCGGCCGCAGGTGCGGTGGCAGCCTTTGCAGCAGCCACCTGACATTACACCCAGACACTGGCAGCGCAGCCATGAGCACAAAGGTCTTCTCTAGGGCCCCAGCGGTCTCTGAGGGCACACAGTCATTGAAGCACAGTCTGTGGGATGGCTCCAGGCAGTCAGCAGTGCTCAGCAGGTACAGCTCAGCCACAGCAGAGCAATCGGGGGGCTCCGGTTCCTCCCGCAGCAGCTGGAAGAAATGCCGTGTGGCCAGCAGGACTGTCTTCTCCTGGCTACTGGAAAGGGTTCCACTGCCATGGCTCTCCTGGTAGATTTGGGCCAGGACACGGCTGTAGTGAGTCAGTGTGGGGACCAGGACGACACCAAGGTGTTGCAGGAGATCTCCAAAGGCAGCCACGTGGGGGTGAGGCGTGAGGAGGTAGGGGTAAAAGTCAGCCTCGTCCGGGAGTGATGTCACCACCTGCCGTGGCCTGGCCATGTCCCATGACTTGGCCTGCACCACGGGCAGCTCAGAGAGGTGCTCTGCGTCCACCTCCTTCAGACGGGTCTGCAGGAAGCTGTACATGCTATGGAGCACCCTGGCCCGTGTGCTTACCTGCAGTTCTGTCGAGCAGGCTGCCCTGCACACATGCTCCAGGTTGGCCACCACCAGGGCAGTGGGTATCTCTGCAAAGACTTCCATGGCCTCCAGGGACCGCTCCTCAAGTTCAAGGGATTCTGGCAGGATGGTGGCTGATGTCCACAGGAGCTCAGCCACATTTTTGCAGTAGGAAACGCTGCCTTTCAGAGCCACGGCCTTAGTGCAGTCTGTAAAAGGAGGGTGGAGGTTCATCAAGTTTGGGGGGATATCCAGTGGAGGCAGGAATTGGATTGAGGCAATTTTTCTCAGGAAATTTTCCTCAGGATTTTCCAACAGGATTGCAAGTTGCTTGAGCATCTCCTGCTGTCGCTCCAGCAGTTCTGCAGCATGGCATGTAGCCTGAGTGGCTTCACGCTCTATCTCCTCAGCCAGCGCCACAAAGTCCTCTACAGAGAGGCTGGTGCGGACACCTGCCTTAAGGAAGAAATCCACAATTACTATGCAGTTCGAAGGTAGCTTCTTAAAGAAAGATTTAGGCGCAAAGCGGTTTTGGAGCCGCATGTCATGGTAGAAGTAGGAGGCCAGGCGCAGTGTTCTGTGGGCATCTGGTATAAAGGCCGCCTTCCGAAATGCTGCCACAATGGCATCCACGCTCTGAGTGGAACAGATGGGTCGCAGGACAAAGAACGAGCGTACAGCTTCCATGAGGTCTTGCTGTGTGAGCTGGGACAGCCGGGGAAGTACCACAGTCATGAAGAGCTCTTGGTCATCGGTGAACTCCCCCTTCAAACGCTTGGCCAGCCATTTGGGGTCCTGGCTTAGTGTGAGAAGCAGCATGCTTCTCCATGGAGGAGCTGCTCCAGTGCACGTGAATCCAGCTTTCCCTCCTGGACAAACCTTAGCAGGGCTGACACGTCCTGCTCCCCTAAATCCCCCCAGCAGAGATCAGCTCTTGTGTCTGCCAGATGGGCCACTACAGCCCTGGCATCTGTGACCTGCAGTGCCCTTGGCTTCAGGCAACAGTAGGCAAAACTCCAGGGCAGCAGGGACTGCTGGAGCACAGGGATGCCCAGTTTGTGCAGCACCTTTTCTACTTTAGAATGACACTCAAAAAGAACCTTGGAGAGGGAGGATAGTGGCAGTAGGTGCTTTGAGTCTGTCTTACTCCCCTGAATAGGCAGCACTGCCGTATTCTGGAGATGATTCATGAACGACTTCATGTCCACATCTGAAGTCCTGGAGGGGACCATCCTGTCAAAGAAGGTCCACAGCCCCTCGAGCCACCTTTCTCCCTCTGTGGTCCACTCCAGCTGACCCAATACCTCCTGGATGAGTGGTGTGGCCTCTGGGAGGTCAAGCTCCTTCACAAAGCAAGGTGGCATCCATTCAGGAATACACTTCCCCAAACGCCTATCTCTTCCTGGGATGCTCCAGTGCACTGGTTTTGGCTGGGATAGAGTTAATTTTCTTCCCAGAAGTGTGTCCAGGGCTACATTCAGGATTTAGCATGAGAACAGTGTTGGTTGCACACTGATGTTTGAGTTGCAGCCCAGTCAAGGACTTTTCAGTGTCCCACGCTCTGCCAGCAAGGGGCAGCATGGCCAGGAGACCTGACCCCAACTGGCCAGAGGGATATTCTGGACCACAGAACCTCCTGCCCAGTACAGAAACTGGGAGGGGGTTGGCCAAAAGCCTCCCCCCCTCTGCCCCCCCCCCCCCCCCCAGAAAGAAAACCCCCACAGCCCCCTTCCCGCAACCGGTTTGGGAAAAATTTCCTCAGAGAGAAGTGGAGAAAACCTGTTTATTTAACAGGCAAAGCACTGTCCCGTGCAAAAAAATGAACAATACCAGATGACAAAACTCATTTGCTGCTCTGAAGAGATGACAAATTCAGAAAGTCTCTCCTGTGGCTGCTCGCTCTGTTATCAGTCCCTCCGGCACTGGGAAAGGCTGCTGCCCAGAGTAGGCCACAAAGTGCGAGCTCTCGGTGCTCCCCGGGTCCTGGTCCAGAGCAGGTTCGAATGGTTCCAGGAAAAGGGAAAGAAAGAAAGACAGTCCAGGGAAAACTTCACTGCCTCAGCTAGCTAAACTAACTAAAAAGCAAAGGAGCGCTCTGTTCTGCTCCATTTGTGCCCAGACAACACAGTCAAGCAGAATGTGGAGGAGTGCGATCTGGTAACAAACTCCGTGCTTCGTCTTCTCCCCTCCTTTGCTCTCAGAACCAGTCTTGAAGGCACTGAATACAATATCCAGCATAAACAGAACAGACGACTGGGGATACAAGCATCATAACATCACCCTAGGACAGAAAGAGAAACAGCACAATGGACTACTTAAGACGAGCCAAGGGGTCTTGAGAGACTTATCCCACCAATTGGCAAGAACAAGCAATAGATAAGCTCTCGTGGCAGGGGAGATGCCCTGCCACACCAGGGAACCCTGCTGCACCTTGCCCGGTTTCTTACGGGCAGAGCCCAGCGGATGCACGGCCTGGGCTCTGCTCCAGCTCTCAGGCAGCCCTGTTGTTAAGGAAACTTCCCTGTCTGAGCATCCCCGAGGCACTCTGGCATTCACACTCCCATCACCAGACTGTTCCTGCAGGGACCAAATCCCCTTTGCAGTGGGTGGCTCAGGTGAGCCAAAGGGTGCCCCCATTGACTCTCTGCACTCCCCCCACTCTCACACAGTCAGGCCAGGTTTCCCACAGCAGAGTCTCACGTGTCTCATTCCAAAAAACAATTTATTTGCAGCACAGGAACACAGAAATAGCCCGAGCCGGTGCCTCCAGGGAGGGACCTCGAACCCCTGGGCTGTTACGCCTTCACGGTCAGAGCACATCAAAGTCTCAGCTCTTCCTCCCGAGGCTTGGCATCTGCCCTGTCTCTGAGCGGCCACTGTCTCTGGCTGTGCCACAGGTCCTTGGGCTCTTTGTCATGCCAAGGGTCAGCAGGTCACGGGCTCTTCCCTTGGGCTCCTGCCAGCCAGAGCTCAGCCTGGAGCTGGCACTGCAGCTGCACCCCGAGCTACCTGCACCAGGTGTATTCCTCAGCACCTGTGCTTTGCAGCTGCCGAGGAACTGCACACAGGACCGCCCACTCGGCCTCCGGGACCGCACGCTGGAGCTGCTGGAGCTGCCTGAGCACTGCCCCAGCTGCGGGTGTGCGTGAACGCACTGCGGGGCTCACGGCCCTCGTGGCTGAGCAGTCCACGTGGCCCAGGGAAGCTGGGGCACAGCCAATGCTGCTCCTCCCCTGGCCAAGCTGGAGAAGAGCTGCAGCTGGAGCGTGTGCCAGGAACTGCTTTGGGAGCAGAGGAACAGCGTCCCTGGGCTGCGCCCCTCGCTGTTTCCCAAGAGCCCCGTGGTGATCAATCACTGCACCTCCAACAGATTGCTCTGCCTGTCTCTTGCCTTTGTGCAAAGAGCGAGGCTGGCAGGGCTCTGTAGGGTGAAAGCTGCCCCAAGGAACCAGACAGGCTGGAGGAACGGGCGCCAGAGACCTCGCCACATCCAGCCAAGAAGGGGTAGGAACAGAGAGTGTCACCAAACAGGAAAAAGGGAACTTATCCAATACCAATTTGATGTGAATAAGCAGACACTTCTTTATTCAGGTGCTGGGAACACAGGGATAACTCCTCTGGAAGTGTGTTCCACTTAACAAACAAAACCCATCCATTTTATTTACTTTTTCTGCTGAATCATCATTATGTGCCTTCTTTTACATACTGCGCATACTATGCCCACTCTTAAATTTAACCTTTACATTGATTGGTTCTAAGAGTTAATAACTTCGCCAATATTCTAAACCAATCATTGCTCATCTCTCCTGAGGTCTACTGACTGGAATCCTTAATCTTAAAATCAAGATGGGAAGGATAGTGGGTTTCCAAGCAGTGTTACTGGTGAGCGTGACTGCAACAGAAGGGTCCAGTAACTTCCTGGGGAGGTTTCACCAGTTACATTCCAAACACAGCGCTCCTGACATTTCTATACCTTATACTTCACAACTGTCTACTTATAATCATAGTAACCCTTTTATATGATCTGATTATTTGATCAAAGCATTCATCACAAGAGCAGACAGGAACAGCAGAAGCCAGAGCAGGGGAGACTGGGAAGGTGGCAGAGAGGTGTCTGGGCTGAAGGGGATCCTGAGGAAAGGGGAGGAGAAGGCTTTCCCTCAGCCCGTGCTTCTCTTCTCTTTCTCAAAACATGACCAAGGAATCTCACGTTGCCAGGGATGGGCCAAATATCCAGTTTTCTGCAATTTCCCCAGCCGTTGCTGCTTGGCCATGACAGGGAAGAAGCCCTAAAAAGGGAAAGGAGGAAAAGCAGCCCCCAAACTGGGCATCTTTGGCGTGGCAATTCCTCCCATTCCTTCCTGTTGGTGAGGAAGCTTTGCCTGACAGAATGACACAACAGGGGAGGGGGGAAGGGGCCTGTGGACAGGAGCACCACAAGAGCTCTTGGAAGGAGCTGTGGAGCTCCATCTCACTGCTGGTGTCCTGCCAAAAGGCAGAGGCACTGCTGAGTGCACTGGGAATGACGGGGAGGAAAGCAGTGGGCTGATAGAGAGAGCTCAGCCGCTGAGCCTGGGGCATGCGGGTCTGCTCTAGGCCTAAGGACCCTCAAGAGCCTCAGCTCCTTCTCCTGCACCTGCTGTGCAGGAGGCTTCTTGAGCTACTGCCCAAGTGTCTGTGTCTTCACAGATTGGCCCCGGAACGCCACACCTGGGAGACTGAGCCACCGGGCTGATGGATTCTGACCTGCTGGACCTCCCACTCGGAGTCAAGATCTAGGTGAAGCCCAAGTCCAACTCTGTCTTCTGCAAGGGAAAGCTGGGGGAAAAGGTAAGGAAATAAAAGAGCGCAGAAAAGCTCTCCTCTTTCATGGGGTCCTCATCATGCACAGAAGTTCTTGTGGCCACCTCCTCTACAGCAGGAGCTGCAGCCCTACAGTCAGGCAGGGCTGGGCAGCAGAGGGAAGCTCCAGGCTGACACAGCCCTTGAGCCTGCCTAACCCGAGGAGACTGGTTTCATCCCCTCTCCACTGTCTGCATTTGAAGCACTGGGCCTGACCTTTTCAGCTGGAAGGTTCATTTGTGGGTGGGTCAGCAGTTCTTCCTGGTGGCCTAAGGTGTCTATTTGCTGCTGGGGTTTGTTTTCTCTCCCTCAGCCCATCCCATCACAGCCCAGCCTGGCCCAGCACGGCCCCGCAGTCTTTCTGTGAGGGTCTCTGTGTCTTCAGAAGGATGGTCTTCAAAGTGTTGGTCTTCAAAGTACCTTGCTCTTTCCACAGGTACCGCATGGCACCTCTTTACAGCTCTCCGGCCTCCTTCATACTCTGGGAAATGTCTCTTACAGCTTCACTGGCAATGTCCTTCTTTCAGTCTGGACGACCCCTACATGCACCACCTGAACCTGCAATACAACTGCCTGCATGACCCCCACCTTCAGGACTACCACAAGCGCAAGGACATCCTGCGGATGCTGAAGAAACAGGGCTGCAGCACCAGTGACAACAAGGTAGGTTTGGACATCAGGCTGATCAAGAACAGCCCTCTTCAAGCAGGGCTCCCACAGCCCCTGCTGCAGCCGCCTGCTGCTGCCAGAGGACAGAGCCGTGCGCTGGTGTCTCTGGGAGCAGAAGCAGCGCCAACATCGCCCTGGCAAGCCCCAGTCCTGCCCTTCTCAGCCTGCCCCACGCTGCCTCTTCAGCCCTGGCTGGGGGGACATCAGTGGCCCCAACACCAGGGTATGGGGGGAGGGCTTGGGGGCAGCTCCTCTCCCACTGAGGTCAGGCTGTTTTGGGGAAGGCTGACAGCATGGCTTGACAGTTTCTGGGGGATTCTGTCCTCGTCCCTCCACAGGTGATTTGCACTGTGAAGGAGTTCAACGAGTGCAGGCAGTGCCTGACCAGGACCAAGCTGCAGTCGGAGCAGATCTTGGGGCGGCAAGAGGTAGGCAAAGCGTTGTGTTCAGGGCCATGGGACTGTGCAGGGCTGTGCTGCTGGGCTGGGTGCTGTGGTGTGGAAAGGACTCCACGGCTGGGAGCTGAGCCAGCGCAGGGCGCTGAGCTGGGCACGGGCAGCAGGGCCATGTGCAGGCACACCCCGTGCTGAGGGAAGCCCTTCTCTCCTGCCCTCGTGGCCTGGCTGAAGCAGAGTGCCGGCCTGGGCCCGCAGGAATCCTCAGCACGCAGGGGCTGAGTGCTTGTCCAGGCGCCATGACCCACAACCTGGTGTCACCTTTCTGGAAGGGCTTCTGCCACTTTTGGCCAAATTAAAGGATGGTCCCAAACTGTCAGGAACCACTGACACTTCCTGCAGGGCACAGCGGCAGCTGCAGCCTCAGAAACCTTCCTGCCCACCTCCACAGAAGAGCAAAGAGACCCCCCTGAAATCAG
Source organism: Anomalospiza imberbis (assembly GCF_031753505.1). Classification (NCBI taxonomy): domain Eukaryota; kingdom Metazoa; phylum Chordata; class Aves; order Passeriformes; family Viduidae; genus Anomalospiza; species Anomalospiza imberbis. The sequence goes on along the minus strand of NC_089697.1, from coordinate 16,301,514 downwards.
GGAGATTCAGAAGAGTGAAAGCACCTTTAGACAAGGGCCAAACCCACTCCACAGCTGAGCTGGCTCAGAAAGATGCCAGCAGAGCCGCTGGCTCCCAGAGGAAGCCGGACAACACTGCCGATGGCCTCTTTAAAGCTGTCTTTGAGCAGCTGACCACAGCAGAAGGCCAGAAGCTCCAAGAGCTGGTTGAGACCATTGTGTACAAAGTGTTTGCGAGGCGGAAGGTTCCTTGGGACCAGCGTGTCAGTGTCTTAAGAAACACTGCTCAGGGGATCAGAGGAAGAGTTTTTGGCAGCTCTGTGAGAACAGAGCCTGCAGAGCCACCACTAGACCGCCAACAGGAAATAGAACTGGTGGCCAAGGAGCTTCCAGCGATGGTGTTGGAGATCTTGGGGGACCATCTGGAGTCCAAAGCTTCTGAGTCAGGGAGGGCAGCCAGGCAGAAGGAGCAGCTTGTTGATGGAGGAGCCACCCAAGCAGACACACCCAAGGAAGCTGAAACAGACAGAGGACGTTTACACGCTTGCCTTGACTATCTCACCATCCAAGTTGTCAAGAATATTCCCTGCCTCTAGAAATCCATGGTAGCTTCTCAGTTTGGAGGAGACTCCAGCTGTGACTACACCAAAATCCTGAAGCTTCCCAAGGGTAAGGTCTCCAGAGGACAGATGCCACCAGGATTCCCTGGAGCATCTGAAAAACAGAGCCAGGAAGAAAGCACGGGAGTAAAGCTGCCTGCCTTAGGAACACAGCTCCATGCAAAAGGGACAGGCTATGCCAAAACCATGGAGCCCGAGTATCCAGCAATGGTGAAGGGGGACTTGGTGAGAGAAAGGAATCCAGCAATCTCAGGCAACACTTGGGACATAAGGACCATGGCAAATTGGATCGTTCAGTCTGTATTAGGGTGGGTTGTTCGGCATAGGCCTGCACCAACCTGCAGGCAGAATTTCCAATGGCCTGTCCCAAACCCAGCCACGTGCCAAGGCAGAGAGGAGAGCTGTGCTGCTGAGGACACTCTCCCCTCCTTGGACCCACAGTTTTCCCCACAGCCCATCCCTCCGGAGGGTCCAACGCCCCCTGCCCAGGACAGAGCACGGCACAGATCAGTGCACTCAAAGCTCGTCTGAGGCGAGCAAGGCGTGTGGCAGGAGAGCTGAAGGGCCTCTAGACAGCAAACTTCACACCCTTGTTCCATCAATAAAGAGTTTATCCATAAGGCCTTGCTTGTGCTTCCTCCAAACCAGGCCAAACTGCATCCACGCATTTTCCCTGTTCCCCCATCTCTCCCCCGCAGTCTGCTCCCACAACCTGCCCAGAAGCCCCCAGGATCTCCCAGGACCTCCCCAGAGCCACCCAGGACCCGACCATCTCCCCTCCTATATCTCCCACCCAGGACTCTGTACTACCCATCTGCCTCCCATATATCTCTTCCCAGCCCATCCAGGACTGCCTGAATCCCCTCAAGGAGTCCTCAGCTCCCTGTGCCTCTCATATCTCTCCTATGTCTCCCTTCCATGAGGCCCCCAGGACCCTGTACCCCCTGTATCCCCCCCCATTTCTCCAGCCATATCCCCACTCGGGACCCCATAGCTTCCTGTATTCCCTCATATTCCCCCCATATCTCCCCCTGTTTCCCCTACCAGACCCCTGAAGGACCCTCTCAGCCCCCTCCAGATAGCCAGAGATCCCCCGAGCCCTGCCCTAGGACTGCCCCAGGATGGCTTGTACCTGATGGTGGAGAGCCAGTGTCCCCCATATCTTCCCCCACAGAGCCCCCAGGATCCTCCCCAGATCCCCCCCGGCAGTGGAGTGCCACCCACCGAGGATGAGGGTGTGGGAGGGGGGTGGAAGACCATGGAGTAGCTGGTGGTGGGCAGGTGGAGGGCTTCCCCTTCCCCCAAGCCCCAACCACTCCCAAGGGCCCCCCCTCACAGCGGGAACTGGAACAGCTCTGAGGAGAAAACATCCTCAGATGTGCAGCCTGGGGAGGGGACCCCCAAAATCAGGAAGGGACCCTGGACCCTAAGAAGTTGGGACCCCTAAAGCCCCCACCCAGATGAGAGGAGAAAATGGCCTGAGCTGTGTGGTCCCCGCCCAAAAATCAGGAGGGGCCCCAAAATCAGCCTCCCCAGCCCCCTCCACACCTCCGAAGATATAGAGCAAGTCGCCCACCAGCCACCCCAGCCCTCCCATATCTCCCCTATTCCAAATGTCCTCCAGCCCCCCCAGATCCCCTGAAGCTCTCCCAGCCCATTTAGCCCTGCCCAAAGTTCCCCAGAGCTCCCCTCAGACTCCCTGAAGCTCCTCCCCATCTCCAAACAAGGAGACCCAGTTGTCTCCCAGCCCTTCAAAAGCCCCCAACCACCCGTCCCCAAATTCCTCCAGCACCTCCAACCCCTCCAGCCCCCCCTCCATCCTGTAGAACCCCAAAACCTTCCCTAAACCCCCCTAGAATGCCCCTCAGGGCTCCTCCTGACCTCCAGTCATGTAGAGCTGCCAACCCCAGCCCCCCAGACGCCACCACCTTGCCCCCATTCTGAATTTTCCCTGACTCCCCCAAACTCCCCAGGCCCCCTTGTCTTGTAGCTGCCCCAAATCCCCCTAGGATTCACCCAGGACCCCCGAGCCCCCTCCCCACCTCCAAACACATAGAGCCATTCATCCACCAGTGCAGCAAGGGTTGGGGGGTCTCTGGGGAGGTTTTGGGGGTCTGGAGAAGGTGACATCACCTTCATCACCTTTATACAGTTACATCACCGAGATACATGCATATTCGTGTGTTTTGTACATTAGTCAAACATTCTTTTGAACTTTCTGAGGTTTCGGGAACTCCTTTGTTTGATTTCTTCACACTCCGGCTTGTCTGCATAACATCCTGGGTATCAGGTCAATATATTTTATTTCTTCTTGTGTCTCCATCCTGCTGTTTTACATCCTCTGTTAAGGATTTAGTGTGTCCTCCTTAAATGGAACATGGCATTCTCTAATTGTCCTCCGGTGCTCTGGTTTGTGTGACGGTTATCTTATCACTTGGACGGGTCGGTCAGTGGACGGCCTTACATTGTTCTTCTTAGTTACACAAAAGCCTTTTCTATTCTACAATACGTTCATCACACTCTTATTTCCATAACTGCTACACAGATATTATATTCATTACACTATTTCTATGAGCAATACAGTGCACACTTAAGCTGATAGATTCTATTATATTCACAAGCAGCTAAAAAGAGTTACAGTTGGTACTATTTCTAAATACTTATAATCACTGACCACATGCAAAAGCTAATACATAAAGGTGAAAGCCAATATTATGTAGTCATTTTACACAGACTTTTGCTGCAATTTTGTTCAGGTTTAATGAACCTTTGGAATTTTAAAAGTGAGCATAATTTCTCACAAAGTTAATATTCAAAACCCTATTAAGTCTTTATTCTTCTTCCCTGAGAAGAAGTCCATGGCAATTAGTAAAGCTTTCTAAAATAAATTAATGGATTCAGCTGATTGCAATGATCATGGCTTGTGTGTCTTACAGAGGGCACATACTAAGGGGGACACGGATAGGCGGATCAGGAAGTCCCGAGTACCTCCCAAGTAGCTCAGCCAAAGGGGAAAGGGACTGAGGAGAAAATGCAGCCGGGAAAGGAGAAAAGAAGGCTGCTTGCTCCAGCTAATTGAGAGAGACCCTGATGGACTCCCTCCCTTTGTTCCAGCCAAGGGACTTTTACAGGACTCCTCTGTCTCCTTTGTGGACACGACCCTCGAGCCACGTGAATTTGACGCTCTGGGCGGTGGGGGGTGCTGGAACTCCACTACCTGGGCAGGGGGGAGAATAAACCAGCATAAACCAGTCCAGACTGGGGCAGCTGGGCAAAGTTCAGAGTCACAAGGGGCCACTGGCAGCGAGGCAGGGGAGCGGCGGCAGTGATGGGCAAGGGGAGGGCGGGGAGGAGTTCCGGCCTCAGCCCGACCCCCCTCAGTGAGTGACAACGGGGAAAAGTGCCCTCAGGGATTGGCTGGGAGGGTACGCAAAATGACCCCAAAAAGCCTCAAAACCTCCTCGAAATTTACACAAAACTGACCAAAATGGAATAAATTTGAATAAGTAGGAAATATTTCAGGCTATATTTTAGTTCCATTTAGACAATGGAGTGTGGGAAAGGCAGACTGTGCACTGAAACATGGCAAGACCAAGAAAAACCCCAAAGGCCCTTTAAGAATCCCTGAAAATTAAGTAAAATTGAGTAGAGGCATAATAAATATCAATAAATATAAATCGGTTAAAGCCATAATTAACATATCAGTATAAAAGGGGGACGTGTAATATGGGGCTTGGGGTGCTCAAATGCCTCAAGAAAGTACCAGGAAACCCCAAGCACCACATTCCCCTCATGCTTGGGCTGGCTGTTGAGCAGCTCAAGTAGAAGAGTCCTCCAGGAACTGAAGGGAGCAGCAGCCCTCGTGCTGAGGCACAGCCTGTGGAAAAAGGGCTCGGTGGCCCAAATGTGTGCTTTGGAAATCAGAGTTGGGTTCCTAAATCCCCTCGGAACTCTCTCTAACAGACCTGTGGTGGCTGAGGGATGTCCGTGGGAAGGCTTTGCCAGCCTTGAACTGGACCTGTTGATCATCTGAGCTCTGCTCTGTGTGGGAGCCTGTTCCCTTCCCCTTGCCCCAGGGCAGAGAGTTGGTGAGGGCTGGAGTTGGAGGCTGTGTCTGCCCCGAGAGCCGGTACCGTGGGGCTGCAGGTGCTCCTGCCAGCGTGGGCTTGTCTGAGCCGGGCCTTGTGCCTCTTTCAGGTGTCCCTGCTGCAGTCACAGCTGGCCCAAGACCGACAGGACCACCGGCAGAACTACACTGAGAGCTGTGCAAGGACCAGGCAGGAGCTGTCAGACCTTCAGCAGGAGCTGTCCTGCTCCTTTGCAGCTCTGCTCAAGGAGCCCAAAGCTGCTCTTGTGGAAGCAGACACTTGAAGCTGCATCGGTCTCTGAACCTTAACTTGGCAGTGACATCCAGGGGCTGTCCGTCTCTGGAGAGACAGGCCCTGCAGAAGGCAGGTGCAGCTCTTCTCTTCCACGCAGGATTTGTGCCCTGCTCAGAAGCCAATTCCTGTCAACTGGGGAACAAAATTCCTCCCTAGGTCACAGATGAACGCTATCGAAGATGAGGGCAAAAAATACCTGCCAAAGCTTTTACAAGCAGGCTCATTTAGTTCTTGAAGGTCTGTTCCTAGAGAGGAATCTCTGATGTAAGCAGCAAGACTTTTCTTCTGCCTAGAAAACCTAGTGATATATTGCCAAACAGAGAGCAGAGAAAAAAAATGCACTTGTGGTTGTCTCAGCATTCTTAATCACTTTTATGAGCCTTAAACACTGCAGCTCTTGGCATTTCTCTGTAGGAATTTGAAAAGCCCCTGAAACACCATTCTTCCTCCTCATGCGGCTGTTCTAAAGGCAAAGCTTTACTTTCATGAATATTTGTCAGCAGCAAGAACCTTTGCAGGCTTTTTCTTCCATCTCTCCTTTGTCAGGAAAGACAGAAGAATTCCTGTAACTCAGGAACCAAGCGCATCCCTAAAGAGCCTGCAGGTCTTGAGAACGCTGAGCCTTAAAACTGACACTGTCTGCACCAGCAACTTTGAACTCATGTTATGAGCCAGGTCCCTGCCCAGCTGCCCAACAGGGCTCTGGGGACACGGGGGAGGCAGGGCCCGTGCCAGTGGTATAAATAAATTTGTTTTAATAGGCCGGCTTAATAATAGTTCATCGTTTTAATGAGTTGTAATGAATTGCTAATTAATATAATTAATTGTTGGAATTGATGTAGTAAGTTACAAAGTTAAAGGTATTGTCGGTCAAGTGTGCGTGCATAGCTGTCAATCACGGAAAAGAGGGGTCGGAAAAGGTGTCAAGGCAAGAATCTTCTAGACGGGTTACATCATGGAGCGATGTCAGCAACTCAACCTATGACTGGGGGACTAACCAGCCAATAGTGCCTCAGAATTCCAGGATGATTGGCCAGGAATGCGCTGTCTTATGGAGCAACCAGCTACCAGGAGGTGGACCAATCAACAAGTGGATCAAAAGTGCACCAGTCTTGCACCTTTCAGAGACTTTAAAAACCCCTGGGTGCCGAGCACCCGGGTCTTTCTGCAGAATCAGTATCCACAGAAACTCCCTGTGTAGCACAGAGTTACTTGGATCTCTGACTTGCCCCTGAGGCCCTGGGCTTATCCTGGGGCCTCGTCTTCAGTTGTCTTTGTTTTTAATAAACAGGCCCAGGCCTTTTAAAATGTCTTGGCTCCAGTTCGCCTGCTTTTAACACCAGGACCGGCAGGAAGCTGGGATGGGGGGAGAGCCAGGGAGGGCCTCTCCAAGAGCCCCTGGAATGCTGGGCTATGGACCCTGGTAACCATCGCAAAAGCTGTGGAAAGTTGGGAGTTGGAGCCTGACAACTGTCACAAAGGCCATGGAATGTTGGGAGTTGGAGCCTGACAACTGTCACAAAGGCCATGGAATGTTGGGGGTTGGAGCCCGAGAACTGTCACAAAGGCCATGGAATGTTGGGGCTTAGACCCTGGCGACAACCAACAGCTCCTGGCTATTGGGGTTTGGACCCTGGAGCTGTCAACAGCTCATGAGCTTTGGGGCTTGGACTTTGCAAAGGCCAAGGGCACGTGGATTGTGTGCTATTGACCCTGCAAAGGCCAAGAACCTTTGGATATTGGGGTTTAGAGCCTGCAAAGGCCAAGAGCCTTTGCATATTGGGGTTTAGACCCTGCTAAGGCCAAGGGCCTTTGGATATTGGGGTTTACACCCTGCTAGGGCCAAGGGCCTTTGGGCATTGCTGTTTACTCTCTGCTCGTGCCAAGGGGAGGATGGAGACCCGGCGGGTGAGTGAGAAAGCCACTGCTCTCCTTGTGCCAAGCCCAGCAGGGACCTGGGAGGGCCTGGGCTGGGCCTCGGGGAACAGTTCCCTTTGGCAATAGCAAGGGATTAACAGTTGGCTGTTCCGGAGCTGGCAGCAGCTTTGGTGCTCGCTGTGGGGACAGGTGTGGGAGGGAATGGGTGGCTCCTAGCCATCCCAGAGCACAGCCACATCTCCTCCTCCATCCTTGTCCCACTGGAGGCTGTGGGCACAAACAAGGGAGCAGCTTTTCATTGCCTTCCCCTCACCCAAATTACAGCACAGCCTCAGTGCTTCCCAGAGTCCAGAATGAGTTTCTCCCAGACATCTCTGAAATGATCCCTAGTGGCCCAGAGGAGGTCACAAGCATGATAGGAAGATGCTCCAAGGGCTGGAGCACCAGTGGCAAGGGAAAAGGATGCAAGAGTTGGGGTTGTCCAGCCTGGAGAAGGTTCCAGGGTGACCTTAGAGCCCCTTCCAATGCATGAAAGGGCTGCATGAGAGCTGGAGATGGACTTAAGCCAGAGGCCTGCAGGGACAGGACAAATGACAAAAGCTTCCCACCAAGACAGGGCAGGGATGGATGGGATATTGGGAGGGAGTTCTGCCCTCTGAGGGTGCTGAGGCCCTGGCACCCAGGCTTGAGGTTTCCCAGAGAAGCTGTGGCTGCCCCTGGATCCCTGGGAGTGTTCAAGGCCAGACTGGCTGGGGCTCTGGGCAACTCCCCTTCTGGTGCTCTTAGAAGTGATGAAACACCTTCCAGCATGTTCATTTCTGCTGCTGTCAAACTACTGGGCTGAAAATATTCCCAAGGAGGGGAGGAAGAGCTCAGCTGGAATTGCTGTGCTCTGGGACAGGCTGGGAGGCACTCAGAGGCGACTGCCTCAGGGGCAGCCATGCAGTCTGAGTGTGCTCTTCCCCGTGCTCTTGCAGGGAGCTCGAGGGCTTTCTCAGCAGGGACGTTCCTCCGGAGCCCCTGAGGTGAGTAAAGTGTGCTGAGCTGGCTGGCATTTTGAAACTGGTTCTCCATGAATGGACGCTGGTTCTTGTGGGATCAGAAAAGAGGTATCTCAGTGCTGCTTTGGAATGGGAACAGAACACCTGACTAACAGCTGGATGTGGGCTTTCAGGCGCCGGTAGACGACAGTGACAGCATGGCCAATTCCATCATCTGCACCGACAATCCTGGGAACATCCTCTCAACTCTGACATCCACTGATGAACAGCATCCTTTTGAATGGGTTCGGGAAGCTACAGAGAACTGGGGGCGCATGCAGCGGCATTTTGATCAAATGGAGGAGAGAACTCAGAGGATCAGAAGCCGCTGCCAGCTGATAGACTCTCTGCTAGAAGAAATCAGTAGGTGAGTCTTTCCTCCTCCTCCTCCTCCTCCTCCTCCTCCTGCATTCCAGAAACAATCTGCTTCCAGGCCGGGGAGTTCAGAGGAGTCCCTGGTGAAGAAGTCACCTGCCTACCATGTGTAGTCCTCAGTGTGGCCCTCGAGCATCGTCCTGTCTGGTTTTTCCATGCTCTTCTGTGACTCCCAAGGCTGTCTGGGAGCTGCAGAGCCATGTTGGAATAGGAGATTCCTTCTCCTCGCCGTGCTGCTTCCCTGAATTCTGTTCTTTAAGTGCCCCTGCCCAGCCATAGCTTCTCACTGAAAGAAGGCAGCCTCTGGAGGATTTTCCTGGGAGGGAAAGAGCAAGGTCTTCCTTAGCCCACTGCCCCCAGCTCCATCCTGGAGAGCTGAAAATGGCATTGCTGACTCTTCAGGCCTCTTGATTCTTCTGACTGAGCCTTGTCTCTGCAGTGACTGTGCAAACCTTGAGAAGTCCAGGGAAATGCTGCTGCAATGCACTGGAATCCCGGAGACAGGAGCCTTGTGTCTGCATCTGAAGAACACCAAGCAGCGGAAGGAAGCATCAGCCCAGGCCGAACAGGCAGAGCAGCAGGACAGGATGGAGGTTGGTTTTGGAAATGAGACTGGTTTTCCCTTGAAAACTCGTCTTGCCCCTTCTTCTACACTGGAGGACTTGGCTGCACTCGAGGGAGAAGACCCATTGTTGCAGAGCGAGCTGGAAGTCAAGAGGCAGTCATTGGAGGAATTGCAGCTTCAGAGGGATCTGCTGCAGCAGGAGAGGGATGATGTTAGCACGGCTCTGAACACCTTATTGCTCGGCAGCACCTGTGGGAGGGGGAGTTGTGGCAGCCAGATCAGCCCAGATGCTGTTGCTGGCAGGAGAAGACGGGCACACTGCTGTGCACACCTGGCTCAAGACGGCACATGCGTTTATGAGCCAGGGATATGCGTGTTCATCAGCAAAGTGTTGCATGCTTCTGCAAAATGTGTTGCTTTGGGCAGCCACAGAGCCTCTAAAATGGGGATCGGAGCTGGGGAAGGGTCTGGAGCACAGGTGTGACCAGGAGCAGCTGAGGGAGCTGGGGGGGCTCAGCCTGGAGAAAAGGAGGCTCAGGGGGCACCTTCTTGCCTTCTACAGCTCTCTGTGACAGGAAGCTGCAGCCAGGTGAGGGTCAGGCTCTGCTCCCAGGGAACAAGGGACAGGACAAGAGGAAACAGCCCCAAGCTGTGCCAGAGGAGGTTTAGATTGGGTGTTACAGGATAGCTGCAAGAGAAGGCTTTGTTTCTGATGGTCTCTGTCAGACAGTCTCAGTTCTGGGGAATGTGATAGGTTGGGCAAATGCACAGCAGACGTTCTGATTTGGCCACATCAGGCAGGCGTCCACAAGTCACAAAATGTCTGCTCAGCACAAGAGCCATTTCCCGGCGAGGCATCCTCTCCTTGCAGAGAGCTGCGTAGAATATGTGAGGAGGAGAAACTTAGACGAGAGTTTTGATGTGGCAGGGGGAAATCCTGTATATTTCCCCTTGATTCAGCAAGCAAATTTGTTTTCACAAATCTTCCTGAAAATGTCCAGCAATGAAATATATCCAGATAATAATTGTGTTTCCCAAGTGGCAGTTGCAGAAGATGCAGTATTTTTGGGTGACAACACGGAGTTTGGAGTGGGGATGTTTGTTGGGAAGGAGCTGTCTGGTCCCAGGCAAGCCAGCAGGGCCTGACACAGCACTTCCAAGGTAACAGTGCCAGAGGCTTTTGGCAGCCCCGGCTATCAGAGCTGCATTGGGCAGATGCTGTGAAACTTTGAGCCCAGAGCACAGGTGCTCCTTGTCCTCTGGCTGCCTGCGAGGTGCCACTGGCTGGCTCTGCACAGGCCTCCCGAGGAAGGGCTCGAGCTGTACCTTGTCCCACTTCCAGGTTTCCCAGGAGCAAGATTCATCGAGCTGCTCTCTGGAGCAGCTGGGCCCGGAATCCTCTGGCCAAGGGCACGCACTGGCCCAGGTGTGCCGAGAGCAGGAGCTGCTGGGCCAGAAGGCTGACCTTGAGGGCCGACTGGCAGCCATGGAGTGGCTCCAACAAGACCTTTCCAGGCAGCTGGAGGAGACCAGGTAAAGGCAGGGAGCAGAACCTTTTCAGATCTATTTACATTCCATGGACAGAATATGGAAGAGTCCCAAGAACAAAAATATGCCCCAATGTGAAGGTTCTTTTTCTGACACCTAAAGCCAGCAAAGCTCTCGTGAGCCCTGGGCTCCTGTTTGTGTTGCCGAGCACACTCCTGTGGGAAGTCCAAAGCAATCCACCCAGCCCTGAACTGAGTAGTAGATAAACCATGCAGATGCTGAGTGAAACCTCAGGTTTCTCTTGGCTTTGGTTTCTTCTTCTGGGCATTGAACGTCCCTCATTCCTTAGCAAGTAGCTTGACATGATCCTGATCTTCAGAACTGAAGCTTCGTCTTCAGCATTCCAGGCTCCGACCTTGGCACGTTGGGGGTAGCACACTGCCATTCAGGGGGAAGCCAGAGGCTCCTGCTGAAAATCTTGAGGGCTTTCTGCTTCCAAGCACACTCTTGAGAAGTGTGGGACAGGCCCTAGAGCTGGCTGGAGAGCAGCAGGGAAAGCTCTTTGGAATTCTCAACAGCCTCTGGGGATTCTTGCTGATTGTTGATGGGCACCCGGCTGCAAAACCTGCCAACCTCCCTTTGGATGGTCCCTCTCACTCTGTAAAGAAGGACAAGTGCCTCGGGCTACTGCCTGCTTGGCCCGCAACACTAAAATAAAGGTGGCAAGTCTACTCCATGACCTTGCAAGAGTTTAAACTGCAGTCTCTGCATTCAGGTAGTTGTTGTTCAGACAAAAGGGTGGCCTGATTTTTTACAAGTGCTGCTATGAGATGACCATGAGATTTTACTGTGTCACGCAAAGTAGTTCTGAAGCCACATAAATACAGGGTGTCTGGAAGATGATGGACCTTTATGTCCATTATCAAGAGCATTAAAAAGTCAGCAGTCAGCAAGGACAAGAGTCTGTTGTGTCCCCCTGCAGAGAAGCTTGGAAGTGCTGATGAGAGAAGGGCTGTGAGCAGAGGCTGGGCTTTTGCTCGTCGCCCCAGCCTGTTTGGACACAGCTAGCCAGTGTCATAGGTCAGGATCAGCAACTGAAGGTTTGGCTGTTGAGGCCAAGTTGGGCTGGGCTGTCTGTGCTCTGCCAGGCCATAGGGAAGGCCTGGGCAGTCCCTCAGAGGGCCCTGCTCTGCTGTTGAGATGGCACAAATGTGCCTTGCCTGGGCGAGTTTCCACGTGGCCCATTTCCCATACTCAGGTGTGGGGATCTTGAGCCACGTCATCCTGGAATAACCGGCTGTGGGTGTCTGGAGCAAACAACTCATGTCTCTCCGTATGTGCAACTCATAGGTCAGCAAAGGAGAGCCTGGAATCCAGGCTGAGTGCTGCTCAGCAGCAGATATCTCAGCTGGAGACCACCAGGAACCATCTGGAGGCTCAAGTGCTCACAGTCACACAGGCCAAGGAGGTGATAGAAGGTGAGAACCTCGTGTGCTTTGTTTGTGGTGCTGCCCCTGCCTAGAGAACTAAGCACCCTGTAAAGCTGCCTCTGTCCACAGAGCTTCTGAGAAGTGGTGGGGCTGGTGGCACTGAAAGGGCCTGAGGTCAGTAAAGTCAGTAAAGACTCTGACTCTTGCTGTTGGTCGTGTTTGTAGGAGAAGTGAAGTGCCTCCAAGATGAGCTGGAAGCAGAGAGATCTCTCAGGAGGCAGGAACGGGAAGACACAGCTCAACAGCTCCTGCAGGCAGAGCAGCAGCATCACAAAAGCCTCAGGCTTCAGGGAACTGCTCAGCAACTGGAAATAAAGAAGCTCCTGCAAGACCTGGTAGGGGACAGTACACTTCTGGAGTGTCCAAGCCAGCCCTGTGGGTTGGTTTAGCACAAGCAGAGCCTGAGGGTGTGAAAGGGCAGCAATCCTCTGCCAAGGCCTCCCGCTGCTGGGCCGGGCAGCAGAGGCAGCAGCTTGGACTTGGAGGTGCCTGAGAGCCCCCAGGATGGTGCTGGGACAGTAAATGCAGCCACAGCTTCAGTGAGGGCGTAAGAGGAGTTCCAGAGCAGGTTGGGCAGTGCCCACCCAAAGCGTGGCAGCCCAGGGCAGGATTGTCCCTGAGTCCCACCTGCCACGGAGCAGATGCCAGCGTGGAGCACTTGCCGGCATGGAGCAGATGCCAACAGTGCTGCTGGCTGCAGGCGTGGGAACTCGGTTCCTTTCTTGCTGTGCTTCCATGGTGGACAGAGGGATTAGCTTTGGGCTGGAAGCAAAGGGAACAGGCCCCTTGTCCCTGGTCCTTCAGTCCTTGTGACTGGGGTGTCAGGGAAGGGAAGGTGACACCTCCTTTTCTGAGCACTTGGACTCAACGCTTGGGAAGGTCTTTGCCAACAGAAGACATTCCACGAGTCTGTGATTCTTGCACCTGCTGAGCCTCCTTTTGAATTCCATGACAGGACACGGTTTCTGGAGTGCTGTTGTCTTTTCCGGTTGGGGGTTGTGGGAGGGATGAAGCTTCACCTTTTTCAGCAGGGAGCTTGCCTGGGACTTCATCTTGCAAATTTCTCCTCCCCTCCTCAGGCAAGTGAGCGCGAAAGGCACCGTGCAGAGATGCAGGAGACGCTGGAGCAATGGGAAAAAGAGAAGGCAGAGAGAGAGCAGGAGCACAAGAAGGTGCTGTTTGAGATGAGGCAGAAAGATGCCACCCTGCTGGCCCAACAAGAAGAACTAAGGAGATTTGAAAATGCCAAGCGACAGGTAATGACTGAGAGAGGAGAACTGGTGTGATTTTTTGCAAGGCTGGAGCTGTGGGAGATGGCAGGACATGGGGCTGTGTGGAGCATGCCCTCCGTGTCTTCTACATTGAACTGGGGGAGGTGAAAGCTGAACGGGGCTGTCTTTGGGACCAGCAATGAGCCCTCTCATAGGAAGCCAGGCAGAAACATCAGCTATCAGCTGAGATCTTTGTGCTGCTCTTGTGCTCTGTTGTTCTAAGATGTACCTCAGGGTACCTTCGCTGTTCTCTTTCCGCTCCCCTTTTGGTGTGTACTGGTAGGTGTTCACAGCCAAAGTGAGTTTGTAGCTCTTTTCTTATGTGGAAACGGGGGGGGAGGGGGGTGCAGCAGCAACATTGACAAGAGAAAAATCTTTTTAAAGACTTGCCTGGAGTATTTCTGAACAGTAACTCAGAGATGTCTTCTGGGCTGTGTTTTAAGTCACTTCCTGGGAAGCTGTGTTGGCCCCGGGGCAGGCAGTGGCCCAGGGGAGCAGCAGCCGAGTGCTGTGAGAGCACGTGAGCCCATCAGTCTTTGCCTCTGCCACATGGATGCTGCAGGAGAAGTGTGAAGCCCTCTGCTCTTTCCTTCGGTGCAGGTGCTGCTGGAAGAGCAGAAGGAGAAGAGTGCTTTATCAGAGGCACTGCTCCAGACTCAGGGAGAGCTCAGCCGAGCCCACCAGCAGGTCCAGCAGCTCAGGCAGGAGGTGAAAGAGCTGCAAGAGAAGGGGCAGGTAAGTGTGAGTAGGCAGGCAACAGAGGGCAGGGCAGGGACAAGGGCACAAAAGGCAGCTCCTGGGACTGAGGAGGCAAGGGCTGCTTCAGGCCCTGGGAGCACAGAGCCTGGTAAGCTCCAGAGCTCAGCCCCAGGAAGGAAGGCTTGCAGTGGAAGCAGAGCTGGCTAGAGAAGCCAAAAGAAGCAGCTGAAGGAATGGGATTTTGAGGCAGCACGTGGAACAAGCTGAGCCTGAGGGCAGGTCCCAGGAAGTTGCTCTGCATTTTGTTGCCAGACCATCAAGGCAAATCTGCAAGCTGAGCTGCAGGAAGCTCGCAGTGAAGTCCAGGCAGTGCAGAGGAGGCACAAGGAAGAGCTACACGGCCTCAAAGAGGAAATGAATCTGCTCCTTGAGCAGAGGGAGGCTCTACAAAAGCAGGTGAGTGAAACAGCACTGGCACGGCAGCCATGCAGCGAGGGGTCTGTGGCCTTCTTGCTTTTCCATGGCAGAGCAGCAGCTGGTGGGGTGATCCCTGGGGCTGTCTCGGGCTCTGGGGGCTCCATGGCAGCTGCTCTGTAGGACACACAGTGCTCTGCTGAATCTCAGCTGCTGCTCTGGACAGCTGGGCTAGTCCTCTGGGCTGTTGGCCAGCAACCATCAGCATGGATTCCTGCTGGCCTCTCCTTGCCAGCCTTGGTTTGGGAGGTGCTTTTTCAGGTGCCCTTGGTGGTGGGCCACTTAGAGACTGAAACAAGTTGTCCATATCCAGTGTGAATCTGGTGCTCTCAGGACAGGGAGAAATGGAAAGTTGTCCTTTGCCTTTCCTCTCAGCCTGTGCTGTGGCTGACAGTGACAAGCTGTGGCTGCAGCCCCTGACTGCTTTGTTCCCTTTGACTGGAGGTGGGAGAGTTGACATCTCAGCTGGCAGCCTCCCGAGAGTCCCGGGAAACAACTGTCCAGAGAGCCCAGCAAGAGGTGAGGGAGGCCCAGGAAGAGTCCAGGCAGAAGCTGTCGGAGGTTGAACACGTCCAGAAGATCCTGGAGGAGGCAGAAAATCTGAACAAGGAGCTGCAAGTGCATGTGGAGTCCTTGAAGAGGGAAAGGAATCGCTGGGAAGAAGTGGCTCAGCAAAATTCAGAATTGCAGGCTTCGGTGGATGTCCTAGAGAGTGAAAAAGCCAGGTAAATGAAAGCCTGTGGGACTCTGCATTGTGGTGAATGGATTCCCTCTTTGCCCTCTTTGCACCTGCCAGGGGCTCTGGCAGCATTTCCTAAGTGGCAGATTCTGAACTCTCCGTGCAGACACTTCTCCTTGTCTGGATGTTGTCTTTCATTTTCTTTACTTTTAAGACTTCAAACAGAGGTTTTCTGCAGAGAAAGGATTTGGGGGTAGCTCTTTCCCTCTAGGGGGTATTGTGTTTTTAGGTGGGTGTGTTGACACTGCCCGAGCTGCATTGTAAGGAGCTGGATACATCCATCAGCTCCACCTTGGGTCCTGTAACTTGAAGCCTCTGGGATGTGGATCAGCCTGGCCTCTGATGCTTTTTCTGGGCAGAACCATCTGAAGGCCCTGATTGCTGATCTAGGCCAGATTGCCCTCGGAGGCAGCCCAGCAACAAGAGCGGCTCTGTTGCATGGTTCCTCATAAAATGTGCCCCGGTGCCTGGAGGGCGTCTTCATTGCAAGACTTTGTTAGGTTTGTATTCACATTCCCACCTCAAAAAGAAGGTAGGGCATGTAGGCAGGAACTCCCTGTTCTTTTAGGGCCAAAAGCAGAGTAGGCACATGCTGGGCTTTGACTGCAGGGAGAACAAACAGCCAAGTTGTTTAGACAGACCTCATCAGACAGAGGAGTTTTTCCCTGAGGTGCTGCAAGTCCTGAGAGTTTATAAAATCTGATACCGTGTAGCAATGAGTTGCTTGCTTCCCTTCTAGGCTGATAGTGTCTCTGGAGGAGAAGAACCAGCGCCTCAGAACTCTGGAAAAACAGAACCTGCTGCTGAACTATCAGGTGTCTCAGTATCACTCTGCTCTTCAGCAGGCAGAGCAGCTCTCTTCTCACCGCGCTGGACAACTGCAGGAGCTCAACACCCAGGTAAGCTGTGCAGTGGCATCCTCTTCTCCAGGGACACACAACAGCACCTTTGCCTTGGAGGCCCCAACCTCTTTCCCCTCCCAGCAGCACGCACAGCTGCCGTCTTCTGCCCGGGGCTGCTGCTGCACCCTGAGGCCGAGGCTGGATCTGCTGTCTGCTGCCCAAGTTTTGCACCGTTCTCTCCCGGCTCCCAGCAGGAAATCTGGGAGGGGAGCAGCAGCAGACTCCTCTGGAGCCTCTGTGTCCCTCAGTTAGCAGTGTTGTCCCAGACAGAGTTGGTGCCTGTGCCGGGCACTGAGCAATGTGGGGACACAGAGGTGGCTATGGCAGGCTGGGCAGGGCACTTCCAGCGCAGCCATCTCAGCTGCTGTTCAGAGCTGCAGCCTCAAGGATGCCCATTGCCTCCCTTTCCCTCTTTTCTCTACATTGGTCTCCTTTGGAATCCTTGCTTTTCTGCCTTTTGGTTTTGGCATGGTTTTTGCCTGAAATCATTTCTTCTTTGCTGCTCTCCCTGCGGCCCACTCTGCAGCCTCAGGAGCAGCCCTGTCCCTGAGGCTCTGTGCATCCATCTTCCAGATCCAGGCCAAGCTGCTGGCAGAGATAGAGCAGACAGCTCACCAGGCAACTCAAGAGAAGCAGCTGCTGGAAACTGAGGTGTCTGAGCTGCGTGTGAGGCTCCAGAGCTCTGAGGAAAGAGCAGAGGCCATGGCCATACAGTGTAAGGACGTGGAGCTGGAGCTGAGGAAGACACAGGCTCAGAGGGACCATCTCAGAGCCCACAATCAGGAGCTGCTGAAACAGCTGGAGCAAAGTGAGCAAGGTACAGCTTCTCCTCTCCCACTCACTGCCCCATCCTGCCTCACCTGCGGCGATCTCGCTGATGGCTTGCAGAGGAAAAGTGCCCAGAGATGGCAGAGGGGAAAAACAACCAGCAGGAGATTTATCCATCCAAGTGCCAGTGAAAGCTTTTTCTTGAGAAAGATGCTGTGGCTGGCAGTGCCATCCGGCTGTGCCATGGCTGATCCCGTGCACAGCTGGAGCCTTCCAGGTGCCGTGTCTGTGCTGAGGAGCTGTAGCTGGATGCCTCAGCTCGATTCCCCCAAACTCCAGGCCCTGCCAGAGCCTCCAGGCTACTGGCTTCTCTGGAGCAGGGCTGCACAGGCATCCCCTCTCCTTTGTCTCTCTTGGATTGCTCACTCTGCACAAGGCCTAGAGCAAACACACTTTCCCATCCCTCTGAACATTTCCCCTTTCATTCCTGCTTTTTTCTCTGCCTGCAAATTTCCTTCATTTCTGTCAGCTTTGGAGCCCTTGTGGGCTCAGGGCCTGACAAACTCAGCCAGGCAGAGAAGACACTGCTGTTGTCTCTGCAGGATGCACATCAGTTTGCCTTTGCTTTGCTTTTCCCCTTCTCCTTTCTCCTGTTCCTTCCCCCTCCCTGCTGCAGATTTGTGGGAGGCAGCAGTCAAGCACACCTCTCGAGAAACTGCCCTGGAGAAAGAGGCCTGTGAAAGGCAGGAAGAGGCTGTGACTCTTCGTCAGGAGGTGGCATCTCTGCAGAGGAAATTGGAGAGCCTGCAGAAGGAAAGGATGGATGTGCTGGTGAGATTGGCAGATGCCACAAAGGGCCATTTCCTAGCTGTGTTTGCACATTCAGTTAATAGTTCTAAGGAGCACCTTTTTCCAGTTAAACTTCTCCAACTGCGTTCTTCTGAATAAGGAGGAGAAGATGTTGTAGTCATGTCAAAGCCAGTTAATGCTGAGCCTGCTGATTTTCCTCCATGCTGGGCTTCTGTGCCCTAGAAGCTTTAGTCCTCAATGTCCACACTGCCTCTATGGACATTGCATGCTTTGGGGAATTCCTCGTGTCCAAACCCATGTCCAGATTCCTAAATATCTGGATCTGGAAGGAGGGGTGAGAAGACCAAGTTTGCTGTGAATAGAAAGGTGTTTGGCCTTGGCCATCTGAGAGCAGCCAGTGGGGAGAGAAGAGAGGAAAGCCAAGTGCTGATCCACACCAGGACGTGTGCCTGCAAGGGGAGAACTCGTCCTGAGTGGCAGCAGAGGATGACAGAGGGATCTGGCCATTGCTGCTCCAAGAGAGGGCAGTGGGGCTCTCGGGGATGGAGCCATGGAAACTCTACACAGCAGAGCTGGAAAACCACTGCTGTCAGCCCAAGCCCAGGGAAGGAAATGCTGGCGGTGTTTGCTCTTCCCTTCCTCCCTGATGGAGAGCACATCCTCGTGGCACTGCCTAAATCCTGCTTAGCATGGACTTGAAATCCTGGCTGCAGTTCTGGCAGCTCCTCCCCAGAGGAGCACTGGAGTGGGGCTGCAAGAGCTTGGGGAAGGGCAGAAAGGAAGCTGGGACAGGCTGAGGGAAGGAGCGGTATCAAGGGGGGAAGACCAGCAAAGGTCTGCAGCATCCCGAGGGGCAGAGAGAGAGGGGCAGCCAGTGCCTGCCCCTGCAGCAGGAGTCCAGATCTGGTCTGAAAAGCAAACCGAGGGGGCGAATGAGTGACCCTTTTTCTCCCTGTTTTGGCAGCATGGACAGGAATTGAACCAGCAGCACATGAGAGATGTGGAAGAGAAGAATGAAATGCATGCAGCTGAGTTAAGATATCATAAGGAAAATACTCAAGAATGGGAAGTGGAGAGAGAAGGCGAGCAGGAAGAGTTGGAGCATGGGGCTGCTTCTTTGAAGAAATGGAGAGAGAACACCCAAGTACTGAGTGCTGCACTGAAGAAAAGTGAAATTGCCAAAGGGACTCTGATGAAACACTTGTACATCCTGATGGGAAAGTCTGGTATCCAGGAAGGCACTGGCATTGACCTTCAGTCCACTCCAGGGTCCCTGAATTATTCCAGTGCTGTTTCCCATGAGGAGGTGGGTCTCTATCCCTGTCAGTCCAGGCCTGCTTGGGTAAAGCAGCCCAGGCTGCAGCAGGCAGCCTTGTCTGTCTGCCTGGCTCCAGCCAGAGACCATTGACTGCCAGATTGTTTCCTGGCTCGCCCAGAAAGACTGCTCCAGCTCTGGAGCTTACTGTTCCAATCTGCTCCAGGCCAAAAGCTGGGCATGGGGAGCTGCTTTTCCTGTGCCCATGCAACACATGGGGATTTGGATTTGGTGTGGGAAGTAATGGAGCAGGTGAGCAGAGGGATGGACTAAACTGAGTGATGGACTAAAGTGGACCAATGGCTGAAAATCAGCTGCACTCCTGGTGCTTAGAGTAAATGGTATTGCCAGTTGTAGAAGATGCAGTATTTTTGGGTGACAACACGGAGTTTGGAGTGGGGATGTTTGTTGGGAAGGAGCTGTCTGGTCCCAGGCAAGCCAGCAGGGCCTGACACAGCACTTCCAAGGTAACAGTGCCAGAGGCTTTTGGCAGCCCCGGCTATCAGAGCTGCATAGGGCAGATGCTGTGAAACTTTGAGCCCAGAGCACAGGTGCTCCTTGTCCTCTGGCTGCCTGTGAGGTGCCACTGGCTGGCTCTGCACAGGCCTCCCGAGGAAGGGCTCGAGCTGTACCTTGTCCCACTTCCAGGTTTCCCAGGAGCAAGATTCATCGAGCTGCTCTCTGGAGCAGCTGGGCCCGGAATCCTCTGGCCAAGGGCACGCACTGGCCCAGGTGTGCCGAGAGCAGGAGCTGCTGGGCCAGAAGGCTGACCTTGAGGGCCGACTGGCAGCCATGGAGTGGCTCCAACAAGACCTTTCCAGGCAGCTGGAGGAGACCAGGTAAAGGCAGGGAGCAGAAGCTTTTCAGATCTATTTACATTCCATGGACAGAATATGGAAGAGTCCCAAGAACAAAAATATGCCACAATGTGAAGGTTCTTTTTCTGACACCTAAAGCCAGCAAAGCTCTCTTGGGCTCCTGTTTGTGCTGCCGAGCACACTCCTGTGGGAAGTCCAAAGCAATCCACCCAGCCCTGAACTGAGTAGTAGGTAAACCATGCAGATGCTGAGTGAAACCTCAGGTTTCTCTTGGCTTTGGTTTCTTCTTCTGGGCATTGAACGTCCCTCATTCCTTACCAAGTAGCTTGACATGATCCTGATCTTCAGAACTGAAGCTTCGTCTTCAGCATTCCAGGCTCCGACCTTGGCACGTTGGGGGTAGCACACTGCCATTCAGGGGGAAGCCAGAGGCTCCTGCTGAAAATCTTGAGGGCTTTCTGCTTCCAAGCACACTCTTGAGAAGTGTGGGACAGGCCCTAGAGCTGGCTGGAGAGCAGCAGGGAAAGCTCTTTGGAATTCTCAACAGCCTCTGGGGATTCTTGCTGATTGTTGATGGGCACCCAGCTGCCAAACCTGCCAACCTCCCTTTGGATGGTCCCTCTCACTCTGTAAAGAAGGACAAGTGCCTCGGGCTACTGCCTGCTTGCCCCGCAACACTAAAATAAAGGTGGCAAGTCTACTCCATGACCTTGCAAGAGTTTAAACTGCAGTCTCTGCATTCAGGTAGTTGTTGTTCAGACAAAAGGGCGTCCTGATTTTTTACAAGTGCTGCTATGAGATGACCATGAGATTTTACTGTGTCACGCAAAGTAGTTCTGAAGCCACATAAATACAGGGTGTCTGGAAGATGATGGACCTTTATGTCCATTATCAAGAGCATTAAAAAGTCAGCAGTCAGCAAGGACAAGAGTCTGTTGTGTCCCCCTGCAGAGAAGCTTGGAAGTGCTGATGAGAGAAGGGCTGTGAGCAGAGGCTGGGCTTTTGCTCGTCGCCCCAGCCTGTTTGGACACAGCTAGCCAGTGTCATAGATCAGGATCAGCAACTGAAGGTTTGGCTGTTGAGGCCAAGTTGGGCTGGGCTCTCTGTGCTCTGCCAGGCCACAGGGAAGGCCTGGGCAGTCCCTCAGAGGGCCCTGCTCTGCTGTTGAGATGGCACAAATATGCCTTGCCTGGGCGAGTTTCCACGTGGCCCATTTCCCATACTCAGGTGTGGGGATCTTGAGCCACGTTGTCCTGGAATACCCAGCTGTGGGTGTCTGGAGCAAGCAACTCATGTCTCTCCGTATGTGCAACTCATAGGTCAGCAAAGGAGAGCCTGGAATCCAGGCTGAGTGCTGCTCAGCAGCAGATATCTCAGCTGGAGACCACCAGGAACCATCTGGAGGCTCAAGTGCTCACAGTCACACAGGCCAAGGAGGTGATAGAAGGTGAGAACCTCGTGTGCTTTGTTTGTGGTGCTGCCCCTGCCTAGAGAACTAAGCACCCTGTAAAGCTGCCTCTGTCCACAGAGCTTCTGAGGAGTGGTGGGGCTTGGTGGCACTGAAAGGGCCTGAGGTCAGTAAAGTCAGTAAAGACTCTGACTCTTGCTGTTGGTCGTGTTTGTAGGAGAAGTGAAGTGCCTCCAAGATGAGCTGGAAGCAGAGAGATCTCTCAGGAGGCAGGAACGGGAAGACACAGCTCAACAGCTCCTGCAGGCAGAGCAGCAGCATCACGAAAGCCTCAGGCTTCAGGGAACTGCTCAGCAACTGGAAATAAAGAAGCTCCTGCAAGACCTGGTAGGGGACAGTACACTTCTGGAGTGTCCAAGCCAGCCCTGTGGGTTGGTTTAGCACAAGCAGAGCCTGAGGGTGTGAAAGGGCAGCAATCCTCTGCCAAGGCCTCCCGCTGCTGGGCCGGGCAGCAGAGGCAGCAGCTTGGACTTGGAGGTGCCTGAGAGCCCCCAGGATGGTGCTGGGACAGTAAATGCAGCCACAGCTTCAGTGAGGGCGTAAGAGGAGTTCCAGAGCAGGTTGGGCAGTGCCCACCCAAAGCGTGGCAGCCCAGGGCAGGATTGTCCCTGAGTCCCACCTGCCACGGAGCAGATGCCAGCGTGGAGCACTTGCCGGCATGGAGCAGATGCCAACAGTGCTGCTGGCTGCAGGCGTGGGAACTCGGTTCCTTTCTTGCTGTGCTTCCATGGTGGACAGAGGGATTAGCTTTGGGCTGGAAGCAAATGGAACAGGCCCCTTGTCCCTGGTCCTTCAGTCCTTGTGACTGGGGTGTCAGGGAAGGGAAGGTGACACCTCCTTTTCTGAGCACTTGGACTCAACGCTTGGGAAGGTCTTTGCCAACAGAAGAGATTCCACGAGTCTGTGATTCTTGCACCTGCTGAGCCTCCTTTTGAATTCCATGACAGGACACGGTTTCTGGAGTGCTGTTGTCTTTTCCGGTTGGGGGTTGTGGGAGGGATGAAGCTTCACCTTTTT
The DNA here is from genome assembly GCF_031753505.1 of Anomalospiza imberbis. Taxonomy (NCBI): domain Eukaryota; kingdom Metazoa; phylum Chordata; class Aves; order Passeriformes; family Viduidae; genus Anomalospiza; species Anomalospiza imberbis. The sequence goes on along the minus strand of NC_089697.1, from coordinate 16,279,416 downwards.
CAGCAGGGAGCTTGCCTGGGACTTCATCTTGCAAATTTCTCCTCCCCTCCTCAGGCAAGTGAGCGCGAAAGGCACCGTGCAGAGATGCAGGAGACGCTGGAGCAATGGGAAAAAGAGAAGGCAGAGAGAGAGCAGGAGCACAAGAAGGTGCTGTTTGAGATGAGGCAGAAAGATGCCACCCTGCTGGCCCAACAAGAAGAACTAAGGAGATTTGAAAATGCCAAGCGACAGGTAATGACTGAGAGAGGAGAACTGGTGTGATTTTTTGCAAGGCTGGAGCTGTGGGAGATGGCAGGACATGGGGCTGTGTGGAGCATGCCCTCCATGTCTTCTACATTGAACTGGGGGAGGTGAAAGCTGAACGGGGCTGTCTTTGGGACCAGCAATGAGCCCTCTCATAGGAAGCCAGGCAGAAACATCAGCTATCAGCTGAGATCTTTGTGCTGCTCTTGTGCTCTGTTGTTCTAAGATGTACCTCAGGGTACCTTCGCTGTTCTCTTTCCGCTCCCCTTTTGGTGTGTACTGGTAGGTGTTCACAGCCAAAGTGAGTTTGTAGCTCTTTTCTTATGTGGGAACGGGGAGGGTGCAGCAGCAACACTGACAAGAGAAAAATCTTTTTAAAGACTTGCCTGGAGTATTTCTGAACAGTAACCCAGAGATGTCTTCTGGGCTGTGTTTTAAGTCACTTCCTGGGAAGCTGTGTTGGCCCCGGGGCAGGCAGTGGCCCAGGGGAGCAGCAGCCGAGTGCTGTGAGAGCACGTGAGCCCATCAGTCTGCCTCTGCCACATGGATGCTGCAGGAGAAGTGTGAAGCCCTCTGCTCTTTCCTTCGGTGCAGGTGCTGCTGGAAGAGCAGAAGGAGAAGAGTGCTTTATCAGAGGCACTGCTCCAGACTCAGGGAGAGCTCAGCCGAGCCCATCAGCAGGTACAGCAGCTCAGGCAGGAGGTGAAAGAGCTGCAAGAGAAGGGGCAGGTAAGTGTGAGTAGGCAGGCAACAGAGGGCAGTGCAGGGACAAGGGCACAAAAGGCAGCTCCTGGGACTGAGGAGGCAAGGGCTGCTTCAGGCCCTGGGAGCACAGAGCCTGGTAAGCTCCAGAGCTCAGCCCCAGGAAGGAAGGCTTGCAGTGGAAGCAGAGCTGGCTAGAGAAGCCAAAAGAAGCAGCTGAAGGAATGGGATTTTGAGGCAGCACGTGGAACAAGCTGAGCCTGAGGGCAGGTCCCAGGAAGTTGCTCTGCATTTTGTTGCCAGACCATCAAGGCAAATCTGCAAGCTGAGCTGCAGGAAGCTCGCAGTGAAGTCCAGGCAGTGCAGAGGAGGCACAAGGAAGAGCTACACGGCCTCAAAGAGGAAATGAATCTGCTCCTTGAGCAGAGGGAGGCTCTACAAAAGCAGGTGAGTGAAACAGCACTGGCACGGCAGCCATGCAGCGAGGGGTCTGTGGCCTTCTTGCTTTTCCATGGCAGAGCAGCAGCTGGTGGGGTGATCCCTGGGGCTGTCTCGGGCTCTGGGGGCTCCATGGCAGCTGCTCTGTAGGACACACAGTGCTCTGCTGAATCTCAGCTGCTGCTCTGGACAGCTGGGCTAGTCCTCTGGGCTGTTGGCCAGCAACCATCAGCATGGATTCCTGCTGGCCTCTCCTTGCCAGCCTTGGTTTGGGAGGTGCTTTTTCAGGTGCCCTTGGTGGTGGGCCACTTAGAGACTGAAACAAGTTGTCCATATCCAGTGTGAATCTGGTGCTCTCAGGACAGGGAGAAATGGAAAGTTGTCCTTTGCCTTTCCTCTCAGCCTGTGCTGTGGCTGACAGTGACAAGCTGTGGCTGCAGCCCCTGACTGCTTTGTTCCCTTTGACTGGAGGTGGGAGAGTTGACATCTCAGCTGGCAGCCTCCCGAGAGTCCCGGGAAACAACTGTCCAGAGAGCCCAGCAAGAGGTGAGGGAGGCCCAGGAAGAGTCCAGGCAGAAGCTGTCGGAGGTTGAACACGTCCAGAAGATCCTGGAGGAGGCAGAAAATCTGAACAAGGAGCTGCAAGTGCATGTGGAGTCCTTGAAGAGGGAAAGGAATCGCTGGGAAGAAGTGGCTCAGCAAAATTCAGAATTGCAGGCTTCGGTGGATGTCCTAGAGAGTGAAAAAGCCAGGTAAATGAAAGCCTGTGGGACTCTGCATTGTGGTGAATGGATTCCCTCTTTGCCCTCTTTGCACCTGCCAGGGGCTCTGGCAGCATTTCCTAAGTGGCAGATTCTGAACTCTCCGTGCAGACACTTCTCCTTGTCTGGATGTTGTCTTTCATTTTCTTTATTTTAAGACTTCAAACAGAGGTTTTCTGCAGAGAAAGGATTTGGGGGTAGCTCTTTCCCTCTGGGGGTATTGTGTTTTTAGGTGGGTGTGTTGACACTGCCCGAGCTGCATTGTAAGGAGCTGGATACATCCATCAGCTCCACCTTGGGTCCTGTAATTTGAAGCCTCTGGGATGTGGATCAGCCTGGCCTCTGATGCTTTTTCTGGGCAGAACCATCTGAAGGCCCTGATTGCTGATCTAGGCCAGATTGCCCTCGGAGGCAGCCCAGCAACAAGAGCGGCTCTGTTGCATGGTTCCTCATAAAATGTGCCCCGGTGCCTGGAGGGCGTCTTCATTGCAAGACTTTGTTAGGTTTGTATTCACATTCCCACCTCAAAAAGAAGGTAGGGCATGTAGGCAGGAACTCCCTGTTCTTTTAGGGCCAAAAGCAGAGTAGGCACATGCTGGGCTTTGACTGCAGGGAGAACAAACAGCCAAGTTGTTTAGACAGACCTCATCAGACAGAGGAGTTTTTCCCTGAGGTGCTGCAAGTCCTGAGAGTTTATATAATCTGATACCGTGTAGCAATGAGTTGCTTGCTTCCCTTCTAGGCTGATAGTGTCTCTGGAGGAGAAGAACCAGCGCCTCAGAACTCTGGAAAAACAGAACCTGCTGCTGAACTATCAGGTGTCTCAGTATCACTCTGCTCTTCAGCAGGCAGAGCAACTCTCTTCTCACCGCGCTGGACAACTGCGGGAGCTCAACACCCAGGTAAGCTGTGCAGTGGCATCCTCTTCTCCAGGGACACACAACAGCACCTTTGCCTTGGAGGCCCCAACCTCTTTCCCCTCCCAGCAGCACGCACAGCTGCCGTCTTCTGCCCGGGGCTGCTGCTGCACCCTGAGGCCGAGGCTGGATCTGCTGTCTGCTGCCCAAGTTTTGCACCGTTCTCTCCCGGCTCCCAGCAGGAAATCTGGGAGGGGAGCAGCAGCAGACTCCTCTGGAGCCTCTGTGTCCCTCAGTTAGCAGTGTTGTCCCAGACAGAGTTGGTGCCTGTGCCGGGCACTGAGCAATGTGGGGACAAAGAGGTGGCTATGGCAGGCTGGGCAGGGCACTTCCAGCGCAGCCATCTCAGCTGCTGTTCAGAGCTGCAGCCTCAAGGATGCCCATTGCCTCCCTTTCCCTCTTTTCTCTACATTGGTCTCCTTTGGGATCCTTGCTTTTCTGCCTTTTGGTTTGGCATGGTTTTTGCCTGAAATCATTTCTTCTTTGCTGCTCTCCCTGCGGCCCACTCTGCAGCCTCAGGAGCAGCCCTGTCCCTGAGGCTCTGTGCATCCATCTTCCAGATCCAGGCCCTGCAGGACACAGTGCTGCAGATGGAGGCTTCCCAAACAACTCGAAAGAAGCAGCTGCTGCAGACGTTTGAGGAGTCTCGAGCAGGCGAATGGGCTTTGAGGGACTCTGTGGACGTGCTGGAGGCTGAGGTGTCTGAGCTGCGTGTGAGGCTCCAGAGCTCTGAGGAAAGAGCAGAGGCCATGGCCATACAGTGTAAGGACGTGGAGCTGGAGCTGAGGAAGACACAGGCTCAGAGGGACCATCTCAGAGCCCACAATCAGGAGCTGCTGAAACAGCTGGAGCAAAGTGAGCAAGGTACAGCTTCTCCTCTCCCACTCACTGCCCCATCCTGCCTCACCTGCGGCGATCTCGCTGATGGCTTGCAGAGGAAAAGTGCCCAGAGATGGCAGAGGGGAAAAACAACCAGCAGGAGATTTATCCATCCAAGTGCCAGTGAAAGCTTTTTCTTGAGAAAGATGCTGTGGCTGGCAGTGCCATCCGGCTGTGCCATGGCTGATCCCGTGCACAGCTGGAGCCTTCCAGGTGCCGTGTCTGTGCTGAGGAGCTGTAGCTGGATGCCTCAGCTCGATTCCCCCAAACTCCAGGCCCTGCCAGAGCCTCCAGGCTACTGGCTTCTCTGGAGCAGGGCTGCACAGGCATCCCCTCTCCTTTGTCTCTCTTGGATTGCTCACTCTGCACAAGGCCTAGAGCAAACACACTTTCCCATCCCTCTGAACATTTCCCCTTTCATTCCTGCTTTTTTCTCTGCCTGCAAATTTCCTTCATTTCTGTCAGCTTTGGAGCCCTTGTGGGCTCAGGGCCTGACAAACTCAGCCAGGCAGAGAAGACACTGCTGTTGTCTCTGCAGGATGCACATCAGTTTGCCTTTGCTTTGCTTTTCCCCTTCTCCTTTCTCCTGTTCCTTCCCCCTCCCTGCTGCAGATTTGTGGGAGGCAGCAGTCAAGCACACCTCTCGAGAAACTGCCCTGGAGAAAGAGGCCTGTGAAAGGCAGGAAGAGGCTGTGACTCTTCGTCAGGAGGTGGCATCTCTGCAGAGGAAATTGGAGAGCCTGCAGAAGGAAAGGATGGATGTGCTGGTGAGATTGGCAGATGCCACAAAGGGCCATTTCCTAGCTGTGTTTGCACATTCAGTTAATAGTTCTAAGGAGCACCTTTTTCCAGTTAAACTTCTCCAACTGCGTTCTTCTGAATAAGGAGGAGAAGATGTTGTAGTCATGTCAAAGCCAGTTAATGCTGAGCCTGCTGATTTTCCTCCATGCTGGGCTTCTGTGCCCTAGAAGCTTTAGTCCTCAATGTCCACACTGCCTCTATGGACATTGCATGCTTTGGGGAATTCCTCGTGTCCAAACCCATGTCCAGATTCCTAAATATCTGGATCTGGAAGGAGGGGTGAGAAGACCAAGTTTGCTGTGAATAGAAAGGTGTTTGGCCTTGGCCATCTGAGAGCAGCCAGTGGGGAGAGAAGAGAGGAAAGCCAAGTGCTGATCCACACCAGGACGTGTGCCTGCAAGGGGAGAACTCGTCCTGAGTGGCAGCAGAGGATGACAGAGGGATCTGGCCATTGCTGCTCCAAGAGAGGGCAGTGGGGCTCTCGGGGATGGAGCCATGGAAACTCTACACAGCAGAGCTGGAAAACCACTGCTGTCAGCCCAAGCCCAGGGAAGGAAATGCTGGCGGTGTTTGCTCTTCCCTTCCTCCCTGATGGAGAGCACATCCTCGTGGCACTGCCTAAATCCTGCTTAGCATGGACTTGAAATCCTGGCTGCAGTTCTGGCAGCTCCTCCCCAGAGGAGCACTGGAGTGGGGCTGCAAGAGCTTGGGGAAGGGCAGAAAGGAAGCTGGGACAGGCTGAGGGAAGGAGCAGAATCAAGGGGGGAACCCAGCAAAGGTCTGCAGCATCCCGAGGGGCAGAGAGAGAGGGGCAGCCAGTGCCTGCCCCTGCAGCAGGAGTCCAGATCTGGTCTGAAAAGCAAACCGAGGGGGCGAATGAGTGACCCTTTTTCTCCCTGTTTTGGCAGCATGGACAGGAATTGAACCAGCAGCACATGAGAGATGTGGAAGAGAAGAATGAAATGCATGCAGATGAGTTAAGATATCATAAGGAAAATACTCAAGAATGGGAAGTGGAGAGAGAAGGCGAGCAGGAAGAGTTGGAGCATGGGGCTGCTTCTTTGAAGAAATGGAGAGAGAACACCCAAGTACTGAGTGCTGCACTGAAGAAAAGTGAAATTGCCAAAGGGACTCTGATGAAACACTTGTACATCCTGATGGGAAAGTCTGGTATCCAGGCAGGCACTGGCATTGACCTTAAGTCCACTCCAGGGTCCCTGAATTATTCCAGTGCTGTTTCCCATGAAGAGGTGGGTCTCTATCCCTGTCAGTCCAGGCCTGCTTGGGTAAAGCAGCCCGGGCTGCAGCAGGCAGCCTTGTCTGTCTGCCTGGCTCCAGCCAGAGACCATTGACTGCCAGATTGTTTCCTGGCTCGCCCAGAAAGACTGCTCCAGCTCTGGAGCTTACTGTTCCAGTCTGCTCCAGGCCAAAAGCTAGGCATGGGGAGCTGCTTTTCCTGTGCCCATGCAACACATGGGGGTTTGGATTTGGTGTGGGAAGTAATGGAGCAGGTGAGCAGAGGGATGCACTAAACCCAGCTGAGTTTTGTACTGAGAGGGCTGAAGAGCAGCTGCACTGCTGGTGCTTCGAGGATGCTTCCTGAGATGGAGATTCCTGAGGGACAGCTTCTGTGGTGTTTGAAATATGGGCATCATCTCCTCTCTAAATACCCTGCAGGCTGTTGGAGCACAAGTGGAACAGCTGTTACGTGGCTCAGGGACCATCCTGGAATCCAAGCAACCAATTGCATCACTAGAAGAGGAGAAGAGAGAGAGGCCTGAATTAACCACTGAGCCCAGAAGTGGCGAGCGGGTAAATTGGGCTTTCACTGCCTCTGCCGAGCCTCAGGCTCCTCTGGAACTTGGCACGTTAGCCCAGGCAGTGCTTTGGAGACCTCTGCTTGTTTCCTTGCCTCTCCCTGTCCCTGCTGTGGGCACACCCTTTTGTTTGTCCTCTCTCTTGGGGCAGCCCATGGCTTTCACAAGGGCACCTTCACTCCGCTGCCTCCCTCCCTGGCCCTGTGTCCCCGCACACACACTGGCCTCTCTTGCACAGCCCCCAGCGAGAGCTTTTTGCCCCCAGTGTTGTCTAGTGCAATTCAGGGTCTCAGAGCAGAGATCTCCTTGCCATGATGTCCACAGGTCTTTTTGCTCCGTGTTTGCTGACAGGTTTCTGTGACCCTCTCTCCCATCCAACGTGCAGGTGGAACCTGAAAGGAGAAGAAACAGAACTTTTAGGAGAGTGTTCCCCCCAGATTGCTTTACGTTTCCTGTCCACAAGCCTGCCTATCGAAATCGTCGACTTTTACAACAGAAGACTCCTCCAGTAGCTCAGGGAAGCAGCAGCCCTCCTGCTGATGCACAGCCTGTGGAGAAAGGGGTCAGTGGCCCAAATTTGGAAATCAGAGTTGGGTTCCTAAATCCCGTGGGAACTCTCTCTAACAGACCTGTGGTGGCTGGGGGATGTCCGTGGGAAGGCTTTGCCAGCCTTGAACTGGACCTGTTGATCATCTGAGCTCTGCTCTGTGTGGGAGCCTGTTCCCTTCCCCTTGCCCCAGGGCAGAGAGTTGGTGAGGGCTGGAGTTGGAGGCTGTGTCTGCCCCGAGAGCCGGTACCGTGGGGCTGCAGGTGCTCCTGCCAGCGTGGGCTTGTCTGAGCCGGGCCTTGTGCCTCTTTCAGGTGTCCCTGCTGCAGTCACAGCTGGCCCAAGACCGACAGGACCACCTGGAGAGCTGTGCAGGGAGCAGGCAGGAGACACAAGGTGCAGAAGGGACCTCCTTGCTTCCTGAACGACTCAGAGAGCAGCCAGGGTGCAGCTGGATGCAGTCTTAGACTTAGTCAGTAGTTTATGTTTAAAGGATAGTATAGGTGAAATTGAACCTTTACACAACTGTGTTCCATAGGATGAAAGATATATTTATAGAAAAATAAAGAGTTTATGATGATCATGATTAAACTAATAGATCTTTATCAGGGTTATTTACTACCCAGTACAGAGACCTATAACTTCCAGTATAGTGCATTATGTTTTGAAGCAACATTGTAGCAATTCTAGTCAAGCCAGCAAAACCAATTCTTGAAGATTGATGCTACTCACCCAAAGCAAGGACCACGGGCAAACATTTCTCTCAGCCTCAAGGCATGACCTTGAGAAGCATCCTCACTCCAGGGTGGAATCTGCAGAAGGGAGACATGTGACATGAACCACTTTGGTGAGAGCAGGAGAAACCTGCCATGTGTGGAGCTTTGTCATTTGTCCTTAGGAAACTGCAGCCTGATTATTCTCAGAGTCCCAGAATCTCAGGCCGGGGGAGGCTGGAAGCACCTCTGCAGGTCACCTTGCCCAGCCCCTGCTCCATCAGGGCCACCCAGAGCCAGCTGCCCAGGATGTGTCCAGGTGGCTTTTGAGTCTCTCCAGGGATGGAGACTCCACCACCTCCCTGGGCACCTGCACCAGTGCTCGGCCACCCTCCCAGTGCAGAAGTGCCTCCTGAGCTCAGAGAGCCCCTCCTGTGTGTCACTTGGTGCCCGAGGCCCCTGGAATGTCCCTGGCTCTGTCCCCTCTGCAGCCTCCCCCCGGGTATTTATCCCCAGGGATGAGATGCTCTGAGCCTGCTCTGCTCCAGGCTGGGCAGTGCCAGCTCTCTCAGCCTCTCCTCACGGCAGAGATGCTCCAGTCCCTCCGTCACCTTCATGGCCCTGTGCTGGACTCTGTCCAGTCTGTCCCTGTCTCCTGTACTGGGCAGCCCAGCTCTGGGCCCAGCACTCCAGGGCTGGCCTCACTGCTGTGGAGCAGAGGGAAAGGATCCCCTCCCTCCAGCAGCTGTGTCGCAGCTCCCGGTGCAGCCCAGGACGCTGTTCTGCATTGCTGCAGGAGCACATTGCTGGCCCGTGGGCATCCTGGTGTCCAGCAGGACCCTGCCAAACTTTAGTTTTTCAACCGGGTGGCCCCCAGCAGATACCGGTGCCTGTGGTTGTTCCTTCCCAAGGACAGGACTCAGCACCTGTCATAGAACTGTCACCCCTGTTGAACTGTCCCTCGGGATGGCAGCACTTCTCTCTGGCAGAGCAGCCACCGCTCCCGGTTTGTGGGAGGGCACCCCCTGGCCCCATCACCCAGTTTACTGACAAAGGTGTCAGCAAGGACTGGACTCAGCATTGTCCTCCAGGCTCCACCGCTAGACTTTGTGCCACTGACCTCCAGGGTTCCAAGAAGGTAGATTCTGTGCAAGGCGTCTTTGCTTGTATGCACAAATTCAGAAAGAATTGGCAGGATTTACAACAGGGATTTCTGCTCCATATCTTAAGTGGGAAAAAATGTAATGATCCATGCTCCCTCTCACTGGCAGTGGCTAAAGGAAAAGAGGTCCTGTTGTTGGTGACAGTGGAGGTCACCTGCAGAGGAACTGTGCCAGACTGGTGTGACATACAAGGTCAAGGGTTGAGGGCATAATTTAAAATAACTTAGCAAAGTGAAAAGCAGAATCACAACCCTGGGTGATAGGAGATCAAGTGAACCGGAAACTTCTGACCAACCTCATCTCAGAAAGGAGGGATGTGGAAGAAGAATCAAGTTATCCAGGGGGCGTGTACAGACATTGCTGTGGAAGCAGTTATGGAGTTAAGAGGAAGCCTGCCCTGCATCATGTGAGCAAGAATGCTGAGAAATGGGGAAGAAAGCTGATTACACACGATCTGAAAACTGGAAAGGCGTCCTGATTGTCAAGCCTGTAAACCTTGTGAGAAGAAGAACAAGCCGTCAAAAGGACGGATTTATTACAGGCCTGCAACCGCTTTTGAGCAAACTGCTGAGCACAGTTTCTCACAATAAAATGTATAAATAATGTCTTAACTTTGCAATAAACCCAATTCACTTGCTTCTAGCTTGTGTCTCTCACATTCATATGCCACAGCAGTAGGGAAGGGGGAGAATAGTTAGGGAGAATAGTTAGAATCTTAAGCCAGGCATACACCAGGTCTAAGGACTGGAGGAAGCTACGTCAGCTGTCCATTGTCTTCAGAAGAGCCTGGCCAGTGCAGGTGGTTCCTGAGAACTTCCTGAGAACTACAGCAGTCTTAAAGATGGGCACAAAGGAGGGTCTGAAGACCTACAGGCTAATCAGCTGCTTTGGAATCCCTGGGAAAGTGATGGAGCAAATCCTCCTGGACACCCTTTCAAGCAACTGAGAGAGAAGGGCATTGGGAACAGCCAGCACAGATTTAGCACAGGGACATGGTGCCTGGCCAACCTGAGCGACTCTGCAAATTACGGGAGACCAGGCATGGTGTTGCCCGACATTGCAAAACATTCAGCAGCCACGCAGTCCCCTTACAGCCCGACTGGTGAGATATGGACTGAGTGAATGGCCAAGGGAAAACCGCCCAAACCAGCGGGCTCAGTGCTGCTGGATCAGATGTATGAAGTGGCCAGGCTGTGGTGACACCACCCACTCCAGATCATCCCTGGAGCCAGCATTACTGTTGATTAATGACTAATATTTATATGCAGAGAATGTCTCCTCTAATCGAAGAAACTTTACAACAGGGGGCTTATTCCACCATGATCATACATATCACAAGGTAGTTCCTAGCTCATACATAAACATTACTTTTCATAGAACTATTTTGCCCACCTCTGCCTCTTGCTGGAAGTCCCTTTATGGTCTTGGAGGGTCATCTAAAGAGGTCTCTGGTGGTCATATTCACAGTGAGCCCTCAAAACTGGAAGTGCCCTTGCCTTGAACTTCTCTTAGGGCATGCACTGTTGTTTCTTGTTACATAACTTTGCCACAAAACCCACTTGGGTGCCTTATAATCTGTTTTTCCACTGCTTCCAGCTCTGTTCAACATCCCGTCTGTCTACTTTTACATTCTTTTATCTCATTTGCTAGTTAGTCTTTAAGCTGTATTTTGCAACCAAAACTTTCTGTTTTCCACGTTTTCTGTCACGGTGAGTGGCAGCAATGCGTCTTCCTGGCTGGAGCCACCCCCATTTCTGTGGTCCCTGCGGCTGACAGACATGCCACGCACTGATGTCATGTCCAGCCTCAGCTCAGCTCGCATCCCTTGCCCAGACAGGGGAGAACCACAGGCAGGAGAGGCAGAAGCCATGTGCTCAGGCTGCCCCGCCTTGAAGGCACAAGAGCCTCCAGCTTCTACCGGTCAAGGGTCAGGGCACCTGACAGTGAGCCTTCAGCACTGAGTGATGGCATCCCACTTCTGCAGCTTTGGCCCAGTCAGATGACCCTGTCTCCTCAGGAGCTGCCCTTTGACCTTGCCAGGGACCACTCAATGGACATGATGCCATGGCAGCTTGGCAACCCCTGGATTTGGCATCAACTATGGTGATGTTTCACCTCAGCATAGAATCCCCGACTGGTTTGGGCTGGAGAGACCTCAAAGCTCATCCTATTCCACCCCCCGCCATGGGCAGGGACACCTGCCACCAGACCAGGTTGCTCCAAGCCGCCTCCAACCTGGCCTCGGACACGTGCAGGGACGGGACAGCCACAGCTGCTCTGGGCAACCTGTGCCAGTGTCTTACCATCCCCACAGGGAAGAGTTTCTTCTAACCCTGCCCTCTGCCAGTGGAAAGCCATTCCCCTTGTCCTGGCGTTCCAAGCCCTTGTCCAAGGTCAGCCCTCAGCTCTCTTAGAGTCCCTTTAGGCATTGGAAATGTCTCTAAGGTCTCCCTGAAGCCTTCTCTTCTCCAGGCTGAACACTCCCAGCTCTCCCAGCTCGGCTCAGAGCAGAGGGGCTCCAGACCTTGGAGCATCTCTTTGGCCTCTCTGGACTCACTCCAGCAGCTCCACATCCTTCTGATGCTGGACCCGAGGGCTGGAGGCAGCTCTGCAGGTGGGGTCTCACCTGAGCAGGGCAGAGGTGCAGAATCCCCCTTGTCCCCTGCTGCCCACTCTGTGGGGCCAGCCCAGGACATGGGGCTTTCTGGGTGACAGCGCAAGGGGTTGGGGCACACTGGGACTTCTGTCCACCAACATGCCCCAGTCCTTCTGCTCAGAGCTGCTCTCAACCCCTGCCCTGCCCAGCCTGAGTCTGTGCTTGGGATTGCCCTGGCCCAGGGGCAGGCCATGTCCTTGGCCTCATACCAGCAGAGTCACACTGGGACTTTGGTGATGGTCTCTGGGCCTATGGCAATGACTCCAGCTCCTTGAAACTTTTAAACTCCTCTTGCTGCTTCCCCTACCTCATGCTTTTCTTGAGAACCCCATGCTCCCTTTGGTACTGCCTCATCATCCTTGTCGCAGGTTTGCGTGGTCACATCCGGGTAGCAGGGGCCCGCAGGGTGACCCTCTATGAGAAGACACCAGAAGCTGCTCCCGTGTTGGGCAGAGCCGGCTCCAGAGGGCTCCAGGAGGGACCTGCCACTGGCTAAGGCTGAGCCAACCAGTGATGCTGGGAGGGCCTCTGGGATTAGGTACTAAAAAAGGGCTAAACACTGCTGTGCAACAGCAGCTGGCAGGGAGGAAGAAGATGGGAGAGCAACAGTGGATTTTGACCCATAGCCCGTGTAGGTGAGCAGAGGAACAGATCCCCAGTGCAGCCCATGTGAGGAGCCCACAGCACAGCGGGTGGGGATGCCCTGAAGGGATCTGCAGCCTGGAAGGAGCCCACGCTCCAGCAGGTATTGTAAAGGCAGGCGAACCCAGTGGGAAGAATGATGATGTCTGACTCAGTTCAGAAGGCTGAACGATTTCTTTATTATAACTATGCTATAATACATTAATTGACTATATAAAGGAGGATACTAAAACTACATGCTACTTTCTCTAACACTACTAAATCTAACTAACCAACAGCTTGTGACCCTGTTCTCCAGAGTCCAGACACAGGTGGATCCGATTGGCATCAGGCCCAAACAATTCTGACCAGAATCCAATCCAGCAATCACCCCAGGTAAACAACTCTCCAAACACATTCCACAAGGAAAAACAAGGAGCAGAAATAGAAACTGTTTTCTCCTTCTCTCTCTCTGTGCACCTCTAAGAAAAATCCTGAGAGAGAGAGAAATGTGCTTGCCACAAGCGGGCTCCTGGCAGGGGCTATGCTCTGTGGAGAGGAGTCCATGCAGGAGCTGGCAGAACACTGGAGCAGGCTGTTCCTGAAGGACTGGACCCCAGGGAAAGGCACCTTGCTGGAGCAGTTCTTAGAGAACTGCAGCCCGTGGGAAGGACCCACATTGGGAAAGTTGGTGCAGGACTGTCTCCCATGGAGAGGGGAATCTATGAGGAGAAAGGAGCAGCAGAGACAAGTGTTATGAGCTGACAGCAATCCACGTTCCCCATCTTGCGCACTGCTCAAGGGGAGGAGGTAAAAGAGTTGGGAGTAAAGCTGAGTCTGGGAAGAAGGGAGGGTAGGGGGAGGTGGTTTTAGGTTTATTCTTAGTTCTCATTTTCCTACTCTGTTTAAGTGGTTATAAAATAAATTAATTTCCCTGAGGTGAGTCTGTTTTGACTGTGGCAGTAATTGGTGAGTGATCTCCCTGACCCGTGGGATTTTTATCACATTTTCTTCTCCTTTTCAGTCAAAGAGGGGAAGTAATGGAGTGGCTCAGTGAGCACCTGGCTAGCCAAAATTGACCAACCACAGTTCTCCAAACTCCTTCATCACCACCTCCACCTTCAACACCCATTGCCCATGACTTCTTCATGTCCCTGACTCCACTGTCAGTGAAGGGTCTTCCAGCATTGCAGCATTTATTTTGCACTTTATTTACTGCACACTCCAGACATGCCAATGGCACAGGCAACTCTGTGATGTCCAGTGCTCTGGGCCCGCGTCTGCCACCAGAACTCCCCTGCCAGGGCTGGACAGTCTGGAATTGGCTGTGGCAGGTCTGTGGCACGCCCACGGCAAGTCCACAACAGGTCCATGGTGGGTCTCTGATGGGCGCCTGATGGTCCTTTGGCCCAGGTGCCGTGCGCCTTGGTGGGGAGCTGTCACTTTCTGCTCACGTGGTCCTTCAGTGTTACCAGCACTTTTTGTGCCCGCTTCAGGACCTCCTCCTCATCCACGCTGGGGAAGGCCTCACTGGGGGTCATGGGAAAGGGATGGTAACTCGGGTACTGTGTGGCCTTGCCGTCCGTGCCACGGTCACACAACCACTGCACGTCCAGGACAAGGCCCCTCAGCTCCGGCTCCTCCGCCTCCAGCCTTTGGGCCGTACCCATCGGCCCCCTGTGGCCCGCAAAAGCTTCACCACGGCAAAGCACGGCCGCCACCAGTGCCTTCTCCAGGGCCTGGTGCACTTTGAAGAGCACCCAGTTGGGGCAGCAGTGCCGGATGTCATTGCGGGCTGCCTGCAGGTCACTCGTGGCCTGACACAGCCAACGCAGGGCCTCGGGGACGGATGGAGTCAGGGCCATGAGCTCCTCACTGCTCAGCCAGGAGCCACAGCCTCCCTGTCTGTGGTGCTGGGCAGCACTCACAGGTTTGTATTGGACCCACACCTTTGGCCCCCTGACACCATGCAGAGGCCTCAAGGCTGGCAGGCTGGGATCCTTCCATGGATCAGCTTCAGCCTCCTCCTGCAGCCTTTTCTCTGGCTCTGGTGCAGCACCCACCAGGTCCACGTTGTTCGCCTCCAGAACCAAGGCCACGTCCTGTGGCTCCTGGCAGACCAGCATTTCACGCAGCACGGACAAAGCCTGTGCCTCCAGCTGCCCACCCAGGATGTTATTGATCTCCTGTGCCAGTGTCTCCACGACCCTCAGCTGCTGCCAGTTCAGCACCATCTCTGCATGCCGGATGTAGAGGAGCCGCTGGGCACCACCAGACGGGCGCACATAGATAACTTGTGACTGGGAGCTGCCCTCCACCTTTGCCCCACTGTGCACCAGCACAGTGCAGATGTCCTTGCAGCACTGCACTTTCACCTGCTCCACTGCAAAGCCACCATCCCCCTCCATTCCCATCGTAGCCTTGGGGGTCTGCCACTGCAGCAGGGACTCCAGCCCCAGCCTAAACCACGGGGATACCAGCAGGGTCTGGAGACGCCTCTGCGCAGCGCACTGAGAGCCGTAATGACATGGCTGCGGACCACCCTCCTCCAGCTGCTTCTCTGTCACCTCTGAGAGTGCCCGCGGCCGCAGGTGCGGTGGCAGCCTTTGCAGCAGCCACCTGACATTACACCCAGACACTGGCAGCGCAGCCATGAGCACAAAGGTCTTCTCTAGGGCCCGAGCGGTCTCTGAGGGCACACAGTCATTGAAGCACAGTCTGTGGGATGGCTCCAGGCAGTCAGCAGTGCTCAGCAGGTACAGCTCAGCCACAGCAGAGCAATCGGGGGGCTCCGGTTCCTCCCGCAGCAGCTGGAAGAAATGCCGTGTGGCCAGCAGGACTGTCTTCTCCTGGCTACTGGAAAGGGTTCCACTGCCATGGCTCTCCTGGTAGATTTGGGCCAGGACACGGCTGTAGTGAGTCAGTGTGGGGACCAGGACGACACCAAGGTGTTGCAGGAGATCTCCAAAGGCAGCCACGTGGGGGTGAGGCGTGAGGAGGTAGGGGTAAAAGTCAGCCTCGTCCGGGAGTGATGTCACCACCTGCCATGGCCTGGCCATGTCCCATGACTTGGCCTGCACCACGGGCAGCTCAGAGAGGTGCTCTGCGTCCACCTCCTTCAGACGGGTCTGCAGGAAGCTGTACATGCTATGGGGCACCCTGGCCCGTGTGCTTACCTGCAGTTCTGTCGAGCAGGCTGCCCTGCACACATGCTCCAGGTTGGCCACCACCAGGGCAGTGGGTATCTCTGCAAAGACTTCCATGGCCTCCAGGGACCGCTCCTCAAGTTCAAGGGATTCTGGCAGGATGGTGGCTGATGTCCACAGGAGCTCAGCCACATTTTTGCAGTAGGAAACGCTGCCTTTCAGAGCCACGGCCTTAGTGCAGTCTGTAAAAGGAGGGTGGAGGTTCATCAAGTTTGGGGGGATATCCAGTGGAGGCAGGAATTGGATTGAGGCAATTTTTCTCAGGAAATTTTCCTCAGGATTTTCCAACAGGATTGCAAGTTGCTTGAGCATCTCCTGCTGTCGCTCCAGCAGTTCTGCAGCATGGCATGTAGCCTGAGTGGCTTCACGCTCTATCTCCTCAGCCAGCGCCACAAAGTCCTCTACAGAGAGGCTGGTGCGGACACCTGCCTTAAGGAAGAAATCCACAATTACTATGCAGTTCGAAGGTAGCTTCTTAAAGAAAGATTTAGGCGCAAAGCGGTTTTGGAGCCGCATGTCATGGTAGAAGTAGGAGGCCAGGCGCAGTGTTCTGTGGGCATCTGGTATAAAGGCCGCCTTCCGAAATGCTGCCACAATGGCGTCCACGCTCTGAGTGGAACAGATGGGTCGCAGGACAAAGAACGAGCGTACAGCTTCCATGAGGTCTTGCTGTGTGAGCTGGGACAGCCGGGGAAGTACCACAGTCATGAAGAGCTCTTGGTCATCGGTGAACTCCCCCTTCAAACGCTTGGCCAGCCATTTGGGGTCCTGGCTTAGTGTGAGAAGCAGCATGCTTCTCCATGGAGGAGCTGCTCCAGTGCACGTGAATCCAGCTTTCCCTCCTGGACAAACCTTAGCAGGGCTGACACGTCCTGCTCCCCTAAATCCCCCCAGCAGAGATCAGCTCTTGTGTCTGCCAGATGGGCCACTACAGCCCTGGCATCTGTGACCTGCAGTGCCCTTGGCTTCAGGCAACAGTAGGCAAAACTCCAGGGCAGCAGGGACTGCTGGAGCACAGGGATGCCCAGTTTGTGCAGCACCTTTTCTACTTTAGAATGACACTCAAAAAGAACCTTGGAGAGGGAGGATAGTGGCAGTAGGTGCTTTGAGTCTGTCTTACTCCCCTGAATAGGCAGCACTGCCGTATTCTGGAGATGATTCATGAACGACTTCATGTCCACATCTGAAGTCCTGGAGGGGACCATCCTGTCAAAGAAGGTCCACAGCCCCTCGAGCCACCTTTCTCCCTCTGTGGTCCACTCCAGCTGACCCAATACCTCCTGGATGAGTGGTGTGGCCTCTGGGAGGTCAAGCTCCTTCACAAAGCAAGGTGGCATCCATTCAGGAATACACTTCCCCAAACGCCTATCTCTTCCTGGGATGCTCCAGTGCACTGGTTTTGGCTGGGATAGAGTTAATTTTCTTCCCAGAAGTGTGTCCAGGGCTACATTCAGGATTTAGCATGAGAACAGTGTTGGTTGCACACTGATGTTTGAGTTGCAGCCCAGTCAAGGACTTTTCAGTGTCCCACGCTCTGCCAGCAAGGGGCAGCATGGCCAGGAGACCTGACCCCAACTGGCCAGAGGGATATTCTGGACCACAGAACCTCCTGCCCAGTACAGAAACTGGGAGGGGGTTGGCCAAAAGCCTCCCCCCCTCTGCCCCCCCCCCCCCCCCCCAGAAAGAAAACCCCCACAGCCCCCTTCCCGCAACCGGTTTGGGAAAAATTTCCTCAGAGAGAAGTGGAGAAAACCTGTTTATTTAACAGGCAAAGCACTGTCCCGTGCAAAAAAATGAACAATACCAGATGACAAAACTCATTTGCTGCTCTGAAGAGATGACAAATTCAGAAAGTCTCTCCTGTGGCTGCTCGCTCTGTTATCAGTCCCTCCGGCACTGGGAAAGGCTGCTGCCCAGAGTAGGCCACAAAGTGCGAGCTCTCGGTGCTCCCCGGGTCCTGGTCCAGAGCAGGTTCGAATGGTTCCAGGAAAAGGGAAAGAAAGAAAGACAGTCCAGGGAAAACTTCACTGCCTCAGCTAGCTAAACTAACTAAAAAGCAAAGGAGCGCTCTGTTCTGCTCCATTTGTGCCCAGACAACACAGTCAAGCAGAATGTGGAGGAGTGCGATCTGGTAACAAACTCCGTGCTTCGTCTTCTCCCCTCCTTTGCTCTCAGAACCAGTCTTGAAGGCACTGAATACAATATCCAGCATAAACAGAACAGACGACTGGGGATACAAGCATCATAACATCACCCTAGGACAGAAAGAGAAACAGCACAATGGACTACTTAAGACGAGACAAGGGGTCTTGAGAGAGTTATCCCACCAATTGGCAAGAACAAGCAATAGATAAGCTCTCGTGGCAGGGGAGATGCCCTGCCACACCAGGGAACCCTGCTGCACCTTGCCCGGTTTCTTACGGGCAGAGCCCAGCGGATGCACGGCCTGGGCTCTGCTCCAGCTCTCAGGCAGCCCTGTTGTTAAGGAAACTTCCCTGTCTGAGCATCCCCGAGGCACTCTGGCATTCACACTCCCATCACCAGACTGTTCCTGCAGGGACCAAATCCCCTTTGCAGTGGGTGGCTCAGGTGAGCCAAAGGGTGCCCCCATTGACTCCCTGCACTCCCCCCACTCTCACACAGTCAGGCCAGGTTTCCCACAGCAGAGTCTCACGTGTCTCATTCCAAAAAACAATTTATTTGCAGCACAGGAACACAGAAATAGCCCGAGCCGGTGCCTCCAGGGAGGGACCTCGAACCCCTGGGCTGTTACGCCTTCACGGTCAGAGCACATCAAAGTCTCAGCTCTTCCTCCCGAGGCTTGGCATCTGCCCTGTCTCTGAGCGGCCACTGTCTCTGGCTGTGCCACAGGTCCTTGGGCTCTTTGTCATGCCAAGGGTCAGCAGGTCACGGGCTCTTCCCTTGGGCTCCTGCCAGCCAGAGCTCAGCCTGGAGCTGGCACTGCAGCTGCACCCCGAGCTACCTGCACCAGGTGTATTCCTCAGCACCTGTGCTTTGCAGCTGCCAAGGAACTGCACACAGGACCGCCCACTCGGCCTCCGGGACCGCACGCTGGAGCTGCTGGAGCTGCCTGAGCACTGCCCCAGCTGCGGGTGTGCGTGAACGCACTGCGGGGCTCACGGCCCTCGTGGCTGAGCAGTTCACGTGGCCCAGGGAAGCTGGGGCACAGCCAATGCTGCTCCTCCCCTGGCCAAGCTGGAGAAGAGCTGCAGCTGGAGCGTGTGCCAGGAACTGCTTTGGGAGCAGAGGAACAGCGTCCCTGGGCTGCGCCCCTCGCTGTTTCCCAAGAGCCCCGTGGTGATCAATCACTGCACCTCCAACAGATTGCTCTGCCTGTCTCTTGCCTTTGTGCAAAGAGCGAGGCTGGCAGGGCTCTGTAGGGTGAAAGCTGCCCCAAGGAACCAGACAGGCTGGAGGAACGGGCGCCAGAGACCTCGCCACATCCAGCCAAGAAGGGGTAGGAACAGAGAGTGTCACCAAACAGGAAAAAGGGAACTTATCCAATACCAATTTGATGTGAATAAGCAGACACTTCTTTATTCAGGTGCTGGGAACACAGGGATAACTCCTCTGGAAGTGTGTTCCACTTAACAAACAAAACCCATCCATTTTATTTACTTTTTCTGCTGAATCATCATTATGTGCCTTCTTTTACATACTGCGCATACTATGCCCACTCTTAAATTTAACCTTTACATTGATTGGTTCTAAGAGTTAATAACTTCGCCAATATTCTAAACCAATCATTGCTCATCTCTCCTGAGGTCTACTGACTGGAATCCTTAATCTTAAAATCAAGATGGGAAGGATAGTGGGTTTCCAAGCAGTGTTACTGGTGAGCGTGACTGCAACAGAAGGGTCCAGTAACTTCCTGGGGAGGTTTCACCAGTTACATTCCAAACACAGCGCTCCTGACATTTCTATACCTTATACTTCACAACTGTCTACTTATAATCATAGTAACCCTTTTATATGATCTGATTATTTGATCAAAGCATTCATCACAAGAGCAGACAGGAACAGCAGAAGCCAGAGCAGGGGAGACTGGGAAGGCGGCAGAGAGGTGTCTGGGCTGAAGGGGATCCTGAGGAAAGGGGAGGAGAAGGCTTTCCCTCAGCCCGTGCTTCTCTTCTCTTTCTCAAAACATGACCAAGGAATCTCACGTTGCCAGGGATGGGCCAAATATCCAGTTTTCTGCAATTTCCCCAGCCGTTGCTGCTTGGCCATGACAGGGAAGAAGCCCTAAAAAGGGAAAGGAGGAAAAGCAGCCCCCAAACTGGGCATCTTTGGCGTGGCAATTCCTCCCATTCCTTCCTGTTGGTGAGGAAGCTTTGCCTGACAGAATGACACAACAGGGGAGGGGGGAAGGGGCCTGTGGACAGGAGCACCACAAGAGCTCTTGGAAGGAGCTGTGGAGCTCCATCTCACTGCTGGTGTCCTGCCAAAAGGCAGAGGCACTGCTGAGTGCACTGGGAATGACGGGGAGGAAAGCAGTGGGCTGATAGAGAGAGCTCAGCCGCTGAGCCTGGGGCATGCGGGTCTGCTCTAGGCCTAAGGACCCTCAAGAGCCTCAGCTCCTTCTCCTGCACCTGCTGTGCAGGAGGCTTCTTGAGCTACTGCCCAAGTGTCTGTGTCTTCACAGATTGGCCCCGGAACGCCACACCTGGGAGACTGAGCCACCGGGCTGATGGATTCTGACCTGCTGGACCTCCCACTCGGAGTCAAGATCTAGGTGAAGCCCAAGTCCAACTCTGTCTTCTGCAAGGGAAAGCTGGGGGAAAAGGTAAGGAAATAAAAGAGCGCAGAAAAGCTCTCCTCTTTCATGGGGTCCTCATCATGCACAGAAGTTCTTGTGGCCACCTCCTCTACAGCAGGAGCTGCAGCCCTACAGTCAGGCAGGGCTGGGCAGCAGAGGGAAGCTCCAGGCTGACACAGCCCTTGAGCCTGCCTAACCCGAGGAGACTGGTTTCATCCCCTCTCCACTGTCTGCATTTGAAGCACTGGGCCTGACCTTTTCAGCTGGAAGGTTCATTTGTGGGTGGGTCAGCAGTTCTTCCTGGTGGCCTAAGGTGTCTATTTGCTGCTGGGGTTTGTTTTCTCTCCCTCAGCCCATCCCATCACAGCCCAGCCTGGCCCAGCACGGCCCCGCAGTCTTTCTGTGAGGGTCTCTGTGTCTTCAGAAGGATGGTCTTCAAAGTGTTGGTCTTCAAAGTACCTTGCTCTTTCCACAGGTACCGCATGGCACCTCTTTACAGCTCTCCGGCCTCCTTCATACTCTGGGAAATGTCTCTTACAGCTTCACTGGCAATGTCCTTCTTTCAGTCTGGACGACCCCTACATGCACCACCTGAACCTGCAATACAACTGCCTGCATGACCCCCACCTTCAGGACTACCACAAGCGCAAGGACATCCTGCGGATGCTGAAGAAACAGGGCTGCAGCACCAGTGACAACAAGGTAGGTTTGGACATCAGGCTGATCAAGAACAGCCCTCTTCAAGCAGGGCTCCCACAGCCCCTGCTGCAGCCGCCTGCTGCTGCCAGAGGACAGAGCCGTGCGCTGGTGTCTCTGGGAGCAGAAGCAGCGCCAACATCGCCCTGGCAAGCCCCAGTCCTGCCCTTCTCAGCCTGCCCCACGCTGCCTCTTCAGCCCTGGCTGGGGGGACATCAGTGGCCCCAACACCAGGGTATGGGGGGAGGGCTTGGGGGCAGCTCCTCTCCCACTGAGGTCAGGCTGTTTTGGGGAAGGCTGACAGCATGGCTTGACAGTTTCTGGGAGATTCTGTCCTCATCCCTCCACAGGTGATTTGCACTGTGAAGGAGTTCAACGAGTGCAGGCAGTGCCTGACCAGGACCAAGCTGCAGTCGGAGCAGATCTTGGGGCGGCAAGAGGTAGGCAAAGCGTTGTGTTCAGGGCCATGGGACTGTGCAGGGCTGTGCTGCTGGGCTGGGTGCTGTGGTGTGGAAAGGACTCCACGGCTGGGAGCTGAGCCAGCGCAGGGCGCTGAGCTGGGCACGGGCAGCAGGGCCATGTGCAGGCACACCCCGTGCTGAGGGAAGCCCTTCTCTCCTGCCCTCGTGGCCTGGCTGAAGCAGAGTGCCGGCCTGGGCCCGCAGGAATCCTCAGCACGCAGGGGCTGAGTGCTTGTCCAGGCGCCATGACCCACAACCTGGTGTCACCTTTCTGGAAGGGCTTCTGCCACTTTTGGCCAAATTAAAGGATGGTCCCAAACTGTCAGGAACCACTGACACTTCCTGCAGGGCACAGCGGCAGCTGCAGCCTCAGAAACCTTCCTGCCCACCTCCACAGAAGAGCAAAGAGACCCCCCTGAAATCAGGGAGATTCAGAAGAGTGAAAGCACCTTTAGACAAGGGCCAAACCCACTCCACAGCTGAGCTGGCTCAGGAAGATGCCAGCAGAGCCGCTGGCTCCCAGAGGAAGCCGGACAACACTGCCGATGGCCTCTTTAAAGCTGTCTTTGAGCAGCTGACCACAGCAGAAGGCCAGAAGCTCCAAGAGCTGTTTGAGACCATTGTGTACAAAGTGTTTGCGAGGCGGAAGGTTCCTTGGGACCAGCGTGTCAGTGTCTTAAGAAACACTGCTCAGGGGATCAGAGGAAGAGTTTTTGGCAGCTCTGTGAGAACAGAGCCTGCAGAGCCACCACTAGACCGCCAACAGGAAATAGAACTGGTGGCCAAGGAGCTTCCAGCGATGGTGTTGGAGATCTTGGGGGACCATCTGGAGTCCAAAGCTTCTGAGTCAGGGAGGGCAGCCAGGCAGAAGGAGCAGCTTGTTGATGGAGGAGCCACCCAAGCAGACACACCCAAGGAAGCTGAAACAGACAGAGGACGTTTACACGCTTGCCTTGACTATCTCACCATCCAAGTTGTCAAGAATATTCCCTGCCTCTAGAAATCCATGGTAGCTTCTGAGTTTGGAGGAGACTCCAGCTGTGACTACACCAAAATCCTGAAGCTTCCCAAGGGTAAGGTCTCCAGAGGACAGATGCCACCAGGATTCCCTGGAGCATCTGAAAAACAGAGCCAGGAAGAAAGCACGGGAGTAAAGCTGCCTGCCTTAGGAACACAGCTCCATGCAAAAGGGACAGGCTATGCCAAAACCATGGAGCCCGAGTATCCAGCAATGGTGAAGGGGGACTTGGTGAGAGAAAGGAATCCAGCAATCTCAGGCAACACTTGGGACATAAGGACCATGGCAAATTGGATCGTTCAGTCTGTATTAGGGTGGGTTGTTCGGCATAGGCCTGCACCAACCTGCAGGCAGAATTTCCAATGGCCTGTCCCAAACCCAGCCACGTGCCAAGGCAGAGAGGAGAGCTGTGCTGCTGAGGACACTCTCCCCTCCTTGGACCCACAGTTTTCCCCACAGCCCATCCCTCCGGAGGGTCCAACGCCCCCTGCCCAGGACAGAGCACGGCACAGATCAGTGCACTCAAAGCTCGTCTGAGGCGAGCAAGGCGTGTGGCAGGAGAGCTGAAGGGCCTCTAGACAGCAAACTTCACACCCTTGTTCCATCAATAAAGAGTTTATCCATAAGGCCTTGCTTGTGCTTCCTCCAAACCAGGCCAAACTGCATCCACGCATTTTCCCTGTTCCCCCATCTCTCCCCCGCAGTCTGCTCCCACAACCTGCCCAGAAGCCCCCAGGATCTCCCAGGACCTCCCCAGAGCCACCCAGGACCCGACCATCTCCCCTCCTATATCTCCCACCCAGGACTCTGTACTACCCATCTGCCTCCCATATATCTCTTCCCAGCCCATCCAGGACTGCCTGAATCCCCTCAAGGAGTCCTCAGCTCCCTGTGCCTCTCATATCTCTCCTATGTCTCCTTCCATGAGGCCCCCAGGACCCTGTACCCCCTGTATCCCCCCCCATTTCTCCAGCCATATCCCCACTCGGGACCCCATAGCTTCCTGTATTCCCTCATATTCCCCCCATATCTCCCCCTGTTTCCCCTACCAGACCCCTGAAGGACCCTCTCAGCCCCCTCCAGATAGCCAGAGATCCCCCGAGCCCTGCCCTAGGACTGCCCCAGGATGGCTTGTACCTGATGGTGGAGAGCCAGTGTCCCCCATATCTTCCCCCACAGAGCCCCCAGGATCCTCCCCAGATCCCCCCCCGGCAGTGGAGTGCCACCCACCGAGGATGAGGGTGTGGGAGGGGGGTGGAAGACCATGGAGTAGCTGGTGGTGGGCAGGTGGAGGGCTTCCCCCTCCCCCAAGCCCCAACCACTCCCAAGGGCCCCCCCTCACAGCGGGAACTGGAACAGCTCTGAGGAGAAAACATCCTCAGATGTGCAGCCTGGGGAGGGGACCCCAAAATCAGGAAGGGACCCTGGACCCTAAGAAGTTGGGACCCCTAAAGCCCCCACCCAGATGAGAGGAGAAAATGGCCTGAGCTGTGTGGTCCCCGCCCAAAAATCAGGAGGGGCCCCAAAATCAGCCTCCCCAGCCCCCTCCACACCTCCGAAGATATAGAGCAAGTCGCCCACCAGCCACCCCAGCCCTCCCATATCTCCCCTATTCCAAATGTCCTCCAGCCCCCCCAGATCCCCTGAAGCTCTCCCAGCCCATTTAGCCCTGCCCAAAGTTCCCCAGAGCTCCCCTCAGACTCCCTGAAGCTCCTCCCCATCTCCAAACAAGGAGACCCAGTTGTCTCCCAGCCCTTCAAAAGCCCCCAACCACCCGTCCCCAAATTCCTCCAGCACCTCCAACCCCTCCAGCCCCCCTCCATCCTGTAGAACCCCAAAACCTTCCCTAAACCCCCCTAGAACGCCCCTCAGGGCTCCTCCTGACCTCCAGTCATGTAGAGCTGCCAACCCCAGCCCCCCAGACGCCACCACCTTGCCCCCATTCTGAATTTTCCCTGGCTCCCCCAAACTCCCCAGGCCCCCTTGTCTTGTAGCTGCCCCAAATCCCCCTAGGATTCACCCAGGACCCCCGAGCCCCCTCCCCACCTCCAAACACATAGAGCCATTCATCCACCAGTGCAGCAAGGGTTGGGGGGTCTCTGGGGAGGTTTTGGGGGTCTGGAGAAGGTGACATCACCTTCATCACCTTTATACAGTTACATCACCGAGATACATGCATATTCGTGTGTTTTGTACATTAGTCAAACATTCTTTTGAACTTTCTGAGGTTTCGGGAACTCCTTTGTTTGATTTCTTCACACTCCGGCTTGTCTGCATAACATCCTGGGTATCAGGTCAATATATTTTATTTCTTCTTGTGTCTCCATCCTGCTGTTTTACATCCTCTGTTAAGGATTTAGTGTGTCCTCCTTAAATGGAACATGGCATTCTCTAATTGTCCTCCGGTGCTCTGGTTTGTGTGACGGTTATCTTATCACTTGGACGGGTCGGTCAGTGGACGGCCTTACATTGTTCTTCTTAGTTACACAAAAGCCTTTTCTATTCTACAATACGTTCATCACACTCTTATTTCCATAACTGCTACACAGATATTATATTCATTACACTATTTCTATGAGCAATACAGTGCACACTTAAGCTGATAGATTCTATTATATTCACAAGCAGCTAAAAAGAGTTACAGTTGGTACTATTTCTAAATACTTATAATCACTGACCACATGCAAAAGCTAATACGTAAAGGTGAAAGCCAATATTATGTAGTCATTTTACACAGACTTTTGCTGCAATTTTGTTCAGGTTTAATGAACCTTTGGAATTTTAAAAGTGAGCATAATTTCTCACAAAGTTAATATTCAAAACCCTATTAAGTCTTTATTCTTCTTCCCTGAGAAGAAGTCCATGGCAATTAGTAAAGCTTTCTAAAATAAATTAATGGATTCAGCTGATTGCAATGATCATGGCTTGTGTGTCTTACAGAGGGCACATACTAAGGGGGACACGGATAGGCGGATCGGGAAGTCCCGAGTACCTCCCAAGTAGCTCAGCCAAGGGGGAAAGGGACTGAGGAGAAAATGCAGCCAGGAAAGGAGAAAAGAAGGCTGCTTGCTCCAGCTAATTGAGAGAGACCCTGATGGACTCCCTCCCTTTGTTCCAGCCAAGGGACTTTTACAGGACTCCTCTGTCTCCTTTGTGGACACGACCCTCGAGCCACGTGAATTTGACGCTCTGGGCGGTGGGGGGTGCTGGAACTCCACTACCTGGGCAGGGGGGAGAATAAACCAGCATAAACCAGTCCAGACTGGGGCAGCTGGGCAAAGTTCAGAGTCACAAGGGGCCACTGGCAGCGAGGCAGGGGAGCGGCGGCAGTGATGGGCAAGGGGAGGACGGGGAGGAGTTCCGGCCTCAGCCCGACCCCCCTCAGTGAGTGACAACGGGGAAAAGTGCCCTCAGGAATTGTCTGGGAGGGTACGCAAAATGACCCCAAAAAGCCTCAAAACCTCCTCGAAATTTACACAAAACTGACCAAAATGGAATAAATTTGAATAAGTAGGAAATATTTCAGGCTATATTTTAGTTCCATTTAGACAATGGAGTGTGGGAAAGGCAGACTATGCACTGAAACGTGGCAAAACCAAGAAAAACCCCAAAGGCCCTTTAAGAATCCCTGAAAATTAAGTAAAATTGAGTAGAGGCATAATAAATATCAATAAATATAAATCAGTTAAAGCCATAATTAACATACCAGTATAAAAGGGGGACGTGTAATAGGGGGCTTGGGGTGCTCAAATGCCTCAAGAAAGTACCAGGAAACCCCAAGCACCACATTCCCCTCATGCTTGGGCTGGCTGTTGAGCAGCTCAAGTAGAAGAGTCCTCCAGGAACTGAAGGGAGCAGCAGCCCTCGTGCTGAGGCACAGCCTGTGGAAAAAGGGCTCGGTGGCCCAAATGTGTGCTTTGGAAATCAGAGTTGGGTTCCTAAATCCCGTGAGAACTCTCTCTAACAGACCTGTGGTGGCTGGGGGATGTCCGTGGGAAGGCTTTGCCAGCCTTGAACTGGACCTGTTGATCATCTGAGCTCTGCTCTGTGTGGGAGCCTGTTCCCTTCCCCTTGCCCCAGGGCAGAGAGTTGGTGAGGGCTGGAGTTGGAGGCTGTGTCTGCCCCGAGAGCCGGTACCGTGGGGCTGCAGGTGCTCCTGCCAGCGTGGGCTTGTCTGAGCCGGGCCTTGTGCCTCTTTCAGGTGTCCCTGCTGCAGTCACAGCTGGCCCAAGACCGACAGGACCACCGGCAGAACTACACTGAGAGCTGTGCAAGGACCAGGCAGGAGATGTCAGACCTTCAGCAGGAGCTGTCCTGCTCCTTTGCAGCTCTGCTCAAGGAGCCCAAAGCTGCTCTTGTGGAAGCAGACACTTGAAGCTGCATCGGTCTCTGAACCTTAACTTGGCAGTGACATCCAGGGGCTGTCCGTCTCTGGAGAGACAGGCCCTGCAGAAGGCAGGTGCAGCTCTTCTCTTCCACGCAGGATTTGTGCCCTGCTCAGAAGCCAATTCCTGTCAACTGGGGAACAAAATTCCTCCCTAGGTCACAGATGAACGCTATCGAAGATGAGGGCAAAAAATACCTGCCAAAGCTTTTACAAGCAGGCTCATTTAGTTCTTGAAGGTCTGTTCCTAGAGAGGAATCTCTGATGTAAGCAGCAAGACTTTTCTTCTGCCTAGAAAACCTAGTGATATATTGCCAAACAGAGAGCAGAGAAAAAAAATGCACTTGTGGTTGTCTCAGCATTCTTAATCACTTTTATGAGCCTTAAACACTGCAGCTCTTGGCATTTCTCTGTAGGAATTTGAAAAGCCCCTGAAACACCATTCTTCCTCCTCATGCGGCTGTTCTAAAGGCAAAGCTTTACTTTCATGAATATTTGTCAGCAGCAAGAACCTTTGCAGGCTTTTTCTTCCATCTCTCCTTTGTCAGGAAAGACAGAAGAATTCCTGTAACTCAGGAACCAAGCGCATCCCTAAAGAGCCTGCAGGTCTTGAGAACGCTGAGCCTTAAAACTGACACTGTCTGCACCAGCAACTTTGAACTCATGTTATGAGCCAGGTCCCTGCCCAGCTGCCCAACAGGGCTCTGGGGACACGGGGGAGGCAGGGCCCGTGCCAGTGGTATAAATAAATTTGTTTTAATAGGCCGGCTTAATAATAGTTCATCGTTTTAATGAGTTGTAATGAATTGCTAATTAATATAATTAATTGTTGGAATTGATGTAGTAAGTTACAAAGTTAAAGGTATTGTCGGTCAAGTGTGCGTGCATAGCTGTCAATCACGGAAAAGAGGGGTCGGAAAAGGTGTCAAGGCAAGAATCTTCTAGACGGGTTACATCATGGAGCGATGTCAGCAACTCAACCTATGACTGGGGGACTAACCAGCCAATAGTGCCTCAGAATTCCAGGATGATTGGCCAGGAATGCGCTGTCTTATGGACCAACCAGCTACCAGGAGGTGGACCAATCAACAAGTGGATCAAAAGTGCACCAGTCTTGCACCTTTCAGAGACTTTAAAAACCCCTGGGTGCCGAGCACCCGGGTCTTTCTGCAGAATCAGTATCCACAGAAACTCCCTGTGTAGCACAGAGTTACTTGGATCTCTGACTTGCCCCTGAGGCCCTGGGCTTATCCTGGGGCCTCGTCTTCAGTTGTCTTTGTTTTTAATAAACAGGCCCAGGCCTTTTAAAATGTCTTGGCTCCAGTTCGCCTGCTTTTAACACCAGGACCGGCAGGAAGCTGGGATGGGGGGAGAGCCAGGGAGGGCATCTCCAAGAGCCCCTGGAATGCTGGGCTATGGACCCTGGTAACCATCGCAAAGGCTGTGGAATGTTGGGAGTTGGAGCCTGACAACTGTCACAAAGGCCATGGAATGTTGGGAGTTGGAGCCTGAGAACTGTCACAAAGGCCATGGAATGTTGGGGGTTGGAGCCCGAGAACTGTCACAAAGGCCATGGAATGTTGGGGCTTAGACCCTGGCGACAACCAACAGCTCCTGGCTATTGGGGTTTGGACCCTGGAGCTGTCAACAGCTCATGAGCTTTGGGGCTTGGACTTTGCAAAGGCCAAGGGCACTTGGATTGTGTGCTATTGACCCTGCAAAGGCCAAGAGCCTTTGGATATTGGGGTTTAGACCCTACAAAGGCCAAGGGCCTTTGGTCATTGCTGTTTACTCTCTGCTCGTGCCAAGGGGAGGATGGAGACCCAGCGGGTGAGTGAGAAAGCCACTGCTCTCCTTGTGCCAAGCCCAGCAGGGACCTGGGAGGGCCTGGGCTGGGCCTCGGGGAACAGTTCCCTTTGGCAATAGCAAGGGATTAACAGTTGGCTGTTCCGGAGCTGGCAGCAGCTTTGGTGCTCGCTGTGGGGACAGGTGTGGGAGGGAATGGGTGGCTCCTGGCCATCCCAGAGCACAGCCACATCTCCTCCTCCATCCTTGTCCCACTGGAGGCTGTGGGCACAAACAAGGGAGCAGCTTTTCATTGCCTTCCCCTCACCCAAATTACAGCACAGCCTCAGCGCTTCCCAGAGTCCAGAATGAGTTTCTCCCAGACATCTCTGAAATGATCCCTAGTGGCCCAGAGGAGGTCACAAGCATGATAGGAAGATGCTCCAAGGGCTGGAGCACCAGTGGCAAGGGAAAAGGATGCAAGAGTTGGGGTTGTCCAGCCTGGAGAAGGTTCCAGGGTGACCTTAGAGCCCCTTCCAATGCATGAAAGGGCTGCATGAGAGCTGGAGATGGACTTAAGCCAGTGGCCTGCAGGGACAGGACAAATGACAAAAGCTTCCCACCAAGACAGGGCAGGGATGGATGGGATATTGGGAGGGAGTTCTGCCCTCTGAGGGTGCTGAGGCCCTGGCACCCAGGCTTGAGGTTTCCCAGAGAAGCTGTGGCTGCCCCTGGATCCCTGGGAGTGTTCAAGGCCAGACTGGCTGGGGCTCTGGGCAACTCCCCTTCTGGTGCTCTTAGAAGTGATGAAACACCTTCCAGCATGTTCATTTCTGCTGCTGTCAAACTACTGGGCTGAAAATATTCCCAAGGAGGGGAGGAAGAGCTCAGCTGGAATTGCTGTGCTCTGGGACAGGCTGGGAGGCACTCAGAGGCGACTGCCTCAGGGGCAGCCATGCAGTCTGAGTGTGCTCTTCCCCGTGCTCTTGCAGGGAGCTCGAGGGCTTTCTCAGCAGGGACGTTCCTCCGGAGCCCCTGAGGTGAGTAAAGTGTGCTGAGCTGGCTGGCATTTTGAAACTGGTTCTCCATGAATGGACGCTGGTTCTTGTGGGATCAGAAAAGAGGTATCTCAGTGCTGCTTTGGAATGGGAACAGAACACCTGACTAACAGCTGGATGTGGGCTTTCAGGCGCTGGTAGGCGACAGTGACAGCATGGCCAATTCCATCATCTGCACCGACAATCCTGGGAATATCCTCTCGACTCTGACATCCACTGATGAACAGCATCCTTTTGAATTGGTTCGGGAAGATACAGAGAACTGGGGGCGCATGCAGCGGCATTTTGATCAAATGGAGGAGAGAACTCAGAGGATCAGAAGCCGCTGCCAGCTGATAGACTCTCTGCTAGAAGAAATCAGTAGGTGAGTCTTTCCTCCTCCTCCTCCTCCTCCTCCTCCTCCTCCTCCTCCTCCTGCATTCCAGAAACAATCTGCTTCCAGGCCGGGGAGTTCAGAGGAGTCCCTGGTGAAGAAGTCACCTGCCTACCATGTGTAGTCCTCAGTGTGGCCCTCGAGCATCGTCCTGTCTGGTTTTTCCATGCTCTTCTGTGACTCCCAAGGCTGTCTGGGAGCTGCAGAGCCATGTTGGAATAGGAGACTCCTTCTCGCCGTGCTGCTTCCCTGAATTCTGTTCTTTAAGTGCCCCTGCCCAGCCATAGCTTCTCACTGAAAGAAGGCAGCCTCTGGAGGATTTTCCTGGGAGGGAAAGAGCAAGGTCTTCCTTAGCCCACTGCCCCCAGCTCCATCCTGGAGAGCTGAAAATGGCATTGCTGACTCTTCAGGCCTCTTGATTCTTCTGACTGAGCCTTGTCTCTGCAGTGACTGTGCAAACCTTGAGAAGTCCAGGGAAATGCTGCTGCAATGCACTGGAATCCCGGAGACAGGAGCCTTGTGTCTGCATCTGAAGAATACCAAGCAGCGGAAGGAAGCATCAGCCCAGGCCGAACAGGCAGAGCAGCAGGACAGGATGGAGGTTGGTTTTGGAAATGAGACTGGTTTTCCCTTGAAAACTCGTCTTGCCCCTTCTTCTACACTGGAGGACTTGGCTGCACTCGAGGGAGAAGACCCATTGTTGCAGAGCGAGCTGGAAGTCAAGAGGCAGTCATTGGAGGAATTGCAGCTTCAGAGGGATCTGCTGCAGCAGGAGAGGGATGATGTTAGCACGGCTCTGAACACCTTATTGCTCGGCAGCACCTGTGGGAGGGGGAGTTGTGGCAGCCAGATCAGCCCAGATGCTGTTGCTGGCAGGAGAAGACGGGCACACTGCTGTGCACACCTGGCTCAAGACGGCACATGCGTTTATGAGCCAGGGATATGCGTGTTCATCAGCAAAGTGTTGCATGCTTCTGCAAAATGTGTTGCTTTGGGCAGCCACAGAGCCTCTAAAACGGGGATCGGAGCTGGGGAAGGGTCTGGAGCACAGGTGTGACCAGGAGCAGCTGAGGGAGCTGGGGGGGCTCAGCCTGGAGAAAAGGAGGCTCAGGGGGCACCTTCTTGCCTTCTACAGCTCTCTGTGACAGGAAGCTGCAGCCAGGTGAGGGTCAGGCTCTGCTCCCAGGGAAAAAGGGACAGGACAAGAGGAAACAGCCCCAAGCTGTGCCAGAGGAGGTTTAGATTGGGTGTTACAGGATAGCTGCAAGAGAAGGCTTTGTTTCTGATGATCTCTGTCAGACAGTCTCAGTTCTGGGGAATGTGATAGGTTGGGCAAATGCACAGCAGACGTTCTGATTTGGCCACATCAGGCAGGCGTCCACAAGTCACAAAATGTCTGCTCAGCACAAGAGCCATTTCCCGGCGAGGCATCCTCTCCTTGCAGAGAGCTGCGTAGAATATGTGAGGAGGAGAAACTTAGACGAGAGTTTTGTTGTGGCAGGGGGAAATCCTGTATATTTCCCCTTGATTCAGCAAGCAAATTTGTTTTCACAAATCTTCCTGAAAATGTCCAGCAATGAAATATATCCAGATAATAATTTTGTTTCCCAAGTGGCAGTTGCAGAAGATGCAGTATTTTTGGGTGACAACACAGAGTTTGGAGTGGGGATGTTTGTTGGGAAGGAGCTGTCTGGTCCCAGGCAAGCCAGCAGGGCCTGACACAGCACTTCCAAGGTAACAGTGCCAGAGGCTTTTGGCAGCCCCGGCTATCAGAGCTGCATAGGGCAGATGCTGTGAAACTTTGAGCCCAGAGCACAGGTGCTCCTTGTCCTCTGGCTGCCTGCGAGGTGCCACTGGCTGGCTCTGCACAGGCCTCCCGAGGAAGGGCTCGAGCTGTACCTTGTCCCACTTCCAGGTTTCCCAGGAGCAAGATTCATCGAGCTGCTCTCTGGAGCAGCTGGGCCCGGAATCCTCTGGCCAAGGGCACGCACTGGCCCAGGTGTGCCGAGAGCAGGAGCTGCTGGGCCAGAAGGCTGACCTTGAGGGCCGACTGGCAGCCATGGAGTGGCTCCAACAAGACCTTTCCAGGCAGCTGGAGGAGACCAGGTAAAGGCAGGGAGCAGAACCTTTTCAGATCTATTTACATTCCATGGACAGAATATGGAAGAGTCCCAAGAACAAAAATATGCCACAATGTGAAGGTTCTTTTTCTGACACCTAAAGCCAGCAAAGCTCTCTTGGGCTCCTGTTTGTGCTGCCGAGCACACTCCTGTGGGAAGTCCAAAGCAATCCACCCAGCCCTGAACTGAGTAGTAGATAAACCATGCAGATGCTGAGTGAAACCTCAGGTTTCTCTTGGCTTTGGTTTCTTCTTCTGGGCATTGAACGTCCCTCATTCCTTACCAAGTAGCCTGACATGATCCTGATCTTCAGAACTGAAGCTTCATCTTCAGCATTCCAGGCTCCGACCTTGGCACGTTGGGGGTAGCACACTGCCATTCAGGGGGAAGCCAGAGGCTCCTGCTGAAAATCTTGAGGGCTTTCTGCTTCCAAGCACACTCTTGAGAAGTGTGGGACAGGCCCTAGAGCTGGCTGGAGAGCAGCAGGGAAAGCTCTTTGGAATTCTCAACAGCCTCTGGGGATTCTTGCTGATTGTTGATGGGCACCCAGCTGCCAAACCTGCCAACCTCCCTTTGGATGGTCCCTCTCTCTCTGTAAAGAAGGACAAGTGCCTCGGGCTACTGCCTGCTTGGCCCGCAACACTAAAATAAAGGTGGCAAGTCTACTCCATGACCTTGCAAGAGTTTAAACTGCAGTCTCTGCATTCAGGTAGTTGTTGTTCAGACAAAAGGGTGTCCTGATTTTTTACAAGTGCTGCTGTGAGATGACCATGAGATTTTACTGTGTCACGCAAAGTAGCTCTGAAGCCACATAAATACAGGGTGTCTGGAAGATGATGGACCTTTATGTCCATTATCAAGAGCATTAAAAAGTCAGCAGTCAGCAAGGACAAGAGTCTGTTGTGTCCCCCTGCAGAGCAGCTTGGAAGTGCTGATGAGAGAAGGGCTGTGAGCAGAGGCTGGGCTTTTGCTCGTCGCCCCAGCCTGTTTGGACACAGCTAGCCAGTGTCATAGGTCAGGATCAGCAACTGAAGGTTTGGCTGTTGAGGCCAAGTTGGGCTGGGCTGTCTGTGCTGTGCCAGGCCATAGGGAAGGCCTGGGCAGTCCCTCAGAGGGCCCTGCTCTGCTGTTGAGATGGCACAAATGTGCCTTGTCTGGGCGAGTTTCCACGTGACCCATTTCCCATACTCAGGTGTGGGGATCTTGAGCCACGTCGTCCTGGAATACCCAGCTGTGGGTGTCTGGAGCAAGCAACTCATGTCTCTCCGTATGTGCAACTCGTAGGTCAGCAAAGGAGAGCCTGGAATCCAGGCTGAGTGCTGCTCAGCAGCAGATATCTCAGCTGCAGATGACCAGGAACTATGTGGAGGAAGAGCTGGAAGCTGAGCTGCAGGAAGCTTACAGTGAAATTCAGGATGCGCAGAGGAGGCACAAGGAAGAGCTACACGGCCTCAAAGAGGAAATGAATCTGCTCCTTGAGCAGAGGGAGGCTCTACAAAAGCAGGTGAGTGAAACAGCACTGGCACGGCAGCCATGCAGCGAGGGGTCTGTGGCCTTCTTGCTTTTCCATGGCAGAGCAGCAGCTGGTGGGGTGATCCCTGGGGCTGTCTCGGGCTCTGGAGGCTCCATGGCAGCTGCTCTGCAGGACACACAGTGCTCTGCTGAATCTCAGCTGCTGCTCTGGACAGCTGGGCTAGTCCTCTGGGCTGTTGGCCAGCAACCATCAGCATGGATTCCTGCTGGCCTCTCCTTGCCAGCCTTGGTTTGGGAGGTGCTTTTTCAGGTGCCCTTGGTGGTGGGCCACTTAGAGACTGAAACAAGTTGTCCATATCCAGTGTGAATCTGGTGCTCTCAGGACAGGGAGAAATGGAAAGTTGTCCTTTGCCTTTCCTCTCAGCCTGTGCTGTGGCTGACAGTGACAAGCTGTGGCTGCAGCCCCTGACTGCTTTGTTCCCTTTGACTGGAGGTGGGAGAGTTGACATCTCAGCTGGCAGCCTCCCGAGAGTCCCGGGAAACGACTGTCCAGAGAGCCCAGCAAGAGGTGAGGGAGGCCCAGGAAGAGTCCAGGCAGAAGCTGTCGGAGGTTGAGCACGTCCAGAAGATGCTGGAGGAGGCAGAAAATCTGAACAAGGAGCTGCAAGTGCATCTGGAGTCCTTGGAGAAGGAAAGGAATCGCTGGGAAGAAGTGGCTCAGCAAAATTCAGAATTGCAGGCTTCGGTGGATGTCCTAGAGAGTGAAAAAGCCAGGTAAATGAAAGCCTGTGGGACTCTGCATTGTGGTGAATGGATTCCCTCTTTGCCCTCTTTGCACCTGCCAGGGGCTCTGGCAGCATTTCCTAAGTGGCAGATTCTGAACTCTCCGTGCAGACACTTCTCCTTGTCTGGATGTTGTCTTTCATTTTCTTTACTTTTAAGACTTCAGAGTTTTTCTGCAGAGAAAGGATTTGGGGGTAGCTCTTTCCCTCTAGGGGGTATTGTGTTTTTAGGTGGGTGTGTTGACACTGCCCGAGCTGCATTGTGAGGAGCTGGATACATCCATCAGCTCCACCTTGGGTCCTGTAACTTGAAGCCTTTGAGATCTGCATCAGCCTGGTATCTCATGCTTTTTGTTGACATAAGACGTGTTAAACCCATGATTTTTTGTCTAAGCCAGACAAAAAGAATCGCAGAATGGGTAAGGTTGGAGGCACCACAGTGGCTCATCTAGTCCCACCTCCCTGCTCACGCAGGGTCATCCCAGGGCACATGGAAGAGGATTGCATCTAGATCGTTCTGGAATGTCTCCAGAGCTGGCGATTCCACAGCCTCTCTGGACAATCTGTTCAGGGCTCGGTCTCTGCACAGGAAAGAATTTCTTCCTCTTGTCCAGGTGGAACTGCCTGGGCATCAGTCCCTGCCCGTTCCTCTGGTGCCATTGCTGGGCCCCAGGGAGCAGAGCCTGGGCCCTGCTCTGACCCTCCCTGCACACAGGGACACCCAGGGCTGAGGGCCCCTCTCTGACTGGGGCTGCTCTCCAGGCTGAGCAGCCCCAGCTCCCTCAGCCTTTCCTGGGCACCGAGATGCTCCAGGCCCTTGCTCAGCTGCGCAGCCTCCGCTGGCCCCGCTCCGGGAGCTCCCTGTGCCTGCTGTGCTGAGGAGCCAGAGCTGGACACAGCACTCCAGATGTGCCTCACAGGGCTGAGCAGAGGGACTGAATCCCCTGCCTGACCTGCTGGCAATGCTGTTCCCAGTGCTTTCCAGGATCCCAGTGGCCCCTTGGCCACAAGAACACACTGCTGGCTCGTGGAGCGTTTCTTGTCCACCAGGACCCCCAGGTCCTTCTCCACAAAGCTGCTGCCCAGCAGGTTGGCCCCAGCCTGTACAGGTGCCTGGGGCTGTTCCTCCCCAGGTGCAGGACCCTGCCTTGGCCCTTGCTGGATTTCAGAAGGTTCCTCTGCCCATCCCCAGCCTGCTGAGATCCCTCTGAGGGGATGCACAGTGACCCTGCTGGGGAGAGATCGACCCCCTCATCCAAGTCATTGATGAGCAAGTTCAACA
The DNA here is from genome assembly GCF_031753505.1 of Anomalospiza imberbis. NCBI lineage: Eukaryota > Metazoa > Chordata > Aves > Passeriformes > Viduidae > Anomalospiza > Anomalospiza imberbis. The sequence continues at coordinate 16,243,743 of NC_089697.1, read as the reverse complement.
ATAGTGTGCCCAGGAGTGAGCCCTGGGGGACACCACTAATGACAGGCCTCTAACGAGCCCCTGTGCCACTAATTGCAGTCCACTCCTCCAGCCACCAATGCCTGAGTTTCCCAAGGAGGATGTTGTGAGAGACTGTGTCAAAAGCCTTGCTGAAATCAAGGTAGACAATGTCCACTGCTCTCCCTTTGTCCACCCAGGTAGATGTTTCATTGTAGAAGGCAATCAGGTTGGTCAGGCATGATTTATCTTTAGTGTATCCGTGCTTACCATTCCTGATCACCTTTTTGTCCTTCCATGTGGGGAAGAGGGGACCTCCAACATGAGGTACTCCATCACCTTTCCAGGGATTGAGGTGATTCTGACAGGCCCATAGTTCTCTGGGTCCTCCTCCATGCCCTTTCTGAAGAGCAGAATGACATTTGCTTTCTTCCAGCCCACGGGCACCTCTCCTGATCTCCATGACCTTTCAAAGATAATGGGGAGTGGCCTCCCTCTGGTGTCCACAAGCTCCCTCAGCACTCATGGACACATCCTGTCAGGGCCTAAGGACTTGTGGATGTCGAGTTTGCCCAGGCATTCACTAGCCCAGGCCTCCTTGAAAGGACAGTCTTGCTAAGGTGTCGCTGCAGGCCCCCAGCCGGGTAATAATTAGCATTGACTCCATGATTGCAGAAGGCTGATCAATTGCTTTATTATATCATCTTACACTATACTATACTATTAAGAAATTCAGTAACCTTTACAGCCAGTCCGATACAGCTTTGACCTAATTGGTCAATCAATCCAACCATCCAGTGTCCAATTAAGAAATCACCCTTTGGTAAACAAATCTCCATGACACATTCCACATGCGCACAACAGCAGGTGCAACAAGTGAAGATAAGAATTGTTTCTCATTCTTTTCTCTGATCTTCTCACAGCCTTCCCTGGGAAAATGCCTGGGAAAGTCTGTGCCTGCTCTCTGTGGCCAGAGAGCTGCTGCCACACTAAGGGATAGTCTTCCTTCCAACATTCCTTTAGCCTGGTCTCCTGGGCCAGAGATCCCCGAGGGCTGGTCTTAACCAGTACAGACTGATTCAAAGAAAGGCACTCAGGAACTCTGCCTTCTCTGCATCCTCTGTTACCAGGGTCTCCCCTCCATTTAGGAACAGACAGAGACACATCATCCTTGGTTTTCCTTTTGTAACTGATGTATTTTAAAAAGCTCTTCTTGATGTCCTTGATGTCCTTGCCCAGATTTAATTCCAAGGTGGTCCTTGGTCTTCTTTGTCTCATTTCTAATTACTCCAACAATCTCACTATACTCATTTTAAGTGGCCTGAGCCTGCTTCCATCTCCTCTGTACTTCCTGCGTGTGCTTGAGGAACGACAAGAGTTCTTTGCTTATCCACTCAGGTCTCTTGCCCCCTTTGCCCAGTTTCTTGCTCACTAGGATGTATTGTTGTGGAGCCTGGAGGAAGTGATCCTTCAGTATCAGCTTGGATCCCTTTACCCTGCAAGGCCTGTTCTCATGTGCTTCTTTCAAGAAGGTCCCTGGAGAGACTAAAGTTAGCTCTCAAGAGGTCTGTGGTTGTAATCTTGCTTGCTACCCTGCTTTTTCCTCACCCCCAGCTGAACTCCACAATCTCATTCATAGGCAGTGCAGCCAAGGCTGACCTCAGGCTCACATCTCCAACAAGGCCTTCCCTGATTGTTAGGGTAACGTTGAGCAGCATGCTGTTCCTTGTGGGATCCTCCACTGCCTGTGTCAGCAAGTTGTCATCAGTGCTTTCCAGGAACATTCTGCACTGTGTTGCTTCTCTAGCTGACGGCAGGGAAGCTAAAGTCCCCCACAAGAACCAGGTCCTGTGACTTTGAGCTTGCTTTATGTTGCCTGTAGAAAGCCTTATCTACTTCTCCTCCTGTTTAGCTGGCCTCTAGCAAGCACCCACAGCAATGTCACCCTTACTTGTCTGTCCTTTTATTCTGACCCATAAGCTCTGGACTCACTCATCATCTACCCCAGACTAAGCTTGACACATTCCAAATGTTGCCTGACATAGTGGTCAACTCCATCAGTTGAGTTGGAGTTGACCAACTCTGAGGCACTCAAGGGATTTGAATGTCTCTCATGGCCATCTGTTGCCTTGTTCTACAGGCTGACTCTGTCTCTGGAAGAAAAGGATCTGAGCCTCAGAACCCTGGAAGAAAACAACCTGGCCCAGATCAGTCAGGTGTCTCAGCTTCGTTCTGCCCTTACCCAGGCTGAGGAGCTCCACGCAGAGCACAGAAGAGAAATGCAGGAGCTCAACACCCAGGTAAGCTGTGCAGTGGCATCCTCTTCTCCAGGGACACACAACAGCACCTTTGCCTTGGAGGCCCCAACCTCTTTCCCCTCCCAGCAGCACGCACAGCTGCCGTCTTCTGCCCGGGGCTGCTGCTGCACCCTGAGGCCGAGGCTGGATCTGCTGTCTGCTGCCCAAGTTTTGCACCGTTCTCTCCCGGCTCCCAGCAGGAAATCTGGGAGGGGAGCAGCAGCAGACTCCTCTGGAGCCTCTGTGTCCCTCAGTTAGCAGTGTTGTCCCAGACAGAGTTGGTGCCTGTGCCGGGCACTGAGCAATGTGGGGACACAGAGGTGGCTATGGCAGGCTGGGCAGGGCACTTCCAGCGCAGCCATCTCAGCTGCTGTTCAGAGCTGCAGCCTCAAGGATGCCCATTGCCTCCCTTTCCCTCTTTTCTCTACATTGGTCTCCTTTGGGATCCTTGCTTTTCTGCCTTTTGGTTTTGGCATGGTTTTTGCCTGAAATCATTTCTTCTTTGCTGCTCTCCCTGCGGCCCACTCTGCAGCCTCAGGAGCAGCCCTGTCCCTGAGGCTCTGTGCATCCATCTTCCAGATGCAGGCCATGCTGCTGGCAGAGATAGAGCAGACAGCTCACCAGGCAACTCAAGAGAAGCAGCTGCTGGAAACTGAGGTGTCTGAGCTGCGTGTGAGGCTCCAGAGCTCTGAGGAAAGAGCAGAGGCCATGGCCCTACAGTGTAAGGACATGGAGCTGGAGCTGAGGAAGACACAGGCTCAGAGGGACCATCTCAGAGCCCACAATCAGGAGCTGCTGAAACAGCTGGAGAAAAAAGAGCAAGGTACAGCTTCTCCTCTCCCACCCACTGCCCCATCCTGCCTCACCTGCAGGGATCTTGCTGATGGCTCGCAGAGGAAAAGTGCCCAGAGATGGCAGAGGGGAAAAACAACCAGCAGGAGATTTATCCATCCAAGTGCCAGTGAAAGTTTTTTCTTGAGAAAGATGCTGTGGCTGGCAGTGCCATCCAGCTGTGCCATGGCTGATCCCGTGCACAGCTGGAGCCTTCCAGGTGCCGTGTCTGTGCTGAGGAGCTGTAGCTGGATGCCTCAGCTCGATTCCCCCAAACTCCAGGCCCTGCCAGAGCCTCCAGGCTACTGGCCTCTCTGGAGCAGAGCTGCACAGGCATCCCCTCTCCTTTGTCTCTCTTGGATTGCTCACTCTGCACAAGGCCAAGAGCAAACACCCTTTCCTGTCCCTCTGAACCTTGCCCCTTTCATTCCTGCTTTTTTCTCTGCCTGCAAATTTCCTTCATTTCTGTCAGCTTTGGAGCCCTTGTGGGCTCAGGGCCTGGCAAACTCAGGCAGGCAGAGAAGACACTGCTGTTGTCTCTGCAGGATGCACATCAGTTTGCCTTTGCTTTGCTTTTCCCCTTCTCCTTTCTCCTGTTCCTTCCCCCTCCCTGCTGCAGATTTGTGGGAGGCAGCAGTCAAGCACACCTCTCGAGAAACTGCCCTGGAGAAAGAGGCCTGTGAAAGGCAGGAAGAGGCTGTGACTCTTCGTCAGGAGGTGGCATCTCTGCAGAGGAAATTGGAGAGCCTGCAGAAGGAAAGGATGGATGTGCTGGTGAGATTGGCAGATGCCACAAAGGGCCATTTCCTAGCTGTGTTTGCACATTCAGTTAATAGTTCTAAGGAGCACCTTTTTCCAGTTAAACTTCTCCAACTGCATTCTTCTGAATAAGGAGGAGAAGATGTTGTAGTCATGTCAAAGCCAGTTAATGCTGAGCCTGCTGATTTTCCTCCATGCTGGGCTTCTGTGCCCTAGAAGCTTTAGTCCTCAATGTCCACACTGCCTCTATGGACATTGCATGCTTTGGGGAATTCCTCGTGTCCAAACCCATGTCCAGATTCCTAAATATCTGGATCTGGAAGGAGGGGTGAGAAGACCAAGTTTGCTGTGAATAGAAAGGTGTTTGGCCTTGGCCATCTGAGAGCAGCCAGTGGGGAGAGAAGAGAGGAAAGCCAAGTGCTGATCCACACCAGGACGTGTGCCTGCAAGGGGAGAAGTCGTCCTGAGTGGCAGCAGAGGATGACAGAGGGATCTGGCCATTGCTGCTCCAAGAGAGGGCAGTGGGGCTCTCGGGGATGGAGCCATGGAAACTCTACACAGCAGAGCTGGAAAACCACTGCTGTCAGCCCAAGCCCAGGGAAGGAAATGCTGGCGGTGTTTGCTCTTCCCTTCCTCCCTAATGGAGAGCACATCCTCGTGGCACTGCCTAAATCCTGCTTAGCATGGACTTGAAATCCTGGCTGCAGTTCTGGCAGCTCCTCCCCAGAGGAGCACTGGAGTGGGACTGCAAGAGCTTGGGGAAGGGCAGAAAGGAAGCTGGGACAGGCTGAGGGAAGGAGCAGAATCAAGGGGGGAACCCAGCAAAGGTCTGCAGCATCCCGAGGGGCAGAGAGAGAGGGGCAGCCAGTGCCTGCCCCTGCAGCAGGAGTCCAGATCTGGTCTGAAAAGCAAACCGAGGGGGCGAATGAGTGACCCTTTTTCTCCCTGTTTTGGCAGCATGGACAGGAATTGAACCAGCAGCACATGGGAGATGTGGAAGAGAAGAATGAAATGCACGCAGCTGAGTTAAGAAATCATAAGGAAAATACTCAAGAATGGGAAGTGGAGAGAGAAGGCGAGCAGGAAGAGTTGGAGCATGGGGCTGCTTCTTTGAAGAAATGGAGAGAGAACACCCAAGTACTGAGTGATGCACTGAAGAAAAGTGAAATTGCCAAAGGGTCTCTGATGAAAGACTTGTACATCCTGATGGGGAAGTCTGGTATCCAGGAAGGCACTGGCATTGACCTTCAGTCCACTCCAGGCTCCCTGAATTATTCCAGTGCTGTTTCCCATGAGGAGGTGGGTCTCTATCCCTGTCAGTCCAGGCCTGCTTGGGTAAAGCAGCCCGGGCTGCAGCAGGCAGCCTTGTCTGTCTGCCTGGCTCCAGCCAGAGACCATTGACTGCCAGATTGTTTCCTGGCTCGCCCAGAAAGACTGCTCCAGCTCTGGAGCTTACTGTTCCAATCTGCTCCAGGCCAAAAGCTAGGCATGGGGAGCTGCTTTTCCTGTGCCCATGCAACACATGGGGATTTGGATTTGGTGTGGGAAGTAATGGAGCAGGTGAGCAGAGGGATGGACTAAACTGAGTGATGGACTAAAGTGGACCAATGGCTGAAAATCAGCTGCACTCCTGGTGCTTAGAGTAAATGGTATTGCCAGTTGTAGAAGATGCAGTATTTTTGGGTGACAACACGGAGTTTGGAGTAGGGATGTTTGTTGGGAAGGAGCTGTCTGGTCCCAGGCAAGCCAGTAGGGCCTGACACAGCACTTCCAAGGTAACAGTGCCAGAGGCTTTTGGCAGCCCCGGCTATCAGAGCTGCATAGGGCAGATGCTGTGAAACTTTGAGCCCAGAGCACAGGTGCTCCTTGTCCTCTGGCTGCCTGCGAGGTGCCACTGGCTGGCTCTGCACAGGCCTCCCGAGGAAGGGCTCGAGCTGTACCTTGTCCCACTTCCAGGTTTCCCAGGAGCAAGATTCATCGAGCTGCTCTCTGGAGCAGCTGGGCCCGGAATCCTCTGGCCAAGGGCACGCACTGGCCCAGGTGTGCCGAGAGCAGGAGCTGCTGGGCCAGAAGGCTGACCTTGAGGGCCGACTGGCAGCCATGGAGTGGCTCCAACAAGACCTTTCCAGGCAGCTGGAGGAGACCAGGTAAAGGCAGGAAGCAGAACTTTTTGTGGTATTTTATTATTCCCTTGTAAAAATATGGAAGAGTCTCAAGAAGAAAAATATGCCCCGATGTGAAGGTTATTTTTCTGACACCTAAAGCCAGCAAAGCTCTCTTGGGCTCCTGTTTGTGCTGCCAAGCACACTCCTGTGGGAAGTCCAAAGCAATCCACCCAGCCCTGAACTGAGTAGTAGGTAAACCATGCAGATGCTGAGTGAAACCTCAGGTTTCTCTTGGCTTTGGTTTCTTCTTCTGGGCATTGAACGTCCCTCATTCCTTAGCAAGTAGCTTGACATGATCCTGATCTTCAGAACTGAAGCTTCGTCTTCAGCATTCCAGGCTCCGACCTTGGCACGTTGGGGGTAGCACACTGCCATTCAGGGGGAAGCCAGAGGCTCCTGCTGAAAATCTTGAGGGCTTTCTGCTTCCAAGCACACTCTTGAGAAGTGTGGGACAGGCCCTAGAGCTGGCTGGAGAGCAGCAGGGAAAGCTCTTTGGAATTCTCAACAGCCTCTGGGGATTCTTGCTGATTGTTGATGGGCACCCAGCTGCCAAACCTGCCAACCTCCCTTTGGATGGTCCCTCTCTCTCTGTAAAGAAGGACAAGTGCCTCGGGCTACTGCCTGCTTGGCCCGCAACACTAAAATAAAGGTGGCAAGTCTACTCCATGACCTTGCAAGAGTTTAAACTGCAGTCCCTGCATTCAGGTAGTTGTTGTTCAGACAAAAGGGTGTCCTGATTTTTTACAAGTGCTGCTATGAGATGACCATGAGATTTTACTGTGTCACGCAAAGTAGTTCTGAAGCCACATAAATACAGGGTGTCTGGAAGATGATGGACCTTTATGTCCATTATCAAGAGCATTAAAAAGTCAGCAGTCAGCAAGGACAAGAGTCTGTTGTGTCCCCCTGCAGAGCAGCTTGGAAGTGCTGATGAGAGAAGGGCTGTGAGCAGGGGCTGGGCTTTTGCTCGTCGCCCCAGCCTGTTTGGACACAGCTAGCCAGTGTCATAGGTCAGGATCAGCAACTGAAGGTTTGGCTGTTGAGGCCAAGTTGGGCTGGGCTGTCTGTGCTGTGCCAGGCCATAGGGAAGGCCTGGGCAGTCCCTCAGAGGGCCCTGCTCTGCTGTTGAGATGGCACAAATGTGCCTTGCCTGGGCGAATTTCCACGTGACCCATTTCCCATACTCAGGTGTGGGGATCTTGAGCCACGTCGTCCTGGAATACCCGGCTGTGGGTGTCTGGAGCAAGCAACTCATGTCTCTCCGTATGTGCAACTCGTAGGTCAGCAAAGGAGAGCCTGGAATCCAGGCTGAGTGCTGCTCAGCAGCAGATATCTCAGCTGGAGACCACCAGGAACCATCTGGAGGCTCAAGTGCTCACAGTCACACAGGCCAAGGAGGTGATAGAAGGTGAGAACCTCGTGTGCTTTGTTTGTGGTGCTGCCCCTGCCTAGAGAACTAAGCACCCTGTAAAGCTGCCTCTGTCCACAGAGCTTCTGAGGAGTGGTGAGGCTGGTGGCACTGAAAGGGCCTGAGGTCAGTAAAGTCAGTAAAGACTCTGACTCTTGCTGTTGGTCATGTTTGTAGGAGAAGTGAAGTGCCTGCAAGATGAGCTGGAAGCAGAGAGATCTCTCAGGAGGCAGGAACGGGAAGACACAGCTCAACAGCTCCTGCAGGCAGAGCAGCAGCATCACGAAAGCCTCAGGCTTCAGGGAACTGCTCAGCAACTGGAAATAAAGAAGCTCCTGCAAGACCTGGTAGGGGACAGTACACTTCTGGAGTGTCCAAGCCAGCCCTGTGGGTTGGTTTAGCACAAGCAGAGCCTGAGGGTGTGAAAGGGCAGCAATCCTCTGCCAAGGCCTCCCGCTGCTGGGCCGGGCAGCAGAGGCAGCAGCTTGGACTTGGAGGTGCCTGAGAGCCCCCAGGATGGTGCTGGGACAGTAAATGCAGCCACAGCTTCAGTGAGGGCGTAAGAGGAGTTCCAGAGCAGGTTGGGCAGTGCCCACCCAAAGCGTGGCAGCCCAGGGCAGGATTGTCCCTGAGTCCCACCTGCCACGGAGCAGATGCCAGCGTGGAGCACTTGCCGGCATGGAGCAGATGCCAACAGTGCTGCTGGCTGCAGGCGTGGGAACTCGGTTCCTTTCTTGCTGTGCTTCCATGGTGGACAGAGGGATTAGCTTTGGGCTGGAAGCAAAGGGAACAGGCCCCTTGTCCCTGGTCCTTCAGTCCTTGTGACTGGGGTGTCAGGGAAGGGAAGGTGACACCTCCTTTTCTGAGCACTTGGACTCAACGCTTGGGAAGGTCTTTGCCAACAGAAGAGATTCCACGAGTCTGTGATTCTTGCACCTGCTGAGCCTCCTTTTGAATTCCATGACAGGACACGGTTTCTGGAGTGCTGTTGTCTTTTCCGGTTGGGGGTTGTGGGAGGGATGAAGCTTCACCTTTTTCAGCAGGGAGCTTGCCTGGGACTTCATCTTGCAAATTTCTCCTCCCCTCCTCAGGCAAGTGAGCGCGAAAGGCACCGTGCAGAGATGCAGGAGACGCTGGAGCAATGGGAAAAAGAGAAGGCAGAGAGAGAGCAGGAGCACAAGAAGGTGCTGTTTGAGATGAGGCAGAAAGATGCCACCCTGCTGGCCCAACAAGAAGAACTAAGGAGATTTGAAAATGCCAAGCGACAGGTAATGACTGAGAGAGGAGAACTGGTGTGATTTTTTGCAAGGCTGGAGCTGTGGGAGATGGCAGGACATGGGGCTGTGTGGAGCATGCCCTCCGTGTCTTCTACATTGAACTGGGGGAGGTGAAAGCTGAACGGGGCTGTCTTTGGGACCAGCAATGAGCCCTCTCATAGGAAGCCAGGCAGAAACATCAGCTATCAGCTGAGATCTTTGTGCTGCTCTTGTGCTCTGTTGTTCTAAGATGTACCTCAGGGTACCTTCGCTGTTCTCTTTCCGCTCCCCTTTTGGTGTGTACTGGTAGGTGTTCACAGCCAAAGTGAGTTTGTAGCTCTTTTCTTATGTGGGAACAGGGAGGGTGCAGCAGGAACACTGACAAGAGAAAAATCTTTTTAAAGACTTGCCTGGAGTATTTCTGAACAGTAACCCAGAGATGTCTTCTGGGCTGTGTTTTAAGTCACTTCCTGGGAAGCTGTGTTGGCCCCGGGGCAGGCAGTGGCCCAGGGGAGCAGCAGCCGAGTGCTGTGAGAGCACGTGAGCCCATCAGTCTTTGCCTCTGCCACACGGATGCTGCAGGAGAAGTGTGAAGCCCTCTGCTCTTTCCTTCGGTGCAGGTGCTGCTGGAAGAGCAGAAGGAGAAGAGTGCTTTATCAGAGGCACTGCTCCAGACTCAGGGGGAGCTCAGCCGAGCCCACCAGCAGGTCCAGCAGCTCAGGCAGGAGGTGAAAGAGCTGCAAGAGAAGGGGCAGGTAAGTGTGAGTAGGCAGGCAACAGAGGGCAGGGCAGGGACAAGGGCACAAAAGGCAGCTCCTGGGACTGAGGAGGCAAGGGCTGCCTCAGGCCCTGGGAGCACAGAGCCTGGTAAGCTCCAGAGCTCAGCCCCAGGAAGGAAGGCTTGCAGTGGAAGCAGAGCTGGCTAGAGAAGCCAAAAGAAGCAGCTGAAGGAATGGGATTTTGAGGCAGCACGTGGAACAAGCTGAGCCTGAGGGCAGGTCCCAGGAAGTTGCTCTGCATTTTGTTGCCAGACCATCAAGGCAAATCTGCAAGCTGAGCTGCAGGAAGCTCGCAGTGAAGTCCAGGCAGTGCAGAGGAGGCACAAGGAAGAGCTACACGGCCTCAAAGAGGAAATGAATCTGCTCCTTGAGCAGAGGGAGGCTCTACAAAAGCAGGTGAGTGAAACAGCACTGGCACGGCAGCCATGCAGCGAGGGGTCTGTGGCCTTCTTGCTTTTCCATGGCAGAGCAGCAGCTGGTGGGGTGATCCCTGGGGCTGTCTCGGGCTCTGGGGGCTCCATGGCAGCTGCTCTGCAGGACACACAGTGCTCTGCTGAATCTCAGCTGCTGCTCTGGACAGCTGGGCTAGTCCTCTGGGCTGTTGGCCAGCAACCATCAGCATGGATTCCTGCTGGCCTCTCCTTGCCAGCCTTGGTTTGGGAGGTGCTTTTTCAGGTGCCCTTGGTGGTGGGCCACTTAGAGACTGAAACAAGTTGTCCATATCCAGTGTGAATCTGGTGCTCTCAGGACAGGGAGAAATGGAAAGTTGTCCTTTGCCTTTCCTCTCAGCCTGTGCTGTGGCTGACAGTGACAAGCTGTGGCTGCAGCCCCTGACTGCTTTGTTCCCTTTGACTGGAGGTGGGAGAGTTGACATCTCAGCTGGCAGCCTCCCGAGAGTCCCGGGAAACGACTGTCCAGAGAGCCCAGCAAGAGGTGAGGGAGGCCCAGGAAGAGTCCAGGCAGAAGCTGTTGGAGGTTGAACACGTCCAGAAGATGCTGGAGGAGGCAGAAAATCAGAACAAGGAGCTGCAAGTGCATCTGGAGTCCTTGGAGAAGGAAAGGAATCACTGGGAAGAAGTGGCTCAGCAAAATTCAGAATTGCAGGCTTCGGTGGATGTCCTAGAGAGTGAAAAAGCCAGGTAAATGAAAGCCTGTGGGACTCTGCATTGTGGTGAATGGATTCCCTCTTTGCCCTCTTTGCACCTGCCAGGGGCTCTGGCAGCATTTCCTAAGTGGCAGATTCTGAACTCTCCGTGCAGACACTTCTCCTTGTCTGGATGTTGTCTTTCATTTTCTTTACTTTTAAGACTTCAAACAGAGTTTTTCTGCAGAGAAAGGATTTGGGGGTAGCTCTTTCCCTCTAGGGGGTATTGTGTTTTTAGGTGGGTGTGTTGACACTGCCCGAGCTGCATTGTAAGGAGCTGGATACATCCATCAGCTCCACCTTGGGTCCTGTAACTTGAAGCCTCTGGGATGTGGATCAGCCTGGCCTCTGATGCTTTTTCTGGGCAGAACCATCTGAAGGCCCTGATTGCTGATCTAGGCCAGATTGCCCTCGGAGGCAGCCCAGCAACAAGAGTGGCTCTGTTGCATGGTTCCTCATAAAATGTGCCCCGGTGCCTGGAGGGCGTCTTCATTGCAAGACTTTGTTAGGTTTGTATTCACATTCCCACCTCAAAAAGAAGGTAGGGCATGTAGGCAGGAACTCCCTGTTCTTTCAGGGCCAAAAGCAGAGTAGGCACATGCTGGGCTTTGACTGCAGGGAGAACAAACAGCCAAGTTGTTTAGACAGACCTCATCAGACAGAGGAGTTTTTCCCTGAGGTGCTGCAAGTCCTGAGAGTTTATAAAATCTGATACCGTGTAGCAATGAGTTGCTTGCTTCCCTTCTAGGCTGATAGTGTCTCTGGAGGAGAAGAACCAGCGCCTCAGAACTCTGGAAAAACAGAACCTGCTGCTGAACTATCAGGTGTCTCAGTATCACTCTGCTCTTCAGCAGGCAGAGCAGCTCTCTTCTCACCGCGCTGGACAACTGCGGGAGCTCAACACCCAGGTAAGCTGTGCAGTGGCATCCTCTTCTCCAGGGACACACAACAGCACCTTTGCCTTGGAGGCCCCAACCTCTTTCCCCTCCCAGCAGCACGCACAGCTGCCGTCTTCTGCCCGGGGCTGCTGCTGCACCCTGAGGCCGAGGCTGGATCTGCTGTCTGCTGCCCAAGTTTTGCACTGTTCTCTCCCGGCTCCCAGCAGGAAATCTGGGAGGGGAGCAGCAGCAGACTCCTCTGGAGCCTCTGTGTCCCTCAGTTAGCAGTGTTGTCCCAGACAGAGTTTGTGCCTGTGCCGGGCACTGAACAATGTGGGGACACAGAGGTGGCTATGGCAGGCTGGGCAGGGCACTTCCAGCGCAGCCATCTCAGCTGCTGTTCAGAGCTGCAGCCTCAAGGATGCCCATTGCCTCCCTTTCCCTCTTTTCTCTACATTGGTCTCCTTTGGAATCCTTGCTTTTCTGCCTTTTGGTTTTGGCATGGTTTTTGCCTGAAATCATTTCTTCTTTGCTGCTCTCCCTGCGGCCCACTCTGCAGCCTCAGGAGCAGCCCTGTCCCTGAGGCTCTGTGCATCCATCTTCCAGATCCAGGCCCTGCAGGACACAGTGCTGCAGATGGAGGCTTCCCAAACAACTCGAAAGAAGCAGCTGCTGCAGACGTTTGAGGAGTCTCGAGCAGGAGAATGGGCTTTGAGGGACTCTGCGGATGTGCTGGAGGCTGAGGTGTCTGAGCTGCGTGTGAGGCTCCAGAGCTCTGAGGAAAGAGCAGAGGCCATGGCCCTACAGTGTAAGGACATGGAGCTGGAGCTGAGGAAGACACAGGCTCAGAGGGACCATCTCAGAGCCCACAATCAGGAGCTGCTGAAACAGCTGGAGCAAAGTGAGCAAGGTACAGCTTCTCCTCTCCCACCCACTGCCCCATCCTGCCTCACCTGCAGGGATCTTGCTGATGGCTCGCAGAGGAAAAGTGCCCAGAGATGGCAGAGGGGAAAAACAACCAGCAGGAGATTTATCCATCCAAGTGCCAGTGAAAGTTTTTTCTTGAGAAAGATGCTGTGGCTGGCAGTGCCATCCGGCCGTGCCATGGCTGATCCCGTGCACAGCTGGAGCCTTCCAGGTGCCGTGTCTGTGCTGAGGAGCTGTAGGAGGATGCCTCAGCTCGATTCCCCCAAACTCCATGCCCTGCCAGAGCCTCCAGGCTACTGGCCTCTCTGGAGCAGGGCTGCACAGGCATCCCCTCTCCTTTGTCTCTCTTGGATTGCTCACTCTGCACAAGGCCAAGAGCAAACACCCTTTCCCGTCCCTCTGAACATTTCCCCTTTCATTCCTGCTTTTTTCTCTGCCTGCAAATTTCCTTCATTTCTGTCAGCTTTGGAGCCCTTGTGGGCTCAGGGCCTGGCAAACTCAGGCAGGCAGAGAAGACACTGCTGTTGTCTCTGCAGGATGCACATCAGTTTGCCTTTGCTTTGCTTTTCCCCTTCTCCTTTCTCCTGTTCCTTCCCCCTCCCTGCTGCAGATTTGTGGGAGGCAGCAGTCAAGCACACCTCTCGAGAAACTGCCCTGGAGAAAGAGGCCTGTGAAAGGCAGGAAGAGGCTGTGACTCTTCGTCAGGAGGTGGCATCTCTGCAGAGGAAATTGGAGAGCCTGCAGAAGGAAAGGATGGATGTGCTGGTGAGATTGGCAGATGCCACAAAGGGCCATTTCCTAGCTGTGTTTGCACATTCAGTTAATAGTTCTAAGGAGCACCTTTTTCCAGTTAAACTTCTCCAACTGCATTCTTCTGAATAAGGAGGAGAAGATGTTGTAGTCATGTCAAAGCCAGTTAATGCTGAGGCTGCTGATTTTCCTCCATGCTGGGCTTCTGTGCCCTAGAAGCTTTAGTCCTCAATGTCCACACTGCCTCTATGGACATTGCATGCTTTGGGGAATTCCTCATGTCCAAACCCACGTCCAGATTCCTAAATATCTGGATCTGGAAGGAGGGGTGAGAAGACCAAGTTTGCTGTGAATAGAAAGGTGTTTGGCCTTGGCCCTCTGAGAGCAGCCAGTGGGGAGAGAAGAGAGGAAAGCCAAGTGCTGATCCACACCAGGACGTGTGCCTGCAAGGGGAGAACTCGTCCTGAGTGGCAGCAGAGGATGACAGAGGGATCTGGCCATTGCTGCTCCAAGAGAGGGCAGTGGGGCTCTCGGGGATGGAGCCATGGAAACTCTACACAGCAGAGCTGGAAAACCACTGCTGTCAGCCCAAGCCCAGGGAAGGAAATGCTGGCGGTGTTTGCTCTTCCCTTCCTCCCTGATGGAGAGCACATCCTCGTGGCACTGCCTAAATCCTGCTTAGCATGGACTTGAAATCCTGGCTGCAGTTCTGGCAGCTCCTCCCCAGAGGAGCACTGGAGTGGGGCTGCAAGAGCTTGGGGAAGGGCAGAAAGGAAGCTGGGACAGGCTGAGGGAAGGAGCAGAATCAAGGGGGGAAGACCAGCAAAGGTCTGCAGCATCCCGAGGGGCAGAGAGAGAGGGGCAGCCAGTGCCTGCCACTGCAGCAGGAGTCCAGATCTGGTCTGAAAAGCAAACCGAGGGGGTGAATGAGTGACCCTTTTTCTCCCTGTTTTGGCAGCATGGACAGGAATTGAACCAGCAGCACATGAGAGATGTGGAAGAGAAGAATGAAATGCATGCACCTGTGATGGAAAGTCACCAGGAAAGGACACAACTGGACACTGAAAAGGAAACCAAGCAGGAAGAGTTGGAGCATGGGACTGCTACTTTGAAGGAAAGAGGGAGCGCTGTGCATGCTGCACTGACCAAGTGTAAAATTGCCAAAGGGTCTCTGCAGAAACACTTCACCTTCCTGAAGGGAAAGATGTGTCTCCAGGCAGGCACTGACATTGACCTTAAGTCCACTCCAGGGTCCCTGAATTATTCCAGTGCTGTTTCCCATGAGGAGGTGGGTCTCTATCCCTGTCAGTCCAGGCCTGCTTGGGTAAAGCAGCCCGGGCTGCAGCAGGCAGCCTTGTCTGTCTGCCTGGCTCCAGCCAGAGACCATTGACTGCCAGATTGTTTCCTGGTTCACCCAGAAGGACTGATCCAGCTCTGGAGCTTACTGTTCCAATCTGCTCCAGGCCAAAAGCTGGGCATGGGGAGCTGCTTTTCCTGTGCCCATGCAACACATGGGGGTTTGGATTTGGTGTGGGAAGTAATGGAGCAGGTGAGCAGAGGGATGCACTAAACCCAGCTGAGTTTTGTGCCGAGGGCTGAAGAGCAACTGCTCTGCTGGTGCTTCGAGGATGCTTCCCGGGATGGAGATTTCTCAGGCACAGCTTCTGTGGTGTTTGAAATATGGGCATCATCTCCTCTCTGAATACCCTGCAGGCTGTTGGAGCACAAGTGGAACAGCTGTTACGTGGCTCAGGGACCAGCCTGGAACCCAAGCAATCAATTGCATCACTAGAAGAGGAGAAGAGAGAGAGGCCTGAATTAACCACTGAGCCCAGAAGTGGCGAGCGGGTAAATTGGGCTTTCACTGCCTCTGCCGAGCCTCAGGCTCCTCTGGAACTTGGCACGTTAGCCCAGGCAGTGCTTTGGAGACCTCTGCTTGTTTCCTTGCCTCTCCCTGTCCCTGCTGTGGGCACACCCTTTTGTTTGTCCTCTCTCTTGGGGCAGCCCATGGCTTTCACAAGGGCACCTTCACTCCGCTGCCTCCCTCCCTGGCCCTGTGTCCCCGCACACACACTGGCCTCTCTTGCACAGCCCCCAGCGAGAGCTTTTTGCCCCCAGTGTTGTCTAGTGCAATTCAGGGTCTCAGAGCAGAGATCTCCTTGCCATGATGTCCACAGGTCTTTTTGCTCCGTGTTTGCTGACAGGTTTCTGTGACCCTCTCTCCCATCCAACGTGCAGGTGGAACCTGAAAGGAGAAGAAACAGAACTTTTAGGAGAGTGTTCCCCCCAGATTGCTTTAAGTTTCCTGTCCACAAGCCTGCCTATCGAAATCGTCGACTTCTACAACAGAAGACTCCTCCAGTAGCTCAGGGAAGCAGCAGCCCTCCTGCTGATGCACAGCCTGTGGAGAAAGGGGTCAGTGGCCCAAATTTGGAAATCAGAGTTGGGTTCCTAAATCCCCTCGGAACTCTCTCTAACAGACCTGTGGTGGCTGGGGGATGTCCGTGGGAGGGCTTTGCCAGCCTTGAACTGGACCTGTTGATCATCTGAGCTCTGCTCTGTGTGGGAGCCTGTTCCCTTCCCCTTGCCCCAGGGCAGAGAGTTGGTGAGGGCTGGAGTTGGAGGCTGTGTCTGCCCCGAGAGCCGGTACCGTGGGGCTGCAGGTGCTCCTGCCAGCGTGGGCTTGTCTGAGCCGGGCCTTGTGCCTCTTTCAGGTGTCCCTGCTGCAGTCACAGCTGGCCCAAGACCGACAGGACCACCTGGAGAGCTGTGCAGGGAGCAGGCAGGAGACACAAGGTGCAGAAGGGACCTCCTTGCTTCCTGAACGACTCAGAGAGCAGCCAGGGTGCAGCTGGATGCAGTCTTAGACTTAGTCAGTAGTTTATGTTTAAAGGATAGTATAGGTGAAATTGAACCTTTACACAACTGTGTTCCATAGGATGAAAGATATATTTATAGAAAAATAAAGAGTTTATGATGATCATGATTGAACTAATAGATCTTTATCAGGGTTATTTACTACCCAGTACAGAGACCTATAACTTCCAGTATAGTGCATTATGTTTTGAAGCAACATTGTAGCAATTCTAGTCAAGCCAGCAAAACCAATTCTTGAAGATTGATGCTACTCACCCAAAGCAAGGACCACGGGCAAACATTTCTCTCAGCCTCAAGGCGTGACCTTGAGAAGCATCCTCACTCCAGGGTGGAATCTGCAGAAGGGAGACATGTGACATGAACCACTTTGGTGAGAGCAGGAGAAACCTGCCATGTGTGGAGCTTTGTCATTTGTCCTTAGGAAACTGCAGCCTGATTATTCTCAGAGTCCCAGAATCTCAGGCCGGGGGAGGCTGGAAGCACCTCTGCAGGTCACCTTGCCCAGCCCCTGCTCCATCAGGGCCACCCAGAGCCAGCTGCCCAGGATGTGTCCAGGTGGCTTTTGAGTCTCTCCAGGGATGGAGACTCCACCACCTCCCTGGGCACCTGCACCAGTGCTCGGCCACCCTCCCAGTGCAGAAGTGCCTCCTGAGCTCAGAGAGCCCCTCCTGTGTGTCACTTGGTGCCCGAGGCCCCTGGAATGTCCCTGGCTCTGTCCCCTCTGCAGCCTCCCCCCGGGTATTTATCCCCAGGGATGAGATGCTCTGAGCCTGCTCTGCTCCAGGCTGGGCAGTGCCAGCTCTCTCAGCCTCTCCTCACGGCAGAGATGCTCCAGTCCCTCCGTCACCTTCATGGCCCTGTGCTGGACTCTGTCCAGTCTGTCCCTGTCTCCTGTACTGGGCAGCCCAGCTCTGGGCCCAGCACTCCAGGGCTGGCCTCACTGTTGTGGAGCAGAGGGAAAGGATCCCCTCCCTCCAGCAGCTGTGTCGCAGCTCCCGGTGCAGCCCAGGACGCTGTTCTGCATTGCTGCAGGAGCACATTGCTGGCCCGTGGGCATCCTGGTGTCCAGCAGGACCCTGCCAAACTTTAGTTTTTCAACCGGGTGGCCCCCAGCAGATACCGGTGCCTGTGGTTGTTCCTTCCCAAGGACAGGACTCAGCACCTGTCATAGAACTGTCACCCTTGTTGAACTGTCCCTCGGGATGGCAGCACTTCTCTCTGGCAGAGCAGCCACCGCTCCCGGTTTGTGGGAGGGCACCCCCTGGCCCCATCACCCAGTTTACTGACAAAGGTGTCAGCAAGGACTGGACTCAGCATTGTCCTCCAGGCTCCACCGCTAGACTTTGTGCCACTGATCTCCAGGGTTCCAAGAAGGTAGATTCTGTGCAAGGCGTCTTTGCTTGTATGTACAAATTCAGAAAGAATTGGCAGGATTTACAACAGGGATTTCTGCTCCATATCTTAAGTGGGAAAAAATGTAATGATCCATGCTCCCTCTCACTGGCAGTGGCTAAAGGAAAAGAGGTCCTGTTGTTGGTGACAGTGGAGGTCACCTGCAGAGGAACTGTGCCAGACTGGTGTGACATACAAGGTCAAGGGTTGAGGGCATAATTTAAAATAACTTAGCAAAGTGAAAAGCAGAATCACAACCCTGGGTGATAGGAGATCAAGTGAACCGGAAACTTCTGACCAACCTCATCTCAGAAAGGAGGGATGTGGAAGAAGAATCAAGTTATCCAGGGGGCGTGTACAGACATTGCTGTGGAAGCAGTTATGGAGTTAAGAGGAAGCCTGCCCTGCATCATGTGAGCAAGAATGCTGAGAAATGGGGAAGAAAGCTGATTACACACGATCTGAAAACTGGAAAGGCGTCCTGATTGTCAAGCCTGTAAACCTTGTGAGAAGAAGAACAAGCCGTCAAAAGGACGGATTTATTACAGGCCTGCAACCGCTTTTGAGCAAACTGCTGAGCACAGTTTCTCACAATAAAATGTATAAATAATGTCTTAACTTTGCAATAAACCCAATTCACTTGCTTCTAGCTTGTGTCTCTCACATTCATATGCCACAGCAGTAGGGAAGGGGGAGAATAGTTAGGGAGAATAGTTAGAATCTTAAGCCAGGCATACACCAGGTCTAAGGACTGGAGGAAGCTACGTCAGCTGTCCATTGTCTTCAGAAGAGCCTGGCCAGTGCAGGTGGTTCCTGAGAACTTCCTGAGAACTACAGCAGTCTTAAAGATGGGCACAAAGGAGGGTCTGAAGACCTACAGGCTAATCAGCTGCTTTGGAATCCCTGGGAAAGTGATGGAGCAAATCCTCCTGGACACCCTTTCAAGCAACTGAGAGAGAAGGGCATTGGGAACAGCCAGCACAGATTTAGCACAGGGACATGGTGCCTGGCCAACCTGAGCGACTCTGCAAATTACGGGAGACCAGGCATGGTGTTGCCCGACATTGCAAAACATTCAGCAGCCACGCAGTCCCCTTACAGCCCGACTGGTGAGATATGGACTGAGTGAATGGCCAAGGGAAAACCGCCCAAACCAGCGGGCTCAGTGCTGCTGGATCAGATGTATGAAGTGGCCAGGCTGTGGTGACACCACCCACTCCAGATCATCCCTGGAGCCAGCATTACTGTTGATTAATGACTAATATTTATATGCAGAGAATGTCTCCTCTAATCGAAGAAACTTTACAACAGGGGGCTTATTCCACCATGATCATACATATCACAAGGTAGTTCCTAGCTCATACATAAACATTACTTTTCATAGAACTATTTTGCCCACCTCTGCCTCTTGCTGGAAGTCCCTTTATGGTCTTGGAGGGTCATCTAAAGAGGTCTCTGGTGGTCATATTCACAGTGAGCCCTCAAAACTGGAAGTGCCCTTGCCTTGAACTTCTCTTAGGGCATGCACTGTTGTTTCTTGTTACATAACTTTGCCACAAAACCCACTTGGGTGCCTTATAATCTGTTTTTCCACTGCTTCCAGCTCTGTTCAACATCCCGTCTGTCTACTTTTACATTCTTTTATCTCATTTGCTAGTTAGTCTTTAAGCTGTATTTTGCAACCAAAACTTTCTGTTTTCCACGTTTTCTGTCACGGTGAGTGGCAGCAATGCGTCTTCCTGGCTGGAGCCACCCCCATTTCTGTGGTCCCTGCGGCTGACAGACATGCCACGCACTGATGTCATGTCCAGCCTCAGCTCAGCTCGCATCCCTTGCCCAGACAGGGGAGAACCACAGGCAGGAGAGGCAGAAGCCATGTGCTCAGGCTGCCCCGCCTTGAAGGCACAAGAGCCTCCAGCTTCTACCGGTCAAGGGTCAGGGCACCTGACAGTGAGCCTTCAGCACTGAGTGATGGCATCCCACTTCTGCAGCTTTGGCCCAGTCAGATGACCCTGTCTCCTCAGGAGCTGCCCTTTGACCTTGCCAGGGACCACTCAATGGACATGATGCCATGGCAGCTTGGCAACCCCTGGATTTGGCATCAACTATGGTGATGTTTCACCTCAGCATAGAATCCCCGACTGGTTTGGGCTGGAGAGACCTCAAAGCTCATCCTATTCCACCCCCCGCCATGGGCAGGGACACCTGCCACCAGACCAGGTTGCTCCAAGCCGCCTCCAACCTGGCCTCGGACACGTGCAGGGACGGGACAGCCACAGCTGCTCTGGGCAACCTGTGCCAGTGTCTTACCATCCCCACAGGGAAGAGTTTCTTCTAACCCTGCCCTCTGCCAGTGGAAAGCCATTCCCCTTGTCCTGGCGTTCCAAGCCCTTGTCCAAGGTCAGCCCTCAGCTCTCTTAGAGTCCCTTTAGGCATTGGAAATGTCTCTAAGGTCTCCCTGAAGCCTTCTCTTCTCCAGGCTGAACACTCCCAGCTCTCCCAGCTCGGCTCAGAGCAGAGGGGCTCCAGACCTTGGAGCATCTCTTTGGCCTCTCTGGACTCACTCCAGCAGCTCCACATCCTTCTGATGCTGGACCCGAGGGCTGGAGGCAGCTCTGCAGGTGGGGTCTCACCTGAGCAGGGCAGAGGTGCAGAATCCCCCTTGTCCCCTGCTGCCCACTCTGTGGGGCCAGCCCAGGACATGGGGCTTTCTGGGTGACAGCGCAAGGGGTTGGGGCACACTGGGACTTCTGTCCACCAACATGCCCCAGTCCTTCTGCTCAGAGCTGCTCTCAACCCCTGCCCTGCCCAGCCTGAGTCTGTGCTTGGGATTGCCCTGGCCCAGGGGCAGGCCATGTCCTTGGCCTCATACCAGCAGAGTCACACTGGGACTTTGGTGATGGTCTCTGGGCCTATGGCAATGACTCCAGCTCCTTGAAACTTTTAAGCTCCTCTTGCTGCTTCCCCTACCTCATGCTTTTCTTGAGAACCCCATGCTCCCTTTGGTACTGCCTCATCATCCTTGTCGCAGGTTTGCGTGGTCACATCCGGGTAGCAGGGGCCCGCAGGGTGACCCTCTATGAGAAGACACCAGAAGCTGCTCCCGTGTTGGGCAGAGCCGGCTCCAGAGGGCTCCAGGAGGGACCTGCCACTGGCTAAGGCTGAGCCAACCAGTGATGCTGGGAGGGCCTCTGGGATTAGGTACTAAAAAAGGGCTAAACACTGCTGTGCAACAGCAGCTGGCAGGGAGGAAGAAGATGGGAGAGCAACAGTGGATTTTGACCCATAGCCCGTGTAGGTGAGCAGAGGAACAGATCCCCAGTGCAGCCCATGTGAGGAGCCCACAGCACAGCGGGTGGGGATGCCCTGAAGGGATCTGCAGCCTGGAAGGAGCCCACGCTCCAGCAGGTATTGTAAAGGCAGGCGAACCCAGTGGGAAGAATGATGATGTCTGACTCAGTTCAGAAGGCTGAACGATTTCTTTATTATAACTATGCTATAATACATTAATTGACTATATAAAGGAGGATACTAAAACTACATGCTACTTTCTCTAACACTACTAAATCTAACTAACCAACAGCTTGTGACCCTGTTCTCCAGAGTCCAGACACAGGTGGATCCGATTGGCATCAGGCCCAAACAATTCTGACCAGAATCCAATCCAGCAATCACCCCAGGTAAACAACTCTCCAAACACATTCCACAAGGAAAAACAAGGAGCAGAAATAGAAACTGTTTTCTCCTTCTCTCTCTCTGTGCACCTCTAAGAAAAATCCTGAGAGAGAGAGAAATGTGCTTGCCACAAGCGGGCTCCTGGCAGGGGCTATGCTCTGTGGAGAGGAGTCCATGCAGGAGCTGGCAGAACACTGGAGCAGGCTGTTCCTGAAGGACTGGACCCCAGGGAAAGGCACCTTGCTGGAGCAGTTCTTAGAGAACTGCAGCCCGTGGGAAGGACCCACATTGGAAAAGTTGGTGCAGGACTGTCTCCCATGGAGAGGGGAATCTATGAGGAGAAAGGAGCAGCAGAGACAAGTGTTATGAGCTGACAGCAATCCACGTTCCCCATCTTGCGCACTGCTCAAGGGGAGGAGGTAAAAGAGTTGGGAGTAAAGCTGAGTCTGGGAAGAAGGGAGGGTAGGGGGAGGTGGTTTTAGGTTTATTCTTAGTTCTCATTTTCCTACTCTGTTTAAGTGGTTATAAAATAAATTAATTTCCCCGAGGTGAGTCTGTTTTGACTGTGGCAGTAATTGGTGAGTGATCTCCCTGACCCGTGGGATTTTTATCACATTTTCTTCTCCTTTTCAGTCAAAGAGGGGGAGTAATGGAGTGGCTCAGTGAGCACCTGGCTAGCCAAAATTGACCAACCACAGTTCTCCAAACTCCTTCATCACCACCTCCACCTTCAACACCCATTGCCCATGACTTCTTCATGTCCCTGACTCCACTGTCAGTGAAGGGTCTTCCAGCATTGCAGCATTTATTTTGCACTTTATTTACTGCACACTCCAGACATGCCAATGGCACAGGCAACTCTGTGATGTCCAGTGCTCTGGGCCCGCGTCTGCCACCAGAACTCCCCTGCCAGGGCTGGACAGTCTGGAATTGGCTGTGGCAGGTCTGTGGCACGCCCACGGCAAGTCCACAACAGGTCCATGGTGGGTCTCTGATGGGCGCCTGATGGTCCTTTGGCCCAGGTGCCGTGCGCCTTGGTGGGGAGCTGTCACTTTCTGCCCACGTGGTCCTTCAGTGTTACCAGCACTTTTTGTGCCCGCTTCAGGACCTCCTCCTCATCCACGCTGGGGAAGGCCTCACTGGGGGTCACGGGAAAGGGATGGTAACTCGGGTACTGTGTGGCCTTGCCGTCCGTGCCACGGTCACACAACCACTGCACGTCCAGGACAAGGCCCCTCAGCTCCGGCTCCTCCGCCTCCAGCCTTTGGGCCGTACCCATCGGCCCCCTGTGGCCCGCAAAAGCTTCACCACGGCAAAGCACGGCCGCCACCAGTGCCTTCTCCAGGGCCTGGTGCACTTTGAAGGGCACCCAGTTGGGGCAGCAGTGCCGGATGTCATTGCGGGCTGCCTGCAGGTCACTCGTGGCCTGACACAGCCAACGCAGGGCCTCGGGGACGGATGGAGTCAGGGCCATGAGCTCCTCACTGCTCAGCCAGGAGCCACAGCCTCCCTGTCTGTGGTGCTGGGCAGCACTCACAGGTTTGTATTGGACCCACACCTTTGGCCCCCTGACACCATGCAGAGGCCTCAAGGCTGGCAGGCTGGGATCCTTCCATGGATCAGCTTCAGCCTCCTCCTGCAGCCTTTTCTCTGGCTCTGGTGCAGCACCCACCAGTGCCACGTTGTTCGCCTCCAGAACCAAGGCCACGTCCTGTGGCTCCTGGCAGACCAGCATTTCACGCAGCACGGACAAAGCCTGTGCCTCCAGCTGCCCACCCAGGATGTTATTGATCTCCTGTGCCAGTGTCTCCACGACCCTCAGCTGCTGCCAGTTCAGCACCATCTCTGCATGCCGGATGTAGAGGAGCCGCTGGGCACCACCAGACGGGCACACATAGATAACTTGTGACTGGGAGCTGCCCTCCACCTTTGCCCCACTGTGCACCAGCACAGTGCAGATGTCCTTGCAGCACTGCACTTTCACCTGCTCCACTGCAAAGCCACCATCCCCCTCCATTCCCATCGTAGCCTTGGGGGTCTGCCACTGCAGCAGGGACTCCAGCCCCAGCCTAAACCATGGGGATACCAGCAGGGTCTGGAGACGCCTCTGCGCAGCGCACTGAGAGCCGTAATGACATGGCTGTGGACCACCCTCCTCCAGCTGCTTCTCTGTCACCTCTGAGAGTGCCCGCGGCCGCAGGTGCGGTGGCAGCCTTTGCAGCAGCCACCTGACATTACACCCAGACACTGGCAGCGCAGCCATGAGCACAAAGGTCTTCTCTAGGGCCCGAGCGGTCTCTGAGGGCACACAGTCATTGAAGCACAGTCTGTGGGATGGCTCCAGGCAGTCAGCAGTGCTCAGCAGGTACAGCTCAGCCACAGCAGAGCAATCGGGGGGCTCCGGTTCCTCCCGCAGCAGCTGGAAGAAATGCCGTGTGGCCAGCAGGACTGTCTTCTCCTGGCTACTGGAAAGGGTTCCACTGCCATGGCTCTCCTGGTAGATTTGGGCCAGGACACGGCTGTAGTGAGTCAGTGTGGGGACCAGGACGACACCAAGGTGTTGCAGGAGATCTCTAAAGGCAGCCACGTGGGGGTGAGGCGTGAGGAGGTAGGGGTAAAAGTCAGCCTCGTCCGGGAGTGATGTCACCACCTGCCGTGGCCTGGCCATGTCCCATGACTTGGCCAGCACCACGGGCAGCTCAGAGAGGTGCTCTGCGTCCACCTCCTTCAGACGGGTCTGCAGGAAGCTGTACATGCTATGGAGCACCCTGGCCCGTGTGCTTACCTGCAGTTCTGTCGAGCAGGCTGCCCTGCACACATGCTCCAGGTTGGCCACCACCAGGGCAGTGGGTATCTCTGCAAAGACTTCCATGGCCTCCAGGGACCGCTCCCCAAGTTCAAGGGATTCTGGCAGGATGGTGGCTGATGTCCACAGGAGCTCAGCCACATTTTTGCAGTAGGAAACGCTGCCTTTCAGAGCCACGGCCTTAGTGCAGTCTGCAAAAGGAGGGTGGAGGTTCATCAAGTTTGGGGGGATATCCAGTGGAGGCAGGAATTGGATTGAGGCAATTTTCCTCAGGAAATTTTCCTCAGGATTTTCCAACAGGATTGCAAGTTGCTTGAGCATCTCCTGCTGTCGCTCCAGCAGTTCTGCAGCATGGCATGTAGCCTGAGTGGCTTCACGCTCTATCTCCTCAGCCAGCGCCACAAAGTCCTCTACAGAGAGGCTGGTGCGGACACCTGCCTTAAGGAAGAAATCCACAATTACTATGCAGTTCGAAGGCAGCTTCTTAAAGAAAGATTTAGGCGCAAAGCGGTTTTGGAGCCGCATGTCATGGTAGAAGTAGGAGGCCAGGCGCAGTGTTCTGTGGGCATCTGGTATAAAGGCCGCCTTCCGAAATGCTGCCACAATGGCATCCACGCTCTGAGTGGAACAGATGGGTCGCAGGACAAAGAACGAGCGTACAGCTTCCATGAGGTCTTGCTGTGTGAGCTGGGACAGCCGGGGAAGTACCACAGTCATGAAGAGCTCTTGGTCATCGGTGAACTCCCCCTTCAAACGCTTGGCCAGCCATTTGGGGTCCTGGCTTAGTGTGAGAAGCAGCATGCTTCTCCATGGAGGAGCTGCTCCAGTGCACGTGAATCCAGCTTTCCCTCCTGGACAAACCTTAGCAGGGCTGACACGTCCTGCTCCCCTAAATCCCCCCAGCAGAGATCAGCTCTTGTGTCTGCCAGATGGGCCACTACAGCCCTGGCATCTGTGACCTGCAGTGCCCTTGGCTTCAGGCAACAGTAGGCAAAACTCCAGGGCAGCAGGGACTGCTGGAGCACAGGGATGCCCAGTTTGTGCAGCACCTTTTCTACTTTAGAGTGACACTCAAAAAGAACCTTGGAGAGGGAGGATAGTGGCAGTAGGTGCTTTGAGTCTGTCTTACTCCCCTGAATAGGCAGCACTGCCGTATTCTGGAGATGATTCATGAACGACTTCATGTCCACATCTGAAGTCCTGGAGGGGACCATCCTGTCAAAGAAGGTCCACAGCCCCTCGAGCCACCTTTCTCCCTCTGTGGTCCACTCCAGCTGACCCAATACCTCCTGGATGAGTGGTGTGGCCTCTGGGAGGTCAAGCTCCTTCACAAAGCAAGGTGGCATCCATTCAGGAATACACTTCCCCAAACGCCTATCTCTTCCTGGGATGCTCCAGTGCACTGGTTTTGGCTGGGATAGAGTTAATTTTCTTCCCAGAAGTGTGTCCAGGGCTACATTCAGGATTTAGCATGAGAACAGTGTTGGTTGCACACTGATGTTTGAGTTGCAGCCCAGTCAAGGACTTTTCAGTGTCCCACGCTCTGCCAGCAAGGGGCAGCATGGCCAGGAGACCTGACCCCAACTGGCCAGAGGGATATTCTGGACCACAGAACCTCCTGCCCAGTACAGAAACTGGGAGGGGGTTGGCCAAAAGCCTCCCCCCCTCTGCCCCCCCCCCCCCCCAGAAAGAAAACCCCCACAGCCCCCTTCCCGCAACCGGTTCGGGAAAAATTTCCTCAGAGAGAAGTGGAGAAAACCTGTTTATTTAACAGGCAAAGCACTGTCCCGTGCAAAAAAATGAACAATACCAGATGACAAAACTCATTTGCTGCTCTGAAGAGATGACAAATTCAGAAAGTCTCTCCTGTGGCTGCTCGCTCTGTTATCAGTCCCTCCGGCACTGGGAAAGGCTGCTGCCCAGAGTAGGCCACAAAGTGCGAGCTCTCGGTGCTCCCCGGGTCCTGGTCCAGAGCAGGTTCGAATGGTTCCAGGAAAAGGGAAAGAAAGACAGTCCAGGGAAAACTTCACTGCCTCAGCTAGCTAAACTAACTAAAAAGCAAAGGAGCGCTCTGTTCTGCTCCATTTGTGCCCAGACAACACAGTCAAGCAGAATGTGGAGGAGTGCGATCTGGTAACAAACTCCGTGCTTCGTCTTCTCCCCTCCTTTGCTCTCAGAACCAGTCTTGAAGGCACTGAATACAATATCCAGCATAAACAGAACAGACGACTGGGGATACAAGCATCATAACATCACCCTAGGACAGAAAGAGAAACAGCACAATGGACTACTTAAGACGAGCCAAGGGGTCTTGAGAGACTTATCCCACCAATTGGCAAGAACAAGCAATAGATAAGCTCTCGTGGCAGGGGAGATGCCCTGCCACACCAGGGAACCCTGCTGCACCTTGCCCGGTTTCTTACGGGCAGAGCCCAGCGGATGCACGGCCTGGGCTCTGCTCCAGCTCTCAGGCAGCCCTGTTGTTAAGGAAACTTCCCTGTCTGAGCATCCCCGAGGCACTCTGGCATTCACACTCCCATCACCAGACTGTTCCTGCAGGGACCAAATCCCCTTTGCAGTGGGTGGCTCAGGTGAGCCAAAGGGTGCCCCCATTGACTCCCTGCACTCCCCCCACTCTCACACAGTCAGGCCAGGTTTCCCACAGCAGAGTCTCACGTGTCTCATTCCAAAAAACAATTTATTTGCAGCACAGGAACACAGAAATAGCCCGAGCCGGTGCCTCCAGGGAGGGACCTCGAACCCCTGGGCTGTTACGCCTTCACGGTCAGAGCACATCAAAGTCTCAGCTCTTCCTCCCGAGGCTTGGCATCTGCCCTGTCTCTGAGCGGCCACTGTCTCTGGCTGTGCCACAGGTCCTTGGGCTCTTTGTCATGCCAAGGGTCAGCAGGTCACGGGCTCTTCCCTTGGGCTCCTGCCAGCCAGAGCTCAGCCTGGAGCTGGCACTGCAGCTGCACCCCGAGCTACCTGCACCAGGTGTATTCCTCAGCACCTGTGCTTTGCAGCTGCCGAGGAACTGCACACAGGACCGCCCACTCGGCCTCCGGGACCGCACGCTGGAGCTGCTGGAGCTGCCTGAGCACTGCCCCAGCTGCGGGTGTGCGTGAATGCGCTGCGGGGCTCACGGCCCTCGTGGCTGAGCAGTCCATGTGGCCCAGGGAAGCTGGGGCTAAGCCAATGCTGCTCCTCCCCTGGCCAAGCTGGAGAAGAGCTGCAGCTGGAGCGTGTGCCAGGAACTGCTTTGGGAGCAGAGGAACAGCGTCCCTGGGCTGCGCCCCTCGCTGTTTCCCAAGAGCCCCGTGGTGATCAATCACTGCACCTCCAACAGATTGCTCTGCCTGTCTCTTGCCTTTGTGCAAAGAGCGAGGCTGGCAGGGCTCTGTAGGGTGAAAGCTGCCCCAAGGAACCAGACAGGCTGGAGGAACGGGCGCCAGAGACCTCGCCACATCCAGCCAAGAAGGGGTAGGAACAGAGAGTGTCACCAAACAGGAAAAAGGGAACTTATCCAATACCAATTTGATGTGAATAAGCAGACACTTCTTTATTCAGGTGCTGGGAACACAGGGATAACTCCTCTGGAAGTGTGTTCCACTTAACAAACAAAACCCATCCATTTTATTTACTTTTTCTGCTGAATCATCATTATGTGCCTTCTTTTACATACTGCGCATACTATGCCCACTCTTAAATTTAACCTTTACATTGATTGGTTCTAAGAGTTAATAACTTCGCCAATATTCTAAACCAATCATTGCTCATCTCTCCTGAGGTCTACTGACTGGAATCCTTAATCTTAAAATCAAGATGGGAAGGATAGTGGGTTTCCAAGCAGTGTTACTGGTGAGCGTGACTGCAACAGAAGGGTCCAGTAACTTCCTGGGGAGGTTTCACCAGTTACATTCCAAACACAGCGCTCCTGACATTTCTATACCTTATACTTCACAACTGTCTACTTATAATCATAGTAACCCTTTTATATGATCTGATTATTTGATCAAAGCATTCATCACAAGAGCAGACAGGAACAGCAGAAGCCAGAGCAGGGGAGACTGGGAAGGTGGCAGAGAGGTGTCTGGGCTGAAGGGGATCCTGAGGAAAGGGGAGGAGAAGGCTTTCCCTCAGCCCGTGCTTCTCTTCTCTTTCTCAAAACATGACCAAGGAATCTCACGTTGCCAGGGATGGGCCAAATATCCAGTTTTCTGCAATTTCCCCAGCCGTTGCTGCTTGGCCATGACAGGGAAGAAGCCCTAAAAAGGGAAAGGAGGAAAAGCAGCCCCCAAACTGGGCATCTTTGGCGTGGCAATTCCTCCCATTCCTTCCTGTTGGTGAGGAAGCTTTGCCTGACAGAATGACACAACAGGGGAGGGGGGAAGGGGCCTGTGGACAGGAGCACCACAAGAGCTCTTGGAAGGAGCTGTGGAGCTCCATCTCACTGCTGGTGTCCTGCCAAAAGGCAGAGGCACTGCTGAGTGCACTGGGAATGACGGGGAGGAAAGCAGTGGGCTGATAGAGAGAGCTCAGCCGCTGAGCCTGGGGCATGCGGGTCTGCTCTAGGCCTAAGGACCCTCAAGAGCCTCAGCTCCTTCTCCTGCACCTGCTGTGCAGGAGGCTTCTTGAGCTACTGCCCAAGTGTCTGTGTCTTCACAGATTGGCCCCGGAACGCCACACCTGGGAGACTGAGCCACCGGGCTGATGGATTCTGACCTGCTGGACCTCCCACTCGGAGTCAAGATCTAGGTGAAGCCCAAGTCCAACTCTGTCTTCTGCAAGGGAAAGCTGGGGGAAAAGGTAAGGAAATAAAAGAGCGCAGAAAAGCTCTCCTCTTTCATGGGGTCCTCATCATGCACAGAAGTTCTTGTGGCCACCTCCTCTACAGCAGGAGCTGCAGCCCTACAGTCAGGCAGGGCTGGGCAGCAGAGGGAAGCTCCAGGCTGACACAGCCCTTGAGCCTGCCTAACCCGAGGAGACTGGTTTCATCCCCTCTCCACTGTCTGCATTTGAAGCACTGGGCCTGACCTTTTCAGCTGGAAGGTTCATTTGTGGGTGGGTCAGCAGTTCTTCCTGGTGGCCTAAGGTGTCTATTTGCTGCTGGGGTTTGTTTTCTCTCCCTCAGCCCATCCCATCACAGCCCAGCCTGGCCCAGCACGGCCCCGCAGTCTTTCTGTGAGGGTCTCTGTGTCTTCAGAAGGATGGTCTTCAAAGTGTTGGTCTTCAAAGTACCTTGCTCTTTCCACAGGTACCGCATGGCACCTCTTTACAGCTCTCCGGCCTCCTTCATACTCTGGGAAATGTCTCTTACAGCTTCACTGGCAATGTCCTTCTTTCAGTCTGGACGACCCCTACATGCACCACCTGAACCTGCAATACAACTGCCTGCATGACCCCCACCTTCAGGACTACCACAAGCGCAAGGACATCCTGCGGATGCTGAAGAAACAGGGCTGCAGCACCAGTGACAACAAGGTAGGTTTGGACATCAGGCTGATCAAGAACAGCCCTCTTCAAGCAGGGCTCCCACAGCCCCTGCTGCAGCCGCCTGCTGCTGCCAGAGGACAGAGCCGTGCGCTGGTGTCTCTGGGAGCAGAAGCAGCGCCAACATCGCCCTGGCAAGCCCCAGTCCTGCCCTTCTCAGCCTGCCCCACGCTGCCTCTTCAGCCCTGGCTGGGGGGACATCAGTGGCCCCAACACCAGGGTATGGGGGGAGGGCTTGGGGGCAGCTCCTCTCCCACTGAGGTCAGGCTGTTTTGGGGAAGGCTGACAGCATGGCTTGACAGTTTCTGGGGGATTCTGTCCTCGTCCCTCCACAGGTGATTTGCACTGTGAAGGAGTTCAACGAGTGCAGGCAGTGCCTGACCAGGACCAAGCTGCAGTCGGAGCAGATCTTGGGGCGGCAAGAGGTAGGCAAAGCGTTGTGTTCAGGGCCATGGGACTGTGCAGGGCTGTGCTGCTGGGCTGGGTGCTGTGGTGTGGAAAGGACTCCACGGCTGGGAGCTGAGCCAGCGCAGGGCGCTGAGCTGGGCACGGGCAGCAGGGCCATGTGCAGGCACACCCCGTGCTGAGGGAAGCCCTTCTCTCCTGCCCTCGTGGCCTGGCTGAAGCAGAGTGCCGGCCTGGGCCCGCAGGAATCCTCAGCACGCAGGGGCTGAGTGCTTGTCCAGGCGCCATGACCCACAACCTGGTGTCACCTTTCTGGAAGGGCTTCTGCCACTTTTGGCCAAATTAAAGGATGGTCCCAAACTGTCAGGAACCACTGACACTTCCTGCAGGGCACAGCGGCAGCTGCAGCCTCAGAAACCTTCCTGCCCACCTCCACAGAAGAGCAAAGAGACCCCCCTGAAATCAGGGAGATTCAGAAGAGTGAAAGCACCTTTAGACAAGGGCCAAACCCACTCCACAGCTGAGCTGGCTCAGAAAGATGCCAGCAGAGCCGCTGGCTCCCAGAGGAAGCCGGACAACACTGCCGATGGCCTCTTTAAAGCTGTCTTTGAGCAGCTGACCACAGCAGAAGGCCAGAAGCTCCAAGAGCTGGTTGAGACCATTGTGTACAAAGTGTTTGCGAGGCAGAAGGTTCCTTGGGACCAGCGTGTCAGTGTCTTAAGAAACACTGCTCAGGGGATCAGAGGAAGAGTTTTTGGCAGCTCTGTGAGAACAGAGCCTGCAGAGCCACCACTAGACCGCCAACAGGAAATAGAACTGGTGGCCCAGGAGCTTCCAGCGATGGTGTTGGAGATCTTGGGGGACCATCTGGAGTCCAAAGCTTCTGAGTCAGGGAGGGCAGCCAGGCAGAAGGAGCAGCTTGTTGATGGAGGAGCCACCCAAGCAGACACACCCAAGGAAGCTGAAACAGACAGAGGACGTTTACACGCTTGCCTTGACTATCTCACCATCCAAGTTGTCAAGAATATTCCCTGCCTCTAGAAATCCATGGTAGCTTCTCAGTTTGGAGGAGACTCCAGCTGTGACTACACCAAAATCCTGAAGCTTCCCAAGGGTAAGGTCTCCAGAGGACAGATGCCACCAGGATTCCCTGGAGCATCTGAAAAACAGAGCCAGGAAGAAAGCACAGGAGTAAAGCTGCCTGCCTTAGGAACACAGCTCCATGCAAAAGGGACAGGCTATGCCAAAACCATGGAGCCCGAGTATCCAGCAATGGTGAAGGGGGACTTGGTGAGAGAAAGGAATCCAGCAATCTCAGGCAACACTTGGGACATAAGGACCATGGCAAATTGGATCGTTCAGTCTGTATTAGGGTGGGTTGTTCGGCATAGGCCTGCACCAACCTGCAGGCAGAATTTCCAATGGCCTGTCCCAAACCCAGCCACGTGCCAAGGCAGAGAGGAGAGCTGTGCTGCTGAGGACACTCTCCCCTCCTTGGACCCACAGTTTTCCCCACAGCCCATCCCTCCGGAGGGTCCAACGCCCCCTGCCCAGGACAGAGCACGGCACAGATCAGTGCACTCAAAGCTCGTCTGAGGCGAGCAAGGCGTGTGGCAGGAGAGCTGAAGGGCCTCTAGACAGCAAACTTCACACCCTTGTTCCATCAATAAAGAGTTTATCCATAAGGCCTTGCTTGTGCTTCCTCCAAACCAGGCCAAACTGCATCCACGCATTTTCCCTGTTCCCCCATCTCTCCCCCGCAGTCTGCTCCCACAACCTGCCCAGAAGCCCCCAGGATCTCCCAGGACCTCCCCAGAGCCACCCAGGACCCGACCATCTCCCCTCCTATATCTCCCACCCAGGACTCTGTACTACCCATCTGCCTCCCATATATCTCTTCCCAGCCCATCCAGGACTGCCTGAATCCCCTCAAGGAGTCCTCAGCTCCCTGTGCCTCTCATATCTCTCCTATGTCTCCCTTCCATGAGGCCCCCAGGACCCTGTACCCCCTGTATCCCCCCCCATTTCTCCAGCCATATCCCCACTCGGGACCCCATAGCTTCCTGTATTCCCTCATATTCCCCCCATATCTCCCCCTGTTTCCCCTACCAGACCCCTGAAGGACCCTCTCAGCCCCCTCCAGATAGCCAGAGATCCCCCGAGCCCTGCCCTAGGACTGCCCCAGGATGGCTTGTACCTGATGGTGGAGAGCCAGTGTCCCCCATATCTTCCCCCACAGAGCCCCCAGGATCCTCCCCAGATCCCCCCCGGCAGTGGAGTGCCACCCACCGAGGATGAGGGTGTGGGAGGGGGGTGGAAGACCATGGAGTAGCTGGTGGTGGGCAGGTGGAGGGCTTCCCCCTCCCCCAAGCCCCAACCACTCCCAAGGGCCCCCCCTCACAGCGGGAACTGGAACAGCTCTGAGGAGAAAACATCCTCAGATGTGCAGCCTGGGGAGGGGACCCCAAAATCAGGAAGGGACCCTGGACCCTAAGAAGTTGGGACCCCTAAAGCCCCCACCCAGATGAGAGGAGAAAATGGCCTGAGCTGTGTGGTCCCCGCCCAAAAATCAGGAGGGGCCCCAAAATCAGCCTCCCCAGCCCCCTCCACACCTCCGAAGATATAGAGCAAGTCGCCCACCAGCCACCCCAGCCCTCCCATATCTCCCCTATTCCAAATGTCCTCCAGCCCCCCCAGATCCCCTGAAGCTCTCCCAGCCCATTTAGCCCTGCCCAAAGTTCCCCAGAGCTCCCCTCAGACTCCCTGAAGCTCCTCCCCATCTCCAAACAAGGAGACCCAGTTGTCTCCCAGCCCTTCAAAAGCCCCCAACCACCCGTCCCCAAATTCCTCCAGCACCTCCAACCCCTCCAGCCCCCCCTCCATCCTGTAGAACCCCAAAACCTTCCCTAAACCCCCCTAGAACGCCCCTCAGGGCTCCTCCTGACCTCCAGTCATGTAGAGCTGCCAACCCCAGCCCCCCAGACGCCACCACCTTGCCCCCATTCTGAATTTTCCCTGACTCCCCCAAACTCCCCAGGCCCCCTTGTCTTGTAGCTGCCCCAAATCCCCCTAGGATTCACCCAGGACCCCCGAGCCCCCTCCCCACCTCCAAACACATAGAGCCATTCATCCACCAGTGCAGCAAGGGTTGGGGGGTCTCTGGGGAGGTTTTGGGGGTCTGGAGAAGGTGACATCACCTTCATCACCTTTATACAGTTACATCACCGAGATACATGCATATTCGTGTGTTTTGTACATTAGTCAAACATTCTTTTGAACTTTCTGAGGTTTCGGGAACTCCTTTGTTTGATTTCTTCACACTCCGGCTTGTCTGCATAACATCCTGGGTATCAGGTCAATATATTTTATTTCTTCTTGTGTCTCCATCCTGCTGTTTTACATCCTCTGTTAAGGATTTAGTGTGTCCTCCTTAAATGGAACATGGCATTCTCTAATTGTCCTCCGGTGCTCTGGTTTGTGTGACGGTTATCTTATCACTTGGACGGGTCGGTCAGTGGACGGCCTTACATTGTTCTTCTTAGTTACACAAAAGCCTTTTCTATTCTACAATACGTTCATCACACTCTTATTTCCATAACTGCTACACAGATATTATATTCATTACACTATTTCTATGAGCAATACAGTGCACACTTAAGCTGATAGATTCTATTATATTCACAAGCAGCTAAAAAGAGTTACAGTTGGTACTATTTCTAAATACTTATAATCACTGACCACATGCAAAAGCTAATACGTAAAGGTGAAAGCCAATATTATGTAGTCATTTTACACAGACTTTTGCTGCAATTTTGTTCAGGTTTAATGAACCTTTGGAATTTTAAAAGTGAGCATAATTTCTCACAAAGTTAATATTCAAAACCCTATTAAGTCTTTATTCTTCTTCCCTGAGAAGAAGTCCATGGCAATTAGTAAAGCTTTTTAAAATAAATTAATGGATTCAGCTGATTGCAATGATCATGGCTTGTGTGTCTTACAGAGGGCACATACTAAGGGGGACACGGATAGGCGGATCAGGAAGTCCCGAGTACCTCCCAAGTAGCTCAGCCAAAGGGGAAAGGGACTGAGGAGAAAATGCAGCCGGGAAAGGAGAAAAGAAGGCTGCTTGCTCCAGCTAATTGAGAGAGACCCTGATGGACTCCCTCCCTTTGTTCCAGCCAAGGGACTTTTACAGGACTCCTCTGTCTCCTTTCTGGACACGACCCTCGAGCCACGTGAATTTGACGCTCTGGGCGGTGGGGGGTGCTGGAACTCCACTACCTGGGCAGGGGGGAGAATAAACCAGCATAAACCAGTCCAGACTGGGGCAGCTGGGCAAAGTTCAGAGTCACAAGGGGCCACTGGCAGCGAGGCAGGGGAGCGGCGGCAGTGATGGGCAAGGGGAGGGCGGGGAGGAGTTCCGGCCTCAGCCCGACCCCCCTCAGTGAGTGACAACGGGGAAAAGTGCCCTCAGGGATTGGCTGGGAGGGTACGCAAAATGACCCCAAAAAGCCTCAAAACCTCCTCGAAATTTACACAAAACTGACCAAAATGGAATAAATTTGAATAAGTAGGAAATATTTCAGGCTATATTTTAGTTCCATTTAGACAATGGAGTGTGGGAAAGGCAGACTGTGCACTGAAACATGGCAAGACCAAGAAAAACCCCAAAGGCCCTTTAAGAATCCCTGAAAATTAAGTAAAATTGAGTAGAGGCATAATAAATATCAATAAATATAAATCGGTTAAAGCCATAATTAACATATCAGTATAAAAGGGGGACGTGTAATATGGGGCTTGGGGTGCTCAAATGCCTCAAGAAAGTACCAGGAAACCCCAAGCACCACATTCCCCTCATGCTTGGGCTGGCTGTTGAGCAGCTCAAGTAGAAGAGTCCTCCAGGAACTGAAGGGAGCAGCAGCCCTCGTGCTGAGGCACAGCCTGTGGAAAAAGGGCTCGGTGGCCCAAATGTGTGCTTTGGAAATCAGAGTTGGGTTCCTAAATCCCCTCGGAACTCTCTCTAACAGACCTGTGGTGGCTGAGGGATGTCCGTGGGAAGGCTTTGCCAGCCTTGAACTGGACCTGTTGATCATCTGAGCTCTGCTCTGTGTGGGAGCCTGTTCCCTTCCCCTTGCCCCAGGGCAGAGAGTTGGTGAGGGCTGGAGTTGGAGGCTGTGTCTGCCCCGAGAGCCGGTACCGTGGGGCTGCAGGTGCTCCTGCCAGCGTGGGCTTGTCTGAGCCGGGCCTTGTGCCTCTTTCAGGTGTCCCTGCTGCAGTCACAGCTGGCCCAAGACCGACAGGACCACCGGCAGAACTACACTGAGAGCTGTGCAAGGACCAGGCAGGAGATGTCAGACCTTCAGCAGGAGCTGTCCTGCTCCTTTGCAGCTCTGCTCAAGGAGCCCAAAGCTGCTCTTGTGGAAGCAGACACTTGAAGCTGCATCGGTCTCTGAACCTTAACTTGGCAGTGACATCCAGGGGCTGTCCGTCTCTGGAGAGACAGGCCCTGCAGAAGGCAGGTGCAGCTCTTCTCTTCCACGCAGGATTTGTGCCCTGCTCAGAAGCCAATTCCTGTCAACTGGGGAACAAAATTCCTCCCTAGGTCACAGACGAACGCTATCGAAGATGAGGGCAAAAAATACCTGCCAAAGCTTTTACAAGCAGGCTCATTTAGTTCTTGAAGGTCTGTTCCTAGAGAGGAATCTCTGATGTAAGCAGCAAGACTTTTCTTCTGCCTAGAAAACCTAGTGATATATTGCCAAACAGAGAGCAGAGAAAAAAAATGCACTTGTGGTTGTCTCAGCATTCTTAATCACTTTTATGAGCCTTAAACACTGCAGCTCTTGGCATTTCTCTGTAGGAATTTGAAAAGCCCCTGAAACACCATTCTTCCTCCTCATGCGGCTGTTCTAAAGGCAAAGCTTTACTTTCATGAATATTTGTCAGCAGCAAGAACCTTTGCAGGCTTTTTCTTCCATCTCTCCTTTGTCAGGAAAGACAGAAGAATTCCTGTAACTCAGGAACCAAGCGCATCCCTAAAGAGCCTGCAGGTCTTGAGAACGCTGAGCCTTAAAACTGACACTGTCTGGACCGGCAACTTTGAACTCATGTTATGAGCCAGGTCCCTGCCCAGCTGCCCAACAGGGCTCTGGGGACACGGGGGAGGCAGGGCCCGTGCCAGTGGTATAAATAAATTTGTTTTAATAGGCCGGCTTAATAATAGTTCATCGTTTTAATGAGTTGTAATGAATTGCTAATTAATATAATTAATTGTTGGAATTGATGTAGTAAGTTACAAAGTTAAAGGTATTGTCGGTCAAGTGTGCGTGCATAGCTGTCAATCACGGAAAAGAGGGGTCGGAAAAGGTGTCAAGGCAAGAATCTTCTAGACGGGTTACATCATGGAGCGATGTCAGCAACTCAACCTATGACTGGGGGACTAACCAGCCAATAGTGCCTCAGAATTCCAGGATGATTGGCCAGGAATGCGCTGTCTTATGGAGCAACCAGCTACCAGGAGGTGGACCAATCAACAAGTGGATCAAAAGTGCACCAGTCTCGCACCTTTCAGAGACTTTAAAAACCCCTGGGTGCCGAGCACCCGGGTCTTTCTGCAGAATCAGTATCCACAGAAACTCCCTGTGTAGCACAGAGTTACTTGGATCTCTGACTTGCCCCTGAGGCCCTGGGCTTATCCTGGGGCCTCGTCTTCAGTTGTCTTTGTTTTTAATAAACAGGCCCAGGCCTTTTAAAATGTCTTGGCTCCAGTTCGCCTGCTTTTAACACCAGGACCGGCAGGAAGCTGGGATGGGGGGAGAGCCAGGGAGGGCCTCTCCAAGAGCCCCTGGAATGCTGGGCTATGGACCCTGGTAACCATCGCAAAAGCTGTGGAAAGTTGGGAGTTGGAGCCTGACAACTGTCACAAAGGCCATGGAATGTTGGGAGTTGGAGCCTGACAACTGTCACAAAGGCCATGGAATGTTGGGGGTTGGAGCCCGAGAACTGTCACAAAGGCCATGGAATGTTGGGGCTTAGACCCTGGCGACAACCAACAGCTCCTGGCTATTGGGGTTTGGACCCTGGAGCTGTCAACAGCTCATGAGCTTTGGGGCTTGGACTTTGCAAAGGCCAAGGGCACGTGGATTGTGTGCTATTGACCCTGCAAAGGCCAAGAGCCTTTGGATATTGGGGTTTAGACCCTGCAAAGGCCAAGGGCCTTTGGATATTGGGGTTTAGACCCTGCTAAGGCCAAGGGCCTTTGGATATTGGGGTTTACACCCTGCTAGGGCCAAGGGCCTTTGGGCATTGCTGTTTACTCTCTGCTCGTGCCAAGGGGAGGATGGAGACCCGGCGGGTGAGTGAGAAAGCCACTGCTCTCCTTGTGCCAAGCCCAGCAGGGACCTGGGAGGGCCTGGGCTGGGCCTCGGGGAACAGTTCCCTTTGGCAATAGCAAGGGATTAACAGTTGGCTGTTCCGGAGCTGGCAGCAGCTTTGGTGCTCGCTGTGGGGACAGGTGTGGGAGGGAATGGGTGGCTCCTGGCCATCCCAGAGCACAGCCACATCTCCTCCTCCATCCTTGTCCCACTGGAGGCTGTGGGCACAAACAAGGGAGCAGCTTTTCATTGCCTTCCCCTCACCCAAATTACAGCACAGCCTCAGTGCTTCCCAGAGTCCAGAATGAGTTTCTCCCAGACATCTCTGAAATGATCCCTAGTGGCCCAGAGGAGGTCACAAGCATGATAGGAAGATGCTCCAAGGGCTGGAGCACCAGTGGCAAGGGAAAAGGATGCAAGAGTTGGGGTTGTCCAGCCTGGAGAAGGTTCCAGGGTGACCTTAGAGCCCCTTCCAATGCATGAAAGGGCTGCATGAGAGCTGGAGATGGACTTAAGCCAGAGGCCTGCAGGGACAGGACAAATGACAAAAGCTTCCCACCAAGACAGGGCAGGGATGGATGGGATATTGGGAGGGAGTTCTGCCCTCTGAGGGTGCTGAGGCCCTGGCACCCAGGCTTGAGGTTTCCCAGAGAAGCTGTGGCTGCCCCTGGATCCCTGGGAGTGTTCAAGGCCAGACTGGCTGGGGCTCTGGGCAACTCCCCTTCTGGTGTTCTTAGAAGTGATGAAACACCTTCCAGCATGTTCATTTCTGCTGCTGTCAAACTACTGGGCTGAAAATATTCCCAAGGAGGGGAGGAAGAGCTCAGCTGGAATTGCTGTGCTCTGGGACAGGCTGGGAGGCACTCAGAGGCGACTGCCTCAGGGGCAGCCATGCAGTCTGAGTGTGCTCTTCCCCGTGCTCTTGCAGGGAGCTCGAGGGCTTTCTCAGCAGGGACGTTCCTCCGGAGCCCCTGAGGTGAGTAAAGTGTGCTGAGCTGGCTGGCATTTTGAAACTGGTTCTCCATGAATGGATGCTGGTTCTTGTGGGATCAGAAAAGAGGTATCTCAGTGCTGCTTTGGAATGGGAACAGAACACCTGACTAACAGCTGGATGTGGGCTTTCAGGCGCTGGTAGGCGACAGTGACAGCATGGCCAATTCCATCATCTGCACCGACAATCCTGGGAACATCCTCTCAACTCTGACATCCACTGATGAACAGCATCCTTTTGAATTGGTTCGGGAAGCTACAGAGAACTGGGGGCGCATGCAGCGGCATTTTGATCAAATGGAGGAGAGAACTCAGAGGATCAGAAGCCGCTGCCAGCTGATAGACTCTCTGCTAGAAGAAATCAGTAGGTGAGTCTTTCCTCCTCCTCCTCCTCCTCCTCCTCCTCCTGCATTCCAGAAACAATCTGCTTCCAGGCCGGGGAGTTCAGAGGAGTCCCTGGTGAAGAAGTCACCTGCCTACCATGTGTAGTCCTCAGTGTGGCCCTCGAGCATGGTCCTGTCTGGTTTTTCCATGCTCTTCTGTGACTCCCAAGGCTGTCTGGGAGCTGCAGAGCCATGTTGCAATAGGAGACTCCTTCTCGCCGTGCTGCTTCCCTGAATTCTGTTCTTTAAGTGCCCCTGCCCAGCCATAGCTTCTCACTGAAAGAAGGCAGCCTCTGGAGGATTTTCCTGGGAGGGAAAGAGCAAGGTCTTCCTTAGCCCACTGCCCCCAGCTCCATCCTGGAGAGCTGAAAATGGCATTGCTGACTCTTCAGGCCTCTTGATTCTTCTGACTGAGCCTTGTCTCTGCAGTGACTGTGCAAACCTTGAGAAGTCCAGGGAAATGCTGCTGCAATGCACTGGAATCCCGGAGACAGGAGCCTTGTGTCTGCATCTGAAGAACACCAAGCAGCGGAAGGAAGCATCAGCCCAGGCCGAACAGGCAGAGCAGCAGGACAGGATGGAGGTTGGTTTTGGAAATGAGACTGGTTTTCCCTTGAAAACTCGTCTTGCCCCTTCTTCTACACTGGAGGACTTGGCTGCACTCGAGGGAGAAGACCCATTGTTGCAGAGCGAGCTGGAAGTCAAGAGGCAGTCATTGGAGGAATTGCAGCTTCAGAGGGATCTGCTGCAGCAGGAGAGGGATGATGTTAGCACGGCTCTGAACACCTTATTGCTCGGCAGCACCTGTGGGAGGGGGAGTTGTGGCAGCCAGATCAGCCCAGATGCTGTTGCTGGCAGGAGAAGACGGGCACACTGCTGTGCACACCTGGCTCAAGACGGCACATGCGTTTATGAGCCAGGGATATGCGTGTTCATCAGCAAAGTGTTGCATGCTTCTGCAAAATGTGTTGCTTTGGGCAGCCACAGAGCCTCTAAAACGGGGATCGGAGCTGGGGAAGGGTCTGGAGCACAGGTGTGACCAGGAGCAGCTGAGGGAGCTGGGGGGGCTCAGCCTGGAGAAAAGGAGGCTCAGGGGGCACCTTCTTGCCTTCTACAGCTCTCTGTGACAGGAAGCTGCAGCCAGGTGAGGGTCAGGCTCTGCTCCCAGGGAACAAGGGACAGGACAAGAGGAAACAGCCCCAAGCTGTGCCAGAGGAGGTTTAGATTGGGTGTTACAGGATAGCTGCAAGAGAAGGCTTTGTTTCTGATGATCTCTGTCAGACAGTCTCAGTTCTGGGGAATGTGATAGGTTGGGCAAATGCACAGCAGACGTTCTGATTTGGCCACATCAGGCAGGCGTCCACAAGTCACAAAATGTCTGCTCAGCACAAGAGCCATTTCCCGGCGAGGCATCCTCTCCTTGCAGAGAGCTGCGTAGAATATGTGAGGAGGAGAAACTTAGACGAGAGTTTTGATGTGGCAGGGGGAAATCCTGTATATTTCCCCTTGATTCAGCAAGCAAATTTGTTTTCACAAATCTTCCTGAAAATGTCCAGCAATGAAATATATCCAGATAATAATTGTGTTTCCCAAGTGGCAGTTGCAGAAGATGCAGTATTTTTGGGTGACAACACGGAGTTTGGAGTGGGGATGTTTGTTGGGAAGGAGCTGTCTGGTCCCAGGCAAGCCAGCAGGGCCTGACACAGCACTTCCAAGGTAACAGTGCCAGAGGCTTTTGGCAGCCCCGGCTATCAGAGCTGCATAGGGCAGATGCTGTGAAACTTTGAGCCCAGAGCACAGGTGCTCCTTGTCCTCTGGCTGCCTGCGAGGTGCCACTGGCTGGCTCTGCACAGGGCTCCCGAGGAAGGGCTCGAGCTGTACCTTGTCCCACTTCCAGGTTTCCCAGGAGCAAGATTCATCGAGCTGCTCTCTGGAGCAGCTGGGCCCGGAATCCTCTGGCCAAGGGCACGCACTGGCCCAGGTGTGCCGAGAGCAGGAGCTGCTGGGCCAGAAGGCTGACCTTGAGGGCCGACTGGCAGCCATGGAGTGGCTCCAACAAGACCTTTCCAGGCAGCTGGAGGAGACCAGGTAAAGGCAGGGAGCAGAACCTTTTCAGATCTATTTACATTCCATGGACAGAATATGGAAGAGTCCCAAGAACAAAAATATGCCACAATGTGAAGGTTCTTTTTCTGACACCTAAAGCCAGCAAAGCTCTCTTGGGCTCCTGTTTGTGCTGCCGAGCACACTCCTGTGGGAAGTCCAAAGCAATCCACCCAGCCCTGAACTGAGTAGTAGGTAAACCATGCCGATGCTGAGTGAAACCTCAGGTTTCTCTTGGCTTTGGTTTCTTCTTCTGGGCATTGAACGTCCCTCATTCCTTAGCAAGTAGCTTGACATGATCCTGATCTTCAGAACTGAAGCTTCGTCTTCAGCATTCCAGGCTCCGACCTTGGCACGTTGGGGGTAGCACACTGCCATTCAGGGGGAAGCCAGAGGCTCCTGCTGAAAATCTTGAGGGCTTTCTGCTTCCAAGCACACTCTTGAGAAGTGTGGGACAGGCCCTAGAGCTGGCTGGAGAGCAGCAGGGAAAGCTCTTTGGAATTCTCAACAGCCTCTGGGGATTCTTGCTGATTGTTGATGGGCACCCAGCTGCCAAACCTGCCAACCTCCCTTTGGATGGTCCCTCTCACTCTGTAAAGAAGGACAAGTGCCTCGGGCTACTGCCTGCTTGCCCCGCAACACTAAAATAAAGGTGGCAAGTCTACTCCATGACCTTGCAAGAGTTTAAACTGCAGTCCCTGCATTCAGGTAGTTGTTGTTCAGACAAAAGGGTGTCCTGATTTTTTACAAGTGCTGCTGTGAGATGACCATGAGATTTTACTGTGTCACGCAAAGTAGTTCTGAAGCCACATAAATACAGGGTGTCTGGAAGATGATGGACCTTTATGTCCATTATCAAGAGCATTAAAAAGTCAGCAGTCAGCAAGGACAAGAGTCTGTTGTGTCCCCCTGCAGAGAAGCTTGGAAGT
This sequence comes from Anomalospiza imberbis, assembly GCF_031753505.1. Lineage (NCBI taxonomy): Eukaryota > Metazoa > Chordata > Aves > Passeriformes > Viduidae > Anomalospiza > Anomalospiza imberbis. The sequence continues at coordinate 16,202,129 of NC_089697.1, read as the reverse complement.
GCTAATGAGAGAAGGGCTGTGAGCAGGGGCTGGGCTTTTGCTCGTCGCCCCAGCCTGTTTGGACACAGCTAGCCAGTGTCATAGGTCAGGATCAGCAACTGAAGGTTTGGCTGTTGAGGCCAAGTTGGGCTGGGCTGTCTGTGCTGTGCCAGGCCATAGGGAAGGCCTGGGCAGTCCCTCAGAGGGCCCTGCTCTGCTGTTGAGATGGCACAAATGTGCCTTGCCTGGGCGAATTTCCACGTGGCCCATTTCCCATACTCAGGTGTGGGGATCTTGAGCCACGTCGTCCTGGAATACCCGGCTGTGGGTGTCTGGAGCAAGCAACTCATGTCTCTCCGTATGTGCAACTCATAGGTCAGCAAAGGAGAGCCTGGAATCCAGGCTGAGTGCTGCTCAGCAGCAGATATCTCAGCTGGAGACCACCAGGAACCATCTGGAGGATCAAGTGCTCACAGTCACACAGGCCAAGGAGGTGATAGAAGGTGAGAACCTCGTGTGCTTTGTTTGTGGTGCTGCCCCTGCCTAGAGAACTAAGCACCCTGTAAAGCTGCCTCTGTCCACAGAGCTTCTGAGAAGTGGTGGGGCTTGGTGGCACTGAAAGGGCCTGAGGTCAGTAAAGTCAGTAAAGACTCTGACTCTTGCTGTTGGTCGTGTTTGTAGGAGAAGTGAAGTGCCTGCAAGATGAGCTGGAAGCAGAGAGATCTCTCAGGAGGCAGGAACGGGAAGACACAGCTCAACAGCTCCTGCAGGCAGAGCAGCAGCATCACAAAAGCCTCAGGCTTCAGGGAACTGCTCAGCAACTGGAAATAAAGAAGCTCCTGCAAGACCTGGTAGGGGACAGTACACTTCTGGAGTGTCCAAGCCAGCCCTGTGGGTTGGTTTAGCACAAGCAGAGCCTGAGGGTGTGAAAGGGCAGCAATCCTCTGCCAAGGCCTCCCGCTGCTGGGCCGGGCAGCAGAGGCAGCAGCTTGGACTTGGAGGTGCCTGAGAGCCCCCAGGATGGTGCTGGGACAGTAAATGCAGCCACAGCTTCAGTGAGGGCGTAAGAGGAGTTCCAGAGCAGGTTGGGCAGTGCCCACCCAAAGCGTGGCAGCCCAGGGCAGGATTGTCCCTGAGTCCCACCTGCCACGGAGCAGATGCCAGCGTGGAGCACTTGCCGGCATGGAGCAGATGCCAACAGTGCTGCTGGCTGCAGGCGTGGGAACTCGGTTCCTTTCTTGCTGTGCTTCCATGGTGGACAGAGGGATTAGCTTTGGGCTGGAAGCAAAGGGAACAGGCCCCTTGTCCCTGGTCCTTCAGTCCTTGTGACTGGGGTGTCAGGGAAGGGAAGGTGACACCTCCTTTTCTGAGCACTTGGACTCAACGCTTGGGAAGGTCTTTGCCAACAGAAGAGATTCCACGAGTCTGTGATTCTTGCACCTGCTGAGCCTCCTTTTGAATTCCATGACAGGACACGGTTTCTGGAGTGCTGTTGTCTTTTCCGGTTGGGGGTTGTGGGAGGGATGAAGCTTCACCTTTTTCAGCAGGGAGCTTGCCTGGGACTTCATCTTGCAAATTTCTCCTCCCCTCCTCAGGCAAGTGAGCGCGAAAGGCACCGTGCAGAGATGCAGGAGACGCTGGAGCAATGGGAAAAAGAGAAGGCAGAGAGAGAGCAGGAGCACAAGAAGGTGCTGTTTGAGATGAGGCAGAAAGATGCCACCCTGCTGGCCCAACAAGAAGAACTAAGGAGATTTGAAAATGCCAAGCGACAGGTAATGACTGAGAGAGGAGAACTGGTGTGATTTTTTGCAAGGCTGGAGCTGTGGGAGATGGCAGGACATGGGGCTGTGTGGAGCATGCCCTCCGTGTCTTCTACATTGAACTGGGGGAGGTGAAAGCTGAACGGGGCTGTCTTTGGGACCAGCAATGAGCCCTCTCATAGGAAGCCAGGCAGAAACATCAGCTATCAGCTGAGATCTTTGTGCTGCTCTTGTGCTCTGTTGTTCTAAGATGTACCTCAGGGTACCTTCGCTGTTCTCTTTCCGCTCCCCTTTTGGTGTGTACTGGTAGGTGTTCACAGCCAAAGTGAGTTTGTAGCTCTTTTCTTATGTGGGAACGGGGGGGGGGGTAGGGGGGTGCAGCAGCAACATTGACAAGAGAAAAATCTTTTTAAAGACTTGCCTGGAGTATTTCTGAACAGTAACCCAGAGATGTCTTCTGGGCTGTGTTTTAAGTCACTTCCTGGGAAGCTGTGTTGGCCCCGGGGCAGGCAGTGGCCCAGGGGAGCAGCAGCCGAGTGCTGTGAGAGCACGCGAGCCCATCAGTCTTTGCCTCTGCCACACGGATGCTGCAGGAGAAGTGTGAAGCCCTCTGCTCTTTCCTTCGGTGCAGGTGCTGCTGGAAGAGCAGAAGGAGAAGAGTGCTTTATCAGAGGCACTGCTCCAGACTCAGGGAGAGCTCAGCCGAGCCCACCAGCAGGTCCAGCAGCTCAGGCAGGAGGTGAAAGAGCTGCAAGAGAAGGGGCAGGTAAGTGTGAGTAGGCAGGCAACAGAGGGCAGGGCAGGGACAAGGGCACAAAAGGCAGCTCCTGGGACTGAGGAGGCAAGGGCTGCTTCAGGCCCTGGGAGCACAGAGCCTGGTAAGCTCCAGAGCTCAGCCCCAGGAAGGAAGGCTTGCAGTGGAAGCAGAGCTGGCTAGAGAAGCCAAAAGAAGCAGCTGAAGGAATGGGATTTTGAGGCAGCACGTGGAACAAGCTGAGCCTGAGGGCAGGTCCCAGGAAGTTGCTCTGCATTTTGTTGCCAGACCATCAAGGCAAATCTGCAAGCTGAGCTGCAGGAAGCTCGCAGTGAAGTCCAGGCAGTGCAGAGGAGGCACAAGGAAGAGCTACACGGCCTCAAAGAGGAAATGAATCTGCTCCTTGAGCAGAGGGAGGCTCTACAAAAGCAGGTGAGTGAAACAGCACTGGCACGGCAGCCATGCAGCGAGGGGTCTGTGGCCTTCTTGCTTTTCCATGGCAGAGCAGCAGCTGGTGGGGTGATCCCTGGGGCTGTCTCGGGCTCTGGGGGCTCCATGGCAGCTGCTCTGTAGGACACACAGTGCTCTGCTGAATCTCAGCTGCTGCTCTGGACAGCTGGGCTAGTCCTCTGGGCTGTTGGCCAGCAACCATCAGCATGGATTCCTGCTGGCCTCTCCTTGCCAGCCTTGGTTTGGGAGGTGCTTTTTCAGGTGCCCTTGGTGGTGGGCCACTTAGAGACTGAAACAAGTTGTCCATATCCAGTGTGAATCTGGTGCTCTCAGGACAGGGAGAAATGGAAAGTTGTCCTTTGCCTTTCCTCTCAGCCTGTGCTGTGGCTGACAGTGACAAGCTGTGGCTGCAGCCCCTGACTGCTTTGTTCCCTTTGACTGGAGGTGGGAGAGTTGACATCTCAGCTGGCAGCCTCCCGAGAGTCCCGGGAAACAACTGTCCAGAGAGCCCAGCAAGAGGTGAGGGAGGCCCAGGAAGAGTCCAGGCAGAAGCTGTCGGAGGTTGAACACGTCCAGAAGATCCTGGAGGAGGCAGAAAATCTGAACAAGGAGCTGCAAGTGCATGTGGAGTCCTTGAAGAGGGAAAGGAATCGCTGGGAAGAAGTGGCTCAGCAAAATTCAGAATTGCAGGCTTCAGTGGATGTCCTAGAGAGTGAAAAAGCCAGGTAAATGAAAGCCTGTGGGACTCTGCATTGTGGTGAATGGATTCCCTCTTTGCCCTCTTTGCACCTGCCAGGGGCTCTGGCAGCATTTCCTAAGTGGCAGATTCTGAACTCTCCGTGCAGACACTTCTCCTTGTCTGGATGTTGTCTTTCATTTTCTTTACTTTTAAGACTTCAAACAGAGTTTTTCTGCAGAGAAAGGATTTGGGGGTAGCTCTTTCCCTCTAGGGGGTATTGTGTTTTTAGGTGGGTGTGTTGACACTGCCCGAGCTGCATTGTAAGGAGCTGGATACATCCATCAGCTCCACCTTGGGTCCTGTAACTTGAAGCCTCTGGGATGTGGATCAGCCTGGCCTCTGATGCTTTTTCTGGGCAGAACCATCTGAAGGCCCTGATTGCTGATCTAGGCCAGATTGCCCTCGGAGGCAGCCCAGCAACAAGAGCGGCTCTGTTGCATGGTTCCTCATAAAATGTGCCCCGGTGCCTGGAGGGCGTCTTCATTGCAAGACTTTGTTAGGTTTGTATTCACATTCCCACCTCAAAAAGAAGGTAGGGCATGTAGGCAGGAACTCCCTGTTCTTTCAGGGCCAAAAGCAGAGTAGGCACATGCTGGGCTTTGACTGCAGGGAGAACAAACAGCCAAGTTGTTTAGACAGACCTCATCAGACAGAGGAGTTTTTCCCTGAGGTGCTGCAAGTCCTGAGAGTTTATAAAATCTGATACCGTGTAGCAATGAGTTGCATATTCCCTTCTAGGCTGATAGTGTCTCTGGAGGAGAAGAACCAGCGCCTCAGAACTCTGGAAAAACAGAACCTGCTGCTGAACAATCGCGTATCTCGGTTATTTTCTGCTCTTAAGCAGGCAGAGCAGCTCTGTTCTGAGCATAGAAGACAAAGGCAGGAGCTCAACACCCAGGTAAGCTGTGCAGTGGCATCCTCTTCTCCAGGGACACACAACAGCACCTTTGCCTTGGAGGCCCCAACCTCTTTCCCCTCCCAGCAGCACGCACAGCTGCCGTCTTCTGCCCGGGGCTGCTGCTGCACCCTGAGGCCGAGGCTGGATCTGCTGTCTGCTGCCCAAGTTTTGCACCGTTCTCTCCCGGCTCCCAGCAGGAAATCTGGGAGGGGAGCAGCAGCAGACTCCTCTGGAGCCTCTGTGTCCCTCAGTTAGCAGTGTTGTCCCAGACAGAGTTGGTGCCTGTGCCGGGCACTGAGCAATGTGGGGACACAGAGGTGGCTATGGCAGGCTGGGCAGGGCACTTCCAGCGCAGCCATCTCAGCTGCTGTTCAGAGCTGCAGCCTCAAGGATGCCCATTGCCTCCCTTTCCCTCTTTTCTCTACATTGGTCTCCTTTGGAATCCTTGCTTTTCTGCCTTTTGGTTTTGGCATGGTTTTTGTCTGAAATCATTTCTTCTTTGCTGCTCTCCCTGCGGCCCACTCTGCAGCCTCAGGAGCAGCCCTGTCCCTGAGGCTCTGTGCATCCATCTTCCAGATCCAGGCCAAGCTGCTGGCAGAGATAGAGCAGACAGCTCACCAGGCAACTCAAGAGAAGCAGCTGCTGGAAACTGAGGTGTCTGAGCTGCGTGTGAGGCTCCAGAGCTCTGAGGAAAGAGCAGAGGCCATGGCCATACAGTGTAAGGACGTGGAGCTGGAGCTGAGGAAGACACAGGCTCAGAGGGACCATCTCAGAGCCCACAATCAGGAGCTGCTGAAACAGCTGGAGCAAAGTGAGCAAGGTACAGCTTCTCCTCTCCCACCCACTGCCCCATCCTGCCTCACCTGCGGGGATCTCGCTGATGGCTCGCAGAGGAAAAGTGCCCAGAGATGGCAGAGGGAAAAACAACCAGCAGGAGATTTATCCATCCAAGTGCCAGTGAAAGCTTTTTCTTGAGAAAGATGCTGTGGCTGGCAGTGCCATCCGGCTGTGCCATGGCTGATCCCGTGCACAGCTGGAGCCTTCCAGGTGCCGTGTCTGTGCTGAGGAGCTGTAGCTGGATGCCTCAGCTCGATTCCCCCAAACTCCAGGCCCTGCCAGAGCCTCCAGGCTACTGGCCTCTCTGGAGCAGGGCTGCACAGGCATCCCCTCTCCTTTGTCTCTCTTGGATTGCTCACTCTGCACAAGGCCAAGAGCAAACACACTTTCCCGTCCCTCTGAACATTTCCCCTTTCATTCCTGCTTTTTTCTCTGCCTGCAAATTTCCTTCATTTCTGTCAGCTTTGGAGCCCTTGTGGGCTCAGGGCCTGACAAACTCAGGCAGGCAGAGAAGACAGTGCTGTTGTCTCTGCAGGATGCACATCAGTTTGCCTTTGCTTTGCTTTTCCCCTTCTCCTTTCTCCTGTTCCTTCCCCCTCCCTGCTGCAGATTTGTGGGAGGCAGCAGTCAAGCACACCTCTCGAGAAACTGCCCTGGAGAAAGAGGCCTGTGAAAGGCAGGAAGAGGCTGTGACTCTTCGTCAGGAGGTGGCATCTCTGCAGAGGAAATTGGAGAGCCTGCAGAAGGAAAGGATGGATGTGCTGGTGAGATTGGCAGATGCCACAAAGGGCCATTTCCTAGCTGTGTTTGCACATTCAGTTAATAGTTCTAAGGATCACCTTTTTCCAGTTAAACTTCTCCAACTGCGTTCTTCTGAATAAGGAGGAGAAGATGTTGTAGTCATGTCAAAGCCAGTTAATGCTGAGCCTGCTGATTTTCCTCCATGCTGGGCTTCTGTGCCCTAGAAGCTTTAGTCCTCAATGTCCACACTGCCTCTATGGACATTGCATGCTTTGGGGAATTCCTCGTGTCCAAACCCATGTCCAGATTCCTAAATATCTGGATCTGGAAGGAGGGGTGAGAAGACCAAGTTTGCTGTGAATAGAAAGGTGTTTGGCCTTGGCCATCTGAGAGCAGCCAGTGGGGAGAGAAGAGAGGAAAGCCAAGTGCTGATCCACACCAGGACGTGTGCCTGCAAGGGGAGAACTCGTCCTGAGTGGCAGCAGAGGATGACAGAGGGATCTGGCCATTGCTGCTCCAAGAGAGGGCAGTGGGGCTCTCGGGGATGGAGCCATGGAAACTCTACACAGCAGAGCTGGAAAACCACTGCTGTCAGCCCAAGCCCAGGGAAGGAAATGCTGGCGGTGTTTGCTCTTCCCTTCCTCCCTGATGGAGAGCACATCCTCGTGGCACTGCCTAAATCCTGCTTAGCATGGACTTGAAATCCTGGCTGCAGTTCTGGCAGCTCCTCCCCAGAGGAGCACTGGAGTGGGGCTGCAAGAGCTTGGGGAAGGGCAGAAAGGAAGCTGGGACAGGCTGAGGGAAGGAGCGGTATCAAGGGGGGAAGACCAGCAAAGGTCTGCAGCATCCCGAGGGGCAGAGAGAGAGGGGCAGCCAGTGCCTGCCCCTGCAGCAGGAGTCCAGATCTGGTCTGAAAAGCAAACCGAGGGGGCGAATGAGTGACCCTTTTTCTCCCTGTTTTGGCAGCATGGACAGGAATTGAACCAGCAGCACATGAGAGATGTGGAAGAGAAGAATGAAATGCATGCAGCTGAGTTAAGAAATCGTAAAGAAAATACTCAAGAATGGGAAGAGGAGAGAGAAGGCGAGCAGGAAGAGTTGGAGCATGGGGCTGCTTCTTTGAAGAAATGGAGAGAGAACACCCAAGTACTGAGTGCTGCACTGAAGAAAAGTGAAATTGCCAAAGGGACTCTGATGAAACACTTGTACATCCTGAAGGGAAAGTCTGGTATCCAGGAAGGCACTGGCATTGACCTTCAGTCCACTCCAGGGTCCCTGAATTATTCCAGTGCTGTTTCCCATGAGGAGGTGGGTCTCTATCCCTGTCAGTCCAGGCCTGCTTGGGTAAAGCAGCCCGGGCTGCAGCAGGCAGCCTTGTCTGTCTGCCTGGCTCCAGCCAGAGACCATTGACTGCCAGATTGTTTCCTGGCTCGCCCAGAAAGACTGCTCCAGCTCTGGAGCTTACTGTTCCAATCTGCTCCAGGCCAAAAGCTGGGCATGGGGAGCTGCTTTTCCTGTGCCCATGCAACACATGGGGGTTTGGATTTGGTGTGGGAAGTAATGGAGCAGGTGAGCAGAGGGATGGACTAAACTGAGTGATGGACTAAAGTGGACCAATGGCTGAAAATCAGCTGCACTCCTGGTGCTTAGAGTAAATGGTATTGCCAGTTGCAGAAGATGCAGTATTTTTGGGTGACAACACGGAGTTTGGAGTGGGGATGTTTGTTGGGAAGGAGCTGTCTGGTCCCAGGCAAGCCAGCAGGGCCTGACACAGCACTTCCAAGGTAACAGTGCCAGAGGCTTTTGGCAGCCCCGGCTATCACAGCTGCATAGGGCAGATGCTGTGAAACTTTGAGCCCAGAGCACAGGTGCTCCTTGTCCTCTGGCTGCCTGTGAGGTGCCACTGGCTGGCTCTGCACAGGGCTCCCGAGGAAGGGCTCGAGCTGTACCTTGTCCCACTTCCAGGTTTCCCAGGAGCAAGATTCATCGAGCTGCTCTCTGGAGCAGCTGGGCCCGGAATCCTCTGGCCAAGGGCACGCACTGGCCCAGGTGTGCCGAGAGCAGGAGCTGCTGGGCCAGAAGGCTGACCTTGAGGGCCGACTGGCAGCCATGGAGTGGCTCCAACAAGACCTTTCCAGGCAGCTGGAGGAGACCAGGTAAAGGCAGGGAGCAGAACCTTTTCAGATCTATTTACATTCCATGGACAGAATATGGAAGAGTCCCAAGAACAAAAATATGCCACAATGTGAAGGTTCTTTTTCTGACACCTAAAGCCAGCAAAGCTCTCTTGGGCTCCTGTTTGTGCTGCCGAGCACACTCCTGTGGGAAGTCCAAAGCAATCCACCCAGCCCTGAACTGAGTAGTAGGTAAACCATGCCGATGCTGAGTGAAACCTCAGGTTTCTCTTGGCTTTGGTTTCTTCTTCTGGGCATTGAACGTCCCTCATTCCTTAGCAAGTAGCTTGACATGATCCTGATCTTCAGAACTGAAGCTTCGTCTTCAGCATTCCAGGCTCCGACCTTGGCACGTTGGGGGTAGCACACTGCCATTCAGGGGGAAGCCAGAGGCTCCTGCTGAAAATCTTGAGGGCTTTCTGCTTCCAAGCACACTCTTGAGAAGTGTGGGACAGGCCCTAGAGCTGGCTGGAGAGCAGCAGGGAAAGCTCTTTGGAATTCTCAACAGCCTCTGGGGATTCTTGCTGATTGTTGATGGGCACCCAGCTGCCAAACCTGCCAACCTCCCTTTGGATGGTCCCTCTCACTCTGTAAAGAAGGACAAGTGCCTCGGGCTACTGCCTGCTTGCCCCGCAACACTAAAATAAAGGTGGCAAGTCTACTCCATGACCTTGCAAGAGTTTAAACTGCAGTCCCTGCATTCAGGTAGTTGTTGTTCAGACAAAAGGGTGTCCTGATTTTTTACAAGTGCTGCTGTGAGATGACCATGAGATTTTACTGTGTCACGCAAAGTAGTTCTGAAGCCACATAAATACAGGGTGTCTGGAAGATGATGGACCTTTATGTCCATTATCAAGAGCATTAAAAAGTCAGCAGTCAGCAAGGACAAGAGTCTGTTGTGTCCCCCTGCAGAGAAGCTTGGAAGTGCTAATGAGAGAAGGGCTGTGAGCAGGGGCTGGGCTTTTGCTCGTCGCCCCAGCCTGTTTGGACACAGCTAGCCAGTGTCATAGGTCAGGATCAGCAACTGAAGGTTTGGCTGTTGAGGCCAAGTTGGGCTGGGCTGTCTGTGCTGTGCCAGGCCATAGGGAAGGCCTGGGCAGTCCCTCAGAGGGCCCTGCTCTGCTGTTGAGATGGCACAAATGTGCCTTGCCTGGGCGAATTTCCACGTGGCCCATTTCCCATACTCAGGTGTGGGGATCTTGAGCCACGTCGTCCTGGAATACCCGGCTGTGGGTGTCTGGAGCAAGCAACTCATGTCTCTCCGTATGTGCAACTCATAGGTCAGCAAAGGAGAGCCTGGAATCCAGGCTGAGTGCTGCTCAGCAGCAGATATCTCAGCTGGAGACCACCAGGAACCATCTGGAGGATCAAGTGCTCACAGTCACACAGGCCAAGGAGGTGATAGAAGGTGAGAACCTCGTGTGCTTTGTTTGTGGTGCTGCCCCTGCCTAGAGAACTAAGCACCCTGTAAAGCTGCCTCTGTCCACAGAGCTTCTGAGAAGTGGTGGGGCTTGGTGGCACTGAAAGGGCCTGAGGTCAGTAAAGTCAGTAAAGACTCTGACTCTTGCTGTTGGTCGTGTTTGTAGGAGAAGTGAAGTGCCTGCAAGATGAGCTGGAAGCAGAGAGATCTCTCAGGAGGCAGGAACGGGAAGACACAGCTCAACAGCTCCTGCAGGCAGAGCAGCAGCATCACAAAAGCCTCAGGCTTCAGGGAACTGCTCAGCAACTGGAAATAAAGAAGCTCCTGCAAGACCTGGTAGGGGACAGTACACTTCTGGAGTGTCCAAGCCAGCCCTGTGGGTTGGTTTAGCACAAGCAGAGCCTGAGGGTGTGAAAGGGCAGCAATCCTCTGCCAAGGCCTCCCGCTGCTGGGCCGGGCAGCAGAGGCAGCAGCTTGGACTTGGAGGTGCCTGAGAGCCCCCAGGATGGTGCTGGGACAGTAAATGCAGCCACAGCTTCAGTGAGGGCGTAAGAGGAGTTCCAGAGCAGGTTGGGCAGTGCCCACCCAAAGCGTGGCAGCCCAGGGCAGGATTGTCCCTGAGTCCCACCTGCCACGGAGCAGATGCCAGCGTGGAGCACTTGCCGGCATGGAGCAGATGCCAACAGTGCTGCTGGCTGCAGGCGTGGGAACTCGGTTCCTTTCTTGCTGTGCTTCCATGGTGGACAGAGGGATTAGCTTTGGGCTGGAAGCAAAGGGAACAGGCCCCTTGTCCCTGGTCCTTCAGTCCTTGTGACTGGGGTGTCAGGGAAGGGAAGGTGACACCTCCTTTTCTGAGCACTTGGACTCAACGCTTGGGAAGGTCTTTGCCAACAGAAGAGATTCCACGAGTCTGTGATTCTTGCACCTGCTGAGCCTCCTTTTGAATTCCATGACAGGACACGGTTTCTGGAGTGCTGTTGTCTTTTCCGGTTGGGGGTTGTGGGAGGGATGAAGCTTCACCTTTTTCAGCAGGGAGCTTGCCTGGGACTTCATCTTGCAAATTTCTCCTCCCCTCCTCAGGCAAGTGAGCGCGAAAGGCACCGTGCAGAGATGCAGGAGACGCTGGAGCAATGGGAAAAAGAGAAGGCAGAGAGAGAGCAGGAGCACAAGAAGGTGCTGTTTGAGATGAGGCAGAAAGATGCCACCCTGCTGGCCCAACAAGAAGAACTAAGGAGATTTGAAAATGCCAAGCGACAGGTAATGACTGAGAGAGGAGAACTGGTGTGATTTTTTGCAAGGCTGGAGCTGTGGGAGATGGCAGGACATGGGGCTGTGTGGAGCATGCCCTCCGTGTCTTCTACATTGAACTGGGGGAGGTGAAAGCTGAACGGGGCTGTCTTTGGGACCAGCAATGAGCCCTCTCATAGGAAGCCAGGCAGAAACATCAGCTATCAGCTGAGATCTTTGTGCTGCTCTTGTGCTCTGTTGTTCTAAGATGTACCTCAGGGTACCTTCGCTGTTCTCTTTCCGCTCCCCTTTTGGTGTGTACTGGTAGGTGTTCACAGCCAAAGTGAGTTTGTAGCTCTTTTCTTATGTGGGAACGGGGAGGGTGCAGCAGCAACACTGACAAGAGAAAAATCTTTTTAAAGACTTGCCTGGAGTATTTCTGAACAGTAACCCAGAGATGTCTTCTGGGCTGTGTTTTAAGTCACTTCCTGGGAAGCTGTGTTGGCCCCGGGGCAGGCAGTGGCCCAGGGGAGCAGCAGCCGAGTGCTGTGAGAGCACGTGAGCCCATCAGTCTGCCTCTGCCACACGGATGCTGCAGGAGAAGTGTGAAGCCCTCTGCTCTTTCCCTCGGTGCAGGTGCTGCTGGAAGAGCAGAAGGAGAAGAGTGCTTTATCAGAGGCACTGCTCCAGACTCAGGGGGAGCTCAGCCGAGCCCACCAGCAGGTCCAGCAGCTCAGGCAGGAGGTGAAAGAGCTGCAAGAGAAGGGGCAGGTAAGTGTGAGTAGGCAGGCAACAGAGGGCAGGGCAGGGACAAGGGCACAAAAGGCAGCTCCTGGGACTGAGGAGGCAAGGGCTGCTTCAGGCCCTGGGAGCACAGAGCCTGGTAAGCTCCAGAGCTCAGCCCCAGGAAGGAAGGCTTGCAGTGGAAGCAGAGCTGGCTAGAGAAGCCAAAAGAAGCAGCTGAAGGAATGGGATTTTGAGGCAGCACGTGGAACAAGCTGAGCCTGAGGGCAGGTCCCAGGAAGTTGCTCTGCATTTTGTTGCCAGACCATCAAGGCAAATCTGCAAGCTGAGCTGCAGGAAGCTCGCAGTGAAGTCCAGGCAGTGCAGAGGAGGCACAAGGAAGAGCTACACGGCCTCAAAGAGGAAATGAATCTGCTCCTTGAGCAGAGGGAGGCTCTACAAAAGCAGGTGAGTGAAACAGCACTGGCACGGCAGCCATGCAGCGAGGGGTCTGTGGCCTTCTTGCTTTTCCATGGCAGAGCAGCAGCTGGTGGGGTGATCCCTGGGGCTGTCTCGGGCTCTGGGGGCTCCATGGCAGCTGCTCTGTAGGACACACAGTGCTCTGCTGAATCTCAGCTGCTGCTCTGGACAGCTGGGCTAGTCCTCTGGGCTGTTGGCCAGCAACCATCAGCATGGATTCCTGCTGGCCTCTCCTTGCCAGCCTTGGTTTGGGAGGTGCTTTTTCAGGTGCCCTTGGTGGTGGGCCACTTAGAGACTGAAACAAGTTGTCCATATCCAGTGTGAATCTGGTGCTCTCAGGACAGGGAGAAATGGAAAGTTGTCCTTTGCCTTTCCTCTCAGCCTGTGCTGTGGCTGACAGTGACAAGCTGTGGCTGCAGCCCCTGACTGCTTTGTTCCCTTTGACTGGAGGTGGGAGAGTTGACATCTCAGCTGGCAGCCTCCCGAGAGTCCCGGGAAACGACTGTCCAGAGAGCCCAGCAAGAGGTGAGGGAGGCCCAGGAAGAGTCCAGGCAGAAGCTGTCGGAGGTTGAACACGTCCAGAAGATCCTGGAGGAGGCAGAAAATCTGAACAAGGAGCTGCAAGTGCATGTGGAGTCCTTGAAGAGGGAAAGGAATCGCTGGGAAGAAGTGGCTCAGCAAAATTCAGAATTGCAGGCTTCGGTGGATGTCCTAGAGAGTGAAAAAGCCAGGTAAATGAAAGCCTGTGGGACTCTGCATTGTGGTGAATGGATTCCCTCTTTGCCCTCTTTGCACCTGCCAGGGGCTCTGGCAGCATTTCCTAAGTGGCAGATTCTGAACTCTCCGTGCAGACACTTCTCCTTGTCTGGATGTTGTCTTTCATTTTCTTTACTTTTAAGACTTCAAACAGAGTTTTTCTGCAGAGAAAGGATTTGGGGGTAGCTCTTTCCCTCTAGGGGGTATTGTGTTTTTAGGTGGGTGTGTTGACACTGCCCGAGCTGCATTGTAAGGAGCTGGATACATCCATCAGCTCCACCTTGGGTCCTGTAACTTGAAGCCTCTGGGATGTGGATCAGCCTGGCCTCTGATGCTTTTTCTGGGCAGAACCATCTGAAGGCCCTGATTGCTGATCTAGGCCAGATTGCCCTCGGAGGCAGCCCAGCAACAAGAGCGGCTCTGTTGCATGGTTCCTCATAAAATGTGCCCCGGTGCCTGGAGGGCGTCTTCATTGCAAGACTTTGTTAGGTTTGTATTCACATTCCCACCTCAAAAAGAAGGTAGGGCATGTAGGCAGGAACTCCCTGTTCTTTCAGGGCCAAAAGCAGAGTAGGCACATGCTGGGCTTTGACTGCAGGGAGAACAAACAGCCAAGTTGTTTAGACAGACCTCATCAGACAGAGGAGTTTTTCCCTGAGGTGCTGCAAGTCCTGAGAGTTTATAAAATCTGATACCGTGTAGCAATGAGTTGCTTGCTTCCCTTCTAGGCTGATAGTGTCTCTGGAGGAGAAGAACCAGCGCCTCAGAACTCTGGAAAAACAGAACCTGCTGCTGAACTATCAGGTGTCTCAGTATCACTCTGCTCTTCAGCAGGCAGAGCAGCTCTCTTCTCACCGCGCTGGACAACTGCGGGAGCTCAACACCCAGGTAAGCTGTGCAGTGGCATCCTCTTCTCCAGGGACACACCACAGCACCTTTGCCTTGGAGGCCCCAACCTCTTTCCCCTCCCAGCAGCACGCACAGCTGCCGTCTTCTGCCCGGGGCTGCTGCTGCACCCTGAGGCCGAGGCTGGATCTGCTGTCTGCTGCCCAAGTTTTGCACCGTTCTCTCCCGGCTCCCAGCAGGAAATCTGGGAGGGGAGCAGCAGCAGACTCCTCTGGAGCCTCTGTGTCCCTCAGTTAGCAGTGTTGTCCCAGACAGAGTTGGTGCCTGTGCCGGGCACTGAGCAATGTGGGGACACAGAGGTGGCTATGGCAGGCTGGGCAGGGCACTTCCAGCGCAGCCATCTCAGCTGCTGTTCAGAGCTGCAGCCTCAAGGATGCCCATTGCCTCCCTTTCCCTCTTTTCTCTACATTGGTCTCCTTTGGAATCCTTGCTTTTCTGCCTTTTGGTTTTGGCATGGTTTTTGTCTGAAATCATTTCTTCTTTGCTGCTCTCCCTGCGGCCCACTCTGCAGCCTCAGGAGCAGCCCTGTCCCTGAGGCTCTGTGCATCCATCTTCCAGATCCAGGCCCTGCAGGACACAGTGCTGCAGATGGAGGCTTCCCAAACAACTCGAAAGAAGAAGCTGCTGCAGACGTTTGAGGAGTCTCGAGCAGGAGAATGGGCTTTGAGGGACTCTGCGGATGTGCTGGAGGCTGAGGTGTCTGAGCTGCGTGTGAGGCTCCAGAGCTCTGAGGAAAGAGCAGAGGCCATGGCCATAGAGTGTAAGGACGTGGAGCTGGAGCTGAGGAAGACACAGGCTCAGAGGGACCATCTCAGAGCCCACAATCAGGAGCTGCTGAAACAGCTGGAGCAAAGTGAGCAAGGTACAGCTTCTCCTCTCCCACTCACTGCCCCATCCTGCCTCACCTGCGGGGATCTCGCTGATGGCTCGCAGAGGAAAAGTGCCCAGAGATGGCAGAGGGGAAAAACAACCAGCAGGAGATTTATCCATCCAAGTGCCAGTGAAAGCTTTTTCTTGAGAAAGATGCTGTGGCTGGCAGTGCCATCCGGCTGTGCCATGGCTGATCCCGTGCACAGCTGGAGCCTTCCAGGTGCCGTGTCTGTGCTGAGGAGCTGTAGCTGGATGCCTCAGCTCGATTCCCCCAAACTCCAGGCCCTGCCAGAGCCTCCAGGCTACTGGCTTCTCTGGAGCAGAGCTGCACAGGCATCCCCTCTCCTTTGTCTCTCTTGGATTGCTCACTCTGCACAAGGCCTAGAGCAAACACACTTTCCCATCCCTCTGAACATTTCCCCTTTCATTCCTGCTTTTTTCTCTGCCTTGTGGGCTCAGGGCCTGGCAAACTCAGGCAGGCAGAGAAGACACTGCTGTTGTCTGCAGGATGCACATCAGTTTGCCTTTGCTTTGCTTTTCCCCTTCTCCTTTCTCCTGTTCCTTCCCCCTCCCTGCTGCAGATTTGTGGGAGGCAGCAGTCAAGCACACCTCTCGAGAAACTGCCCTGGAGAAAGAGGCCTGTGAAAGGCAGGAAGAGGCTGTGGCTCTTCGTCAGGAGGTGGCATCTCTGCAGAGGAAATTGGAGAGCCTGCAGAAGGAAAGGATGGATGTGCTGGTGAGATTGGCAGATGCCACAAAGGGCCATTTCCTAGCTGTGTTTGCACATTCAGTTAATAGTTCTAAGGAGCACCTTTTTCCAGTTAAACTTCTCCAACTGCGTTCTTCTGAATAAGGAGGAGAAGATGTTGTAGTCATGTCAAAGCCAGTTAATGCTGAGCCTGCTGATTTTCCTCCATGCTGGGCTTCTGTGCCCTAGAAGCTTTAGTCCTCAATGTCCACACTGCCTCTATGGACATTGCATGCTTTGGGGAATTCCTCGTGTCCAAACCCATGTCCAGATTCCTAAATATCTGGATCTGGAAGGAGGGGTGAGAAGACCAAGTTTGCTGTGAATAGAAAGGTGTTTGGCCTTGGCCATCTGAGAGCAGCCAGTGGGGAGAGAAGAGAGGAAAGCCAAGTGCTGATCCACACCAGGACGTGTGCCTGCAAGGGGAGAACTCGTCCTGAGTGGCAGCAGAGGATGACAGAGGGATCTGGCCATTGCTGCTCCAAGAGAGGGCAGTGGGGCTCTCGGGGATGGAGCCATGGAAACTCTACACAGCAGAGCTGGAAAACCACTGCTGTCAGCCCAAGCCCAGGGAAGGAAATGCTGGCGGTGTTTGCTCTTCCCTTCCTCCCTGATGGAGAGCACATCCTCGTGGCACTGCCTAAATCCTGCTTAGCATGGACTTGAAATCCTGGCTGCAGTTCTGGCAGCTCCTCCCCAGAGGAGCACTGGAGTGGGGCTGCAAGAGCTTGGGGAAGGGCAGAAAGGAAGCTGGGACAGGCTGAGGGAAGGAGCAGAATCAAGGGGGGAACCCAGCAAAGGTCTGCAGCATCCCGAGGGGCAGAGAGAGAGGGGCAGCCAGTGCCTGCCCCTGCAGCAGGAGTCCAGATCTGGTCTGAAAAGCAAACCGAGGGGGCGAATGAGTGACCCTTTTTCTCCCTGTTTTGGCAGCATGGACAGGAATTGAACCAGCAGCACATGAGAGATGTGGAAGAGAAGAATGAAATGCATGCAGATGAGTTAAGAATTCATAAGGAAAATACTCAAGAATGGGAAGTGGAGAGAGAAGGCGAGCAGGAAGAGTTGGAGCATGGGGCTGCTTCTTTGAAGAAATGGAGAGAGAACACCCAAGTACTGAGTGCTGCACTGAAGAAAAGTGAAATTGCCAAAGGGACTCTGATGAAACACTTGTACATCCTGAAGGGAAAGTCTGGTATCCAGGCAGGCACTGGCATTGACCTTAAGTCCACTCCAGGGTCCCTGAATTATTCCAGTGCTGTTTCCCATGAGGAGGTGGGTCTCTATCCCTGTCAGTCCAGGCCTGCTTGGGTAAAGCAGCCCGGGCTGCAGCAGGCAGCCTTGTCTGTCTGCCTGGCTCCAGCCAGAGACCATTGACTGCCAGATTGTTTCCTGGCTCGCCCAGAAAGACTGCTCCAGCTCTGGAGCTTACTGTTCCAATCTGCTCCAGGCCAAAAGCTGGGCATGGGGAGCTGCTTTTCCTGTGCCCATGCAACACATGGGGGTTTGGATTTGGTGTGGGAAGTAATGGAGCAGGTGAGCAGAGGGATGCACTAAACCCAGCTGAGTTTTGTACTGAGAGGGCTGAAGAGCAGCTGCACTGCTGGTGCTTCGAGGATGCTTCCTGAGATGGAGATTCCTGAGGGACAGCTTCTGTGGTGTTTGAAATATGGGCATCATCTCCTCTCTGAATACCCTGCAGGCTGTTGGAGCACAAGTGGAACAGCTGTTACGTGGCTCAGGGACCATCCTGGAATCCAAGCAACCAATTGCATCACTAGAAGAGGAGAAGAGAGAGAGGCCTGAATTAACCACTGAGCCCAGAAGTGGCGAGCGGGTAAATTGGGCTTTCACTGCCTCTGCCGAGCCTCAGGCTCCTCTGGAACTTGGCACGTTAGCCCAGGCAGTGCTTTGGAGACCTCTGCTTGTTTCCTTGCCTCTCCCTGTCCCTGCTGTGGGCACACCCTTTTGTTTGTCCTCTCTCTTGGGGCAGCCCATGGCTTTCACAAGGGCACCTTCACTCCGCTGCCTCCCTCCCTGGCCCTGTGTCCCCGCACACACACTGGCCTCTCTTGCACAGCCCCCAGCGAGAGCTTTTTGCCCCCAGTGTTGTCTAGTGCAATTCAGGGTCTCAGAGCAGAGATCTCCTTGCCATGATGTCCACAGGTCTTTTTGCTCCGTGTTTGCTGACAGGTTTCTGTGACCCTCTCTCCCATCCAACGTGCAGGTGGAACCTGAAAGGAGAAGAAACAGAACTTTTAGGAGAGTGTTCCCCCCAGATTGCTTTACGTTTCCTGTCCACAAGCCTGCCTATCGAAATCGTCGACTTCTACAACAGAAGACTCCTCCAGTAGCTCAGGGAAGCAGCAGCCCTCCTGCTGATGCACAGCCTGTGGAGAAAGGGGTCAGTGGCCCAAATTTGGAAATCAGAGTTGGGTTCCTAAATCCCCTCGGAACTCTCTCTAACAGACCTGTGGTGGCTGGGGGATGTCCGTGGGAAGGCTTTGCCAGCCTTGAACTGGACCTGTTGATCATCTGAGCTCTGCTCTGTGTGGGAGCCTGTTCCCTTCCCCTTGCCCCAGGGCAGAGAGTTGGTGAGGGCTGGAGTTGGAGGCTGTGTCTGCCCCGAGAGCCGGTACCGTGGGGCTGCAGGTGCTCCTGCCAGCGTGGGCTTGTCTGAGCCGGGCCTTGTGCCTCTTTCAGGTGTCCCTGCTGCAGTCACAGCTGGCCCAAGACCGACAGGACCACCTGGAGAGCTGTGCAGGGAGCAGGCAGGAGACACAAGGTGCAGAAGGGACCTCCTTGCTTCCTGAACGACTCAGAGAGCAGCCAGGGTGCAGCTGGATGCAGTCTTAGACTTAGTCAGTAGTTTATGTTTAAAGGATAGTATAGGTGAAATTGAACCTTTACACAACTGTGTTCCATAGGATGAAAGATATATTTATAGAAAAATAAAGAGTTTATGATGATCATGATTAAACTAATAGATCTTTATCAGGGTTATTTACTACCCAGTACAGAGACCTATAACTTCCAGTATAGTGCATTATGTTTTGAAGCAACATTGTAGCAATTCTAGTCAAGCCAGCAAAACCAATTCTTGAAGATTGATGCTACTCACCCAAAGCAAGGACCACGGGCAAACATTTCTCTCAGCCTCAAGGCATGACCTTGAGAAGCATCCTCACTCCAGGGTGGAATCTGCAGAAGGGAGACATGTGACATGAACCACTTTGGTGAGAGCAGGAGAAACCTGCCATGTGTGGAGCTTTGTCATTTGTCCTTAGGAAACTGCAGCCTGATTATTCTCAGAGTCCCAGAATCTCAGGCCGGGGGAGGCTGGAAGCACCTCTGCAGGTCACCTTGCCCAGCCCCTGCTCCATCAGGGCCACCCAGAGCCAGCTGCCCAGGATGTGTCCAGGTGGCTTTTGAGTCTCTCCAGGGATGGAGACTCCACCACCTCCCTGGGCACCTGCACCAGTGCTCGGCCACCCTCCCAGTGCAGAAGTGCCTCCTGAGCTCAGAGAGCCCCTCCTGTGTGTCACTTGGTGCCCGAGGCCCCTGGAATGTCCCTGGCTCTGTCCCCTCTGCAGCCTCCCCCCGGGTATTTATCCCCAGGGATGAGATGCTCTGAGCCTGCTCTGCTCCAGGCTGGGCAGTGCCAGCTCTCTCAGCCTCTCCTCACGGCAGAGATGCTCCAGTCCCTCCGTCACCTTCATGGCCCTGTGCTGGACTCTGTCCAGTCTGTCCCTGTCTCCTGTACTGGGCAGCCCAGCTCTGGGCCCAGCACTCCAGGGCTGGCCTCACTGCTGTGGAGCAGAGGGAAAGGATCCCCTCCCTCCAGCAGCTGTGTCGCATCCTCCCGGTGCAGCCCAGGACGCTGTTCTGCATTGCTGCACGAGCACATTGCTGGCCCGTGGGCATCCTGGTGTCCAGCAGGACCCTGCCAAACTTTAGTTTTTCAACCGGGTGGCCCCCAGCAGATACCGGTGCCTGTGGTTGTTCCTTCCCAAGGACAGGACTCAGCACCTGTCATAGAACTGTCACCCCTGTTGAACTGTCCCTCGGGATGGCAGCACTTCTCTCTGGCAGAGCAGCCACCGCTCCCGGTTTGTGGGAGGGCACCCCCTGGCCCCATCACCCAGTTTACTGACAAAGGTGTCAGCAAGGACTGGACTCAGCATTGTCCTCCAGGCTCCACCGCTAGACTTTGTGCCACTGACCTCCAGGGTTCCAAGAAGGTAGATTCTGTGCAAGGCGTCTTTGCTTGTATGCACAAATTCAGAAAGAATTGGCAGGATTTACAACAGGGATTTCTGCTCCATATCTTAAGTGGGAAAAAATGTAATGATCCATGCTCCCTCTCACTGGCAGTGGCTAAAGGAAAAGAGGTCCTGTTGTTGGTGACAGTGGAGGTCACCTGCAGAGGAACTGTGCCAGACTGGTGTGACATACAAGGTCAAGGGTTGAGGGCATAATTTAAAATAACTTAGCAAAGTGAAAAGCAGAATCACAACCCTGGGTGATAGGAGATCAAGTGAACCGGAAACTTCTGACCAACCTCATCTCAGAAAGGAGGGATGTGGAAGAAGAATCAAGTTATCCAGGGGGCGTGTACAGACATTGCTGTGGAAGCAGTTATGGAGTTAAGAGGAAGCCTGCCCTGCATCATGTGAGCAAGAATGCTGAGAAATGGGGAAGAAAGCTGATTACACACGATCTGAAAACTGGAAAGGCGTCCTGATTGTCAAGCCTGTAAACCTTGTGAGAAGAAGAACAAGCCGTCAAAAGGACGGATTTATTACAGGCCTGCAACCGCTTTTGAGCAAACTGCTGAGCACAGTTTCTCACAATAAAATGTATAAATAATGTCTTAACTTTGCAATAAACCCAATTCACTTGCTTCTAGCTTGTGTCTCTCACATTCATATGCCACAGCAGTAGGGAAGGGGGAGAATAGTTAGGGAGAATAGTTAGAATCTTAAGCCAGGCATACACCAGGTCTAAGGACTGGAGGAAGCTACGTCAGCTGTCCATTGTCTTCAGAAGAGCCTGGCCAGTGCAGGTGGTTCCTGAGAACTTCCTGAGAACTACAGCAGTCTTAAAGATGGGCACAAAGGAGGGTCTGAAGACCTACAGGCTAATCAGCTGCTTTGGAATCCCTGGGAAAGTGATGGAGCAAATCCTCCTGGACACCCTTTCAAGCAACTGAGAGAGAAGGGCATTGGGAACAGCCAGCACAGATTTAGCACAGGGACATGGTGCCTGGCCAACCTGAGCGACTCTGCAAATTACGGGAGACCAGGCATGGTGTCGCCCGACATTGCAAAACATTCAGCAGCCACGCAGTCCCCTTACAGCCCGACTGGTGAGATATGGACTGAGTGAATGGCCAAGGGAAAACCGCCCAAACCAGCGGGCTCAGTGCTGCTGGATCAGATGTATGAAGTGGCCAGGCTGTGGTGACACCACCCACTCCAGATCATCCCTGGAGCCAGCATTACTGTTGATTAATGACTAATATTTATATGCAGAGAATGTCTCCTCTAATCGAAGAAACTTTACAACAGGGGGCTTATTCCACCATGATCATACATATCACAAGGTAGTTCCTAGCTCATACATAAACATTACTTTTCATAGAACTATTTTGCCCACCTCTGCCTCTTGCTGGAAGTCCCTTTATGGTCTTGGAGGGTCATCTAAAGAGGTCTCTGGTGGTCATATTCACAGTGAGCCCTCAAAACTGGAAGTGCCCTTGCCTTGAACTTCTCTTAGGGCATGCACTGTTGTTTCTTGTTACATAACTTTGCCACAAAACCCACTTGGGTGCCTTATAATCTGTTTTTCCACTGCTTCCAGCTCTGTTCAACATCCCGTCTGTCTACTTTTACATTCTTTTATCTCATTTGCTAGTTAGTCTTTAAGCTGTATTTTGCAACCAAAACTTTCTGTTTTCCACGTTTTCTGTCACGGTGAGTGGCAGCAATGCGTCTTCCTGGCTGGAGCCACCCCCATTTCTGTGGTCCCTGCGGCTGACAGACATGCCACGCACTGATGTCATGTCCAGCCTCAGCTCAGCTCGCATCCCTTGCCCAGACAGGGGAGAACCACAGGCAGGAGAGGCAGAAGCCATGTGCTCAGGCTGCCCCGCCTTGAAGGCACAAGAGCCTCCAGCTTCTACCGGTCAAGGGTCAGGGCACCTGACAGTGAGCCTTCAGCACTGAGTGATGGCATCCCACTTCTGCAGCTTTGGCCCAGTCAGATGACCCTGTCTCCTCAGGAGCTGCCCTTTGACCTTGCCAGGGACCACTCAATGGACATGATGCCATGGCAGCTTGGCAACCCCTGGATTTGGCATCAACTATGGTGATGTTTCACCTCAGCATAGAATCCCCGACTGGTTTGGGCTGGAGAGACCTCAAAGCTCATCCTATTCCACCCCCCGCCATGGGCAGGGACACCTGCCACCAGACCAGGTTGCTCCAAGCCGCCTCCAACCTGGCCTCGGACACGTGCAGGGACGGGACAGCCACAGCTGCTCTGGGCAACCTGTGCCAGTGTCTTACCATCCCCACAGGGAAGAGTTTCTTCTAACCCTGCCCTCTGCCAGTGGAAAGCCATTCCCCTTGTCCTGGCGTTCCAAGCCCTTGTCCAAGGTCAGCCCTCAGCTCTCTTAGAGTCCCTTTAGGCATTGGAAATGTCTCTAAGGTCTCCCTGAAGCCTTCTCTTCTCCAGGCTGAACACTCCCAGCTCTCCCAGCTCGGCTCAGAGCAGAGGGGCTCCAGACCTTGGAGCATCTCTTTGGCCTCTCTGGACTCACTCCAGCAGCTCCACATCCTTCTGATGCTGGACCCGAGGGCTGGAGGCAGCTCTGCAGGTGGGGTCTCACCTGAGCAGGGCAGAGGTGCAGAATCCCCCTTGTCCCCTGCTGCCCACTCTGTGGGGCCAGCCCAGGACATGGGGCTTTCTGGGTAACAGCGCAAGGGGTTGGGGCACACTGGGACTTCTGTCCACCAACATGCCCCAGTCCTTCTGCTCAGAGCTGCTCTCAACCCCTGCCCTGCCCAGCCTGAGTCTGTGCTTGGGATTGCCCTGGCCCAGGGGCAGGCCATGTCCTTGGCCTCATACCAGCAGAGTCACACTGGGACTTTGGTGATGGTCTCTGGGCCTATGGCAATGACTCCAGCTCCTTGAAACTTTTAAGCTCCTCTTGCTGCTTCCCCTACCTCATGCTTTTCTTGAGAACCCCATGCTCCCTTTGGTACTGCCTCATCATCCTTGTCGCAGGTTTGCGTGGTCACATCCGGGTAGCAGGGGCCCGCAGGGTGACCCTCTATGAGAAGACACCAGAAGCTGCTCCCGTGTTGGGCAGAGCCGGCTCCAGAGGGCTCCAGGAGGGACCTGCCACTGGCTAAGGCTGAGCCAACCAGTGATGCTGGGAGGGCCTCTGGGATTAGGTACTAAAAAAGGGCTAAACACTGCTGTGCAACAGCAGCTGGCAGGGAGGAAGAAGATGGGAGAGCAACAGTGGATTTTGACCCATAGCCCGTGTAGGTGAGCAGAGGAACAGATCCCCAGTGCAGCCCATGTGAGGAGCCCACAGCACAGCGGGTGGGGATGCCCTGAAGGGATCTGCAGCCTGGAAGGAGCCCACGCTCCAGCAGGTATTGTAAAGGCAGGCGAACCCAGTGGGAAGAATGATGATGTCTGACTCAGTTCAGAAGGCTGAACGATTTCTTTATTATAACTATGCTATAATACATTAATTGACTATATAAAGGAGGATACTAAAACTACATGCTACTTTCTCTAACACTACTAAATCTAACTAACCAACAGCTTGTGACCCTGTTCTCCAGAGTCCAGACACAGGTGGATCCGATTGGCATCAGGCCCAAACAATTCTGACCAGAATCCAATCCAGCAATCACCCCAGGTAAACAACTCTCCAAACACATTCCACAAGGAAAAACAAGGAGCAGAAATAGAAACTGTTTTCTCCTTCTCTCTCTCTGTGCACCTCTAAGAAAAATCCTGAGAGAGAGAGAAATGTGCTTGCCACAAGCGGGCTCCTGGCAGGGGCTATGCTCTGTGGAGAGGAGTCCATGCAGGAGCTGGCAGAACACTGGAGCAGGCTGTTCCTGAAGGACTGGACCCCAGGGAAAGGCACCTTGCTGGAGCAGTTCTTAGAGAACTGCAGCCCGTGGGAAGGACCCACATTGGAAAAGTTGGTGCAGGACTGTCTCCCATGGAGAGGGGAATCTATGAGGAGAAAGGAGCAGCAGAGACAAGTGTTATGAGCTGACAGCAATCCACGTTCCCCATCTTGCGCACTGCTCAAGGGGAGGAGGTAAAAGAGTTGGGAGTAAAGCTGAGTCTGGGAAGAAGGGAGGGTAGGGGGAGGTGGTTTTAGGTTTATTCTTAGTTCTCATTTTCCTACTCTGTTTAAGTGGTTATAAAATAAATTAATTTCCCCGAGGTGAGTCTGTTTTGACTGTGGCAGTAATTGGTGAGTGATCTCCCTGACCCGTGGGATTTTTATCACATTTTCTTCTCCTTTTCAGTCAAAGAGGGGAAGTAATGGAGTGGCTCAGTGAGCACCTGGCTAGCCAAAATTGACCAACCACAGTTCTCCAAACTCCTTCATCACCACCTCCACCTTCAACACCCATTGCCCATGACTTCTTCATGTCCCTGACTCCACTGTCAGTGAAGGGTCTTCCAGCATTGCAGCATTTATTTTGCACTTTATTTACTGCACACTCCAGACATGCCAATGGCACAGGCAACTCTGTGATGTCCAGTGCTCTGGGCCCGCGTCTGCCACCAGAACTCCCCTGCCAGGGCTGGACAGTCTGGAATTGGCTGTGGCAGGTCTGTGGCACGCCCACGGCAAGTCCACAACAGGTCCATGGTGGGTCTCTGATGGGCGCCTGATGGTCCTTTGGCCCAGGTGCCGTGCGCCTTGGTGGGGAGCTGTCACTTTCTGCCCACGTGGTCCTTCAGTGTTACCAGCACTTTCTGTGCCCGCTTCAGGACCTCCTCCTCATCCACGCTGGGGAAGGCCTCACTGGGGGTCATGGGAAAGGGATGGTAACTCGGGTACTGTGTGGCCTTGCCGTCCGTGCCACGGTCACACAACCACTGCACGTCCAGGACAAGGCCCCTCAGCTCCGGCTCCTCCACCTCCAGCCTTTGGGCCATACCCATCAGCCCCCTGTGGCCCGCAAAAGCTTCACCACGGCAAAGCACGGCCGCCACCAGTGCCTTCTCCAGGGCCTGGTGCACTTTGAAGAGCACCCAGTTGGGGCAGCAGTGCCGGATGTCATTGCGGGCTGCCTGCAGGTCACTCGTGGCCTGACACAGCCAACGCAGGGCCTCGGGGACGGATGGAGTCAGGGCCATGAGCTCCTCACTGCTCAGCCAGGAGCCACAGCCTCCCTGTCTGTGGTGCTGGGCAGCACTCACAGGTTTGTATTGGACCCACACCTTTGGCCCCCTGACACCATGCAGAGGCCTCAAGGCTGGCAGGCTGGGAGCCTTCCATGGATCAGCTTCAGCCTCCTCCTGCAGCCTTTTCTCTGGCTCTGGTGCAGCACCCACCAGGTCCACGTTGTTCGCCTCCAGAACCAAGGCCACGTCCTGTGGCTCCTGGCAGACCAGCATTTCACGCAGCACGGACAAAGCCTGTGCCTCCAGCTGCCCACCCAGGATGTTATTGATCTCCTGTGCCAGTGTCTCCACGACCCTCAGCTGCTGCCAGTTCAGCACCATCTCTGCATGCCGGATGTAGAGGAGCCGCTGGGCACCACCAGACGGGCACACATAGATAACTTGTGACTGGGAGCTGCCCTCCACCTTTGCCCCACTGTGCACCAGCACAGTGCAGATGTCCTTGCAGCACTGCACTTTCACCTGCTCCACTGCAAAGCCACCATCCCCCTCCATTCCCATCGTAGCCTTGGGGGTCTGCCACTGCAGCAGGGACTCCAGCCCCAGCCTAAACCACGGGGATACCAGCAGGGTCTGGAGACGCCTCTGCGCAGCGCACTGAGAGCCGTAATGACATGGCTGTGGACCACCCTCCTCCAGCTGCTTCTCTGTCACCTCTGAGAGTGCCCGCGGCCGCAGGTGCGGTGGCAGCCTTTGCAGCAGCCACCTGACATTACACCCAGACACTGGCAGCGCAGCCATGAGCACAAAGGTCTTCTCTAGGGCCCGAGCGGTCTCTGAGGGCACACAGTCATTGAAGCACAGTCTGTGGGATGGCTCCAGGCAGTCAGCAGTGCTCAGCAGGTACAGCTCAGCCACAGCAGAGCAATCGGGGGGCTCCGGTTCCTCCCGCAGCAGCTGGAAGAAATGCCGTGTGGCCAGCAGGACTGTCTTCTTCTGGCTACTGGAAAGGGTTCCACTGCCATGGCTCTCCTGGTAGATTTGGGCCAGGACACGGCTGTAGTGAGTCAGTGTGGGGACCAGGACGACACCAAGGTGTTGCAGGAGATCTCCAAAGGCAGCCACGTGGGGGTGAGGCGTGAGGAGGTAGGGGTAAAAGTCAGCCTCGTCCGGGAGTGATGTCACCACCTGCCGTGGCCTGGCCATGTCCCATGACTTGGCCAGCACCACGGGCAGCTCAGAGAGGTGCTCTGCGTCCACCTCCTTCAGACGGGTCTGCAGGAAGCTGTACATGCTATGGAGCACCCTGGCCCGTGTGCTTACCTGCAGTTCTGTCGAGCAGGCTGCCCTGCACACATGCTCCAGGTTGGCCACCACCAGGGCAGTGGGTATCTCTGCAAAGACTTCCATGGCCTCCAGGGACCGCTCCTCAAGTTCAAGGGATTCTGGCAGGATGGTGGCTGATGTCCACAGGAGCTCAGCCACATTTTTGCAGTAGGAAACGCTGCCTTTCAGAGCCACGGCCTTAGTGCAGTCTGCAAAAGGAGGGTGGAGGTTCATCAAGTTTGGGGGGATATCCAGTGGAGGCAGGAATTGGATTGAGGCAATTTTCCTCAGGAAATTTTCCTCAGGATTTTCCAACAGGATTGCAAGTTGCTTGAGCATCTCCTGCTGTCGCTCCAGCAGTTCTGCAGCATGGCATGTAGCCTGAGTGGCTTCACGCTCTATCTCCTCAGCCAGCGCCACAAAGTCCTCTACAGAGAGGCTGGTGCGGACACCTGCCTTAAGGAAGAAATCCACAATTACTGTGCAGTTCGAAGATAGCTTCTGAAAGAAAGATTTAGGCACAAAGCGGTGTTGCAGCCGCAGGGTGTGGAAGGAGGGCATGTCATGGTAGAAGTAGGAGGCCAGGCGCAGTGTTCTGTGGGCATCTGGTATAAAGGCCGCCTTCCGAAATGCTGCCACAATGGCGTCCACGCTCTGAGTGGAACAGATGGGTCGCAGGACAAAGAACAAGCGTACAGCTTCCATGAGGCCTTGCTGTGTGAGCTGGGACAGCCGGGGAAGTACCACAGTCATGAAGAGCTCTTGGTCATCGGTGAACTCCCACTTCAAACGCTTGGCCAGCCATTCGTGGTCCTGGCTTGGTGTGAGAAGCAGCACGTCTTTGTCCAAGTCATACAGGGTTTGGGCACTCGAGGGCACTTGCAGGAACTGTCTGCGGAGTAACAGCACCTTACGGTAGGGAGCCACAGCTACAAAGCCTCCCCCAAACTTCTGGAAGAGAGGCAGATACCGGAGCTGCTCCAGTGCACGTGAATCCAGCTTTCCCTCCTGGACAAACCTTAGCAGGGCTGACACGTCCTGCTCCCCTAAATCCCCCCAGCAGAGATCAGCTCTTGTGTCTGCCAGATGGGCCACTACAGCCCTGGCATCTGTGACCTGCAGTGCCCTTGGCTTCAGGCAACAGTAGGCAAAACTCCAGGGCAGCAGGGACTGCTGGAGCACAGGGATGCCCAGTTTGTGCAGCACCTTTTCTACTTTAGAGTGACACTCAAAAAGAACCTTGGAGAGGGAGGATAGTGGCAGTAGGTGCTTTGAGTCTGTCTTACTCCCCTGAATAGGCAGCACTGCCGTATTCTGGAGATGATTCATGAACGACTTCATGTCCACATCTGAAGTCCTGGAGGGGACCATCCTGTCAAAGAAGGTCCACAGCCCCTCGAGCCACCTTTCTCCCTCTGTGGTCCACTCCAGCTGACCCAATACCTCCTGGATGAGTGGTGTGGCCTCTGGGAGGTCAAGCTCCTTCACAAAGCAAGGTGGGATCCATTCAGGAATACACTCTTGGGCAAAACGGTGGCTGTGCTTGGGGAACAGGTGGGCAAAGGAGTTCTTGAAGACAGGGTGGTGGATGCTGAAAGCATTCAGAAGACCATCTTCTGTGGCCAGCAAGGGCAGACCTTCCAGGTCTGCCTTGGCCCCATCCTTGTGAGTACCTTGGGAGTGCCTGTTCCATCCTATTAAGTATTGCAGCAGGTAGAGGCAGCTCTTTGGGGTCCTCAGGGGTGTCTCAGCCAGCTTGCAGGGCACAGGCAGAGCCAGGGCCTTGAGGAAGTGCCGGAGAGAGGCTGGCCCTAAGACCACAGCGTTCACCTGGGCTTCAATGAACTGCTCACGGATCTGCTGCAGGTGGGTGAATGCTGGAACCAATTTCATGTTCAGTTGCTGCAGCACTTCCTGGACTTCTGGCTGAGGCTTCTCCTTGAGGAAGTATGGCTCTGTCAGCATGTCCCCTCCACCTGGAGATGCCCAGGTTATTGTCACCGTGTCAGATGACTTCCTGTGGTACACAGGCACCAGGGGCAGGCGTGCATGACTGATGTGCTTGTAGACCTCTCTCACCATGTCCTGGAAGACAGGTAAGACCCTTTTCATAACAGGGAAAAACTGGAGGAAGTGGGAGTCCAGGTGCTGCTGGCAGAGTTTCAGGGACCCATACTGGAGCTTTTCTGGCTCCAGAGCTTTCCACTGCCCGGTGAGAAAGTAACAGTAGAGTGGAACCACCAAGCGTCGGAGCAAGAAGTCATTCCAGGTTGCCCCTGTGCCGCCTTTGTCCCAGCGGAGACTGCACCGGGCCACATCCACAGAGAAGTTAGCATTGATGTGCACAGGCAGCCCAGTGATCAAGGGCAGTGGGAGGGTGCAGAAGGCTCTGCCCGTGACTCGGTTCAGAGGCTCCAGGCGGGCAGCCACAGCCCCATAGGGCAGCCATTTAGGCACCGGAGACTCCTCAGCCCCACCCTGCACCCCAATTTGGGAGATCACCCTCCACAAACTTGTGGTCTTGGCCCTGCTATTTTTGACTTTCATGGTATAGGAGAGAGGGGTGGGGCTGTTCCCATCCATGGCTTTGCTTAATCTTGCTTGAAACGCCTGTCTCAACTTTGCATCATCCTCCGTGAGCTCCGTGGTCACCCGCAGCTTCTCCATCAACTCTTTCCCATCTGGGGGGATCTCAGAGAAGATGATGGTGTGGACATGCCGGAGGAAGAGCACCAAGTGCTCGCCTTCCTCAGCCAGTGTTTCTTCCATGTTCTTGAGGTCTTGGTCTCGCACCACCATGTCAGACACCCTGGACTTGGCAGCCTCAGCTGCAGTGCGGAGCGGCAGCCGGAAAAGGACGCCCTGTTTCAGGTTGAAGAAGGATGGTAGGAAGGTGTCATAAATGTCTGGAAAATTCTTCTTGAAGTCAGTGTCAACAGCAAACATGCTACCAGGCTTCGCAGTTGTGGCTGTGGGCATGTAGTAGAGATGGGGATCAGAGACACACAGGGTACTGTCTCCAGTCAGGAAGGCTGGGCAGTCAGTAAAGTGGTAGACGGTGTTGAAGCCAAGGCCATACTTGCCTGTGACATCCTGCCGGTCTTGCTTGCCACCCACCCCCAGACGCTGAATGCCTTCAATGTCCTGCTCCTGGAAGGGGCGGTCGTTGTAGATGCAGAGGGCAGGGCCCTGCAGGATGTCCCATTTCTCACTAAAAGTGGCCTTTGCTGGGTGCTGCCGGCGGTCCCACACAAAGTGCACGAGCCCCGCACCAGCATCATCCGCATTCTGGAGCACCTCCTTCACCATATCAGGAGCGGACTCAGAGTACTCCTTCAAGATGTTCTTCAGTCGTGTTGGTAAATCTTCATGGGCACCAAATGGCTGTGCCCAGAGGCTCAGGTGATCAGTGATGAGTTCACTCCTCTCCAGTGCTCGGTGGCGTGTGGTGGCCACCCCACAGCGCAGGGCTGCATCTCGGGACAGCTGTTTATGGCACAGCAGGACATCTCTCTCCAACGGCATCCATGGTGCATCATTGAAGTAGAGCTTGTCCCATGGGTGCAAAATGCCCTCCTCATCAGGCAGAAAGAGTTGCTGGGTCTGGCAGGCATCTGGCTGGGTGCCATCTTCCATCAAGCCACAGGACACCAGCCGCAGGGCCAGATCCAGCTCCGCAGCAGGCAGTGGCTTTCCAGCATGTGTCTTTGCCAGGGTGCAGAGCACTCGGGCATAATCATCCCAGGTGAACGTGTGGCGCAGCCCCAAACACTGCCAGAGCTCTCTGTAGGGCTTGTACTGCTCTTGGAGCTGATGAAGGTATGGGGCAGCCTCAAATGACAGTGTCTCGGCCACAGCTGTGACTGGCACAAAACGGGAGCCCATCAAGATGAAGGGCTCCCCGGGGTCCACTGCAGAAGCCACCTCATCCTGGCTGGAGTAATGTTCCCGGAGCAGCATGTTCAGGTGCTTGTAGCAGCAGTTGGTGCTGTACTGCAGGGTCTCCAAAGGGAGAGTGTCGGAGAAATGTCTGAGTGCCCGCAGCTGCTCAAGGACCTGAGCTGATGGTATCTGCCGGTCCAGCCCCAAGAAGGATGCTACCTCCTCGGAGAGGCAGAAGTTTTTCCCCAGCATTTTAGGAGCCAAGATAGGCTGGATGAGTCCCACTAGTGGCTCATGGAGGTGATGGTAGAGCTGGGCAGCTGGCAGCAGCACAGGCTCACCATTGCGTAGTACAGCAGGGAGGAAGGGCACAGTCTGGAAAGTGGCCTGCAGGGTGTCATTTGTTCTCTTCTTCACTGCATCCTGAAGTAACTCCAGGATGCAGGCAGCCCTCTGGCAGCCCTGGGCACGATTCTTGGTCCAGACAAGCTGCACGGTCTTTGCCCTCTCCAGCAGCTCTGGCAAGGCTGTGGTGTTTTTCACCATGCCCAGCCTCTCCAGTTGGCTTAGTCTCTCCAGGGAAAGGAAGGCATTCCCAATGGGGAAGCGCCCATCCTCAGGGCTGTATAAAGGGGCAGCGCGACCTCTGGGATGCACCAGGTGATTGATGAACTGCAGGTGGCCATGAGGGCTGACAGGGATGCAGGGCACTGTCTGCAGCACTTTGTCCACATCCTCATGAGACATATCCAGCGCATGGAGCAGCAGCAGGTTCCGGTCAACATCAGGGAGATTTTCCAAGTTGGGAAGCACAAGCTCACAGAGAAAGCGGTTCCAGTCATAGGTTCCAGCATCCAGCGCCTTCCCAAGGCCCTCCTGCACCTTCCCAGGCAAAGCCACAGCCAACAGGGGACGGGGCACGGTGATGGCAAAGACTCGCTGCGCCACAGTACCCAGCTTAGGGTGTCTCTCCACAGTCTGGTGCAGGAAGCGGGCATCCTGCAGTGAGCACCAGGAGTGGCCATCGGAAAAGAGCCTTGGGCCACTCCTGGCTGCCACAGCCTGGTAGAAACCAGTCACGGCCTCTGTAAAGGGGTAACGGGCAGTGCTAATATCTGGCCAGAAGAGATGATACTCATAGTTCTTCAACTCGCCTGCCTCATGCATGGCACGGAGATGGTCCAGTGCCCGGAGCCAGGCCATCGGCACGGCATTGTGGAGCAGCACCCGGTTCCACTTACCCCGCTCCGCCGTGTCCCACAGCCCCTTTCGATTTGAGAGGATGCTGAAGGCCCCATGCAGGTGGATTGGCAGCCCTGAGATGACCGGCATGGGAAGGTGGCAGAAAACTTGGCCCTTCTCAGCATCCAGACATGGCACCCACTTGCCATCTTTGGTAGGGGCAAGAGGAAGGGCCACACCAGCCATGGGAAGTGGAGGATGGAGTCCTGCCTGTGTGTTCTGGTGAAACAGTTCCAGCAACTCCCCATCACCCTGACACACCAAAACCAGGTAGTGCCACACTGTCCTGGATTCCTCCTGACAGGCTGAGAGTTGCTCAATGGCTGCCCAACTTGGGGGATCCCCAGGGGCCCCCAAGTCTCGGATCTCCTTTTGCTGCAGCGTGGCCAGAGGCATGGTATCCTCTGCAGAAGTGGCCGTGTCTGGCAGCATCTCCAGGGACAGCTCCCTCACGTTCTTCAGGAAGAGCAGCAGGAGCCTGTTAGAGCCAAGGAAAGCAGTCCCAAGGGACTGGATGCGCTCTGTACCAAAGGCCTCAGAGCAAATCTGCGATGTCACAGCTTCCTCTTCAGTGCGAAAAGGCAAGCGGAAAAGGCTCCCTGGAAAGGGTCCTGGCTCAGGCAGGCAGCAGCCAAAGATACCGTGGTAGGGCTGGAACTGCTCAGCAAAGACACGGAGGATGCGTGGCCGGCTGGAGAAGTCCAGGCGGATGCCAGGGGAGCCGGCCCTGGGGATGTGTTTGCCCAGATGGGTGCCATTGGGATCAAAGATGAGCAGTGTCTCCCCACTCAGCACTGCTGGCACATCTGTGACACGGTAGACAGAGCTGAAGCCCAGACCAAAGCGCCCAATCCGGCCTGCCTGGCCCTCCTTTGTGGCAGCCCCAATCCGGGTGATGTTCTGGAGGTCATCCTCTGTGAACAGGGCATTGTTGTAGGCCCAGAGGGCTGGGCCATGGCAGGCAGCCATGCCTGGGTCTAGCAGCCCAGAGGTGGCCTTTCTGCGGCACCGCAGGTCCAGGAGGAAGCGGCACACGGTAGCGCTGGCATCCTCTGCGTTCTGCACCATCTCTGTGAAGAGGTCGCCCTCCTCGCCGTACTCCTGGAGGATGTTGCGGAGGCGTAGGGTGATGGGCTCCGAGGGGCCACAGGCTGGGAATGGCTCCGGGCCCAGCACCCGCGTACTGAGACGCTCTGTGCCCAGGAACGTGGCTGTGCCGGAAGGCACTGCCTCGTGCACCACCTCTTGAACATCCTCCTCTTCCTCCAGCTCCATGTCCAGGTACACGGCAGAGGCAGCTGGACGGAGGGCAAAGCCTGAGCCCTGCGGGATCCTCACAGGAACTGGCACAGTGCCCTTGCCCTGGTGGCCCCGTCTCTTCAGCCACTCCAGGACAGCTACAACCACCTGCAGCTCTGTGGCAGTGCCCGCTCTGGAGCTGCGCCTGTCTATGTCCTGCCCCAGGGAGCGCAGGGCTGACACTGCCCTCTCCTCACTCACCCCATCTGCCACCCCCCAAGCCCTGAAGAGGCAGCTGTAGGGCAGGAAGTCAGGGGGCACCCGGGGCACCAGCAGCCCCAGCTCCAGCTTCTCAGGATAGCCCAGTACAGCATCACGTGGCAGGACAAGCCCAGACTCAGTCCACACAACAGCACCATCTGGGGCAGTCCCAAAGGCCTTCAGGTTTTCCTGCATGTGCCAGTAGATGGGCTGGAGAGCGGGACCCACCTCTTCCATGTCCCTGCGCCCCACCAGCTTTCTCAGCTGCTCCCACACTCTCTCTGGCGGTGGAGTCTGGCTCAGCCCCAGCTTCTTCTCTGCCTCTGGCACAAAGGCGTCAGTCAGGGGCATGGCAAGCCCCACCAGGGATTGGTACTGCATGCATCGCAGCTCCTTGGGGGGCAGGAAGGGCTGCCCAGGCTCTCCTGTGCACTTGGAGTGAGGTACCCAAGGCAGGACCTGGAGCTGCCTGAGCTCTGCAGCGCTGAAGCTGTCCAGTGCCTTGGGGTGGTTGCAGACTGTGATCAGTGCCTCAGCCCTGTCCAAAGCTGCTGTGCCGCCCTGACTGACTTTTGCTGCAGCTGCCAGGATGTCTGAGGGCAGCAGACACCCCTCACCGTGCCGCAAGCCCACGGCCCTCAAGGCACGGAGGACAGACGGATTGTGGAAGGCAGCAGGAGGAAAGCGCTCGGGCCCCAGCAGGGCCTGCAAGGTGCTGTCGCAGGGGTCGTAGAGGTCTTGCGGGCATGCGGGGCCATCAGGGGTCTCCAGGAAGGCCAGCTTGCTGCAGGCCTGCCGGAGCGGGGGGCTCTGTGCAAAGACAGTGTCTCCGTGCTGCAGCACCCAGAGCAGCAAAGCCTGTGTCTCAGCCGCTCGCCCCGCATAGGCGCCTTGGGCCACAGCTCTGATGGCCTTCAGCATCACACAGGCTGCACTGATGAGGGGCCTCTGGAGCCTCCCGAGTAGCCGCTGGTCAGCTTCATCCCGGCACCGCAACATGGCCTCCGGCAGCACCACGTCTTGGGGCAGCTCCAGCTCTGGCTCCAGCACCGGGCTGGCAGCGGCTGGCACCAGCTCTGTGGGCTGTGGGGTGGCCAAGCAGGGCAGTGGCAGAAAGAGAGGCAGAGCAGCCAGAGTGGCCATGTCCTGCTTTGTCAGGGATGGGATGTCTGACAGGTAGAGCCGGAGGATGAGCAAATCTGCATCAGGAAGCAAGGCCATGCGGGAGGCCAGTGCTGCAGCCCCCTGCCTGCCCAGGGCCCGCAGGGCATTGAGGGGGGATGGAGGCAGGGCATAGCGGCACAGGGAGCGGTGCCACCTGCTTGGTGGCACCACAGGGCAACCCAGGACCTCCAGCACAGAGGCCACAGCAGGTGGCAGGAGCTGGTCCTCCCACGCCTGGAAGATAAGATTGGATTCAGGTATCAGTGGAGCCAGACGGACAGTGGGGGCATCCAGTGAGGACAGGGCTATGAGAGGGAGCCCCTCCAGAGGGCCCAAGTCATCCATGTGGTGGGCCAGAAATTGCCACAGGGCTGGGAACCAGGAGGCTGGGGGCTGGGGGGGCCCTTGGGCTGGGCACCAGGTCACTGGAGTTGAAGACTGGGATGTCCAGGTGGGGGGCAGAGCCAAGCGCAGGGTCTGTACAGTCACGGCTGGATCCAGCAGAAGCAGGTTGGGGAAGAGACCTGTGGACAAGAGGCAGAGGCTGGACTAGAAACATGTGGGACCTGGGACCTGGCAGGGGGACACAGGATGGGGGAAAAAGAACCTGCAGGGGATGGGTGGCCCCCATATGCGATGTGGGAGGACCTGGGCTCTGAGGGGATGCTGCATACCCTTAGTAGGAGCACAGAGAACCCAGAAACCCCAGATGGGTGGCGATATAAGAAAGAGATGTGGGAGGTAAAAAGGTGTTAGGGGAAGCAGTATTGGGGAGCACAGAGATCTTCAGAAACACAGTGAGACCCAGGACTCGAGGGAGCACAGGGGCGACGGGGGAATGTGGGAAGAACAGCAAGGACATGAATCTCCAGAGAGACAGGGAAGTACAGGGAGATACTGGGACTGCAGAGGAACCCAAGGTGTACAAGGTTGCCTGGGGATGTTGGGATTTAGAGGGGGCAACCAGGGGACCTAAAAGTGGTCCAGAGACTCCCATCTCTTACCCTTCTTGGCAATGCCTCGCAGGAGGCCATCCAAGCCTGGCTCCAGGTCTGAGGGCAGGAAAGACCCGGCCAAGCCAGGTAGGAGCTCCCTGTGGGAACAAACAGACATGCTGGGGGACCAGAAGGGGAATGGGGAGCAGCTTTCTGGGCACCTGCCTCAGCTCCCTCTTGGTGGTGAGAAGGAGGGCAGTGAGGAGCCCAAATATCCAGGTTTGGCCATGCCTCCCGTTCCCAATTCCAGAGCAAGAGCTGTGACTGCAGGCAACTGGCTGTCCTGCCCACTCTGCAAGGAACGGAGCTGCTGGGGGCCGCAGGCTCACCTGGGGCAGTCGGATGTGTCCACGTAGACAACGGCTGATGCAGTTCCAAAGGCCACGAAGGTTCCGTCAGCGCGAGGCAGGAGGGGGAGGCCCCGGAGCTCTGCATGGCAGCCATCCCCGGCCACGTAGCGCAGCAGGCAGAGGCGGCTGGCAGCTGGGAGCTCTGCAGCCCCGTGGTGCTGCAGCACCTCCCGCACGTGTCCCGCTGTGGCCTCCCGCAGACCCTTCGGCACCCCCAAAGTCAGCGCCCTCCACACGTGGGGTGGGACCTCGGCCACCGGCTCCCCAGCTGCCACCAGCAAGGCCTGGATCACCTGCCGTGTGGCCGCATCGCCTGCAGCCTCTGGCAGCAGCACAGCCTCAAGGGCCCGCAGCCGCCCCGCCGCCCCATCTGCGGCCGGCAGCAGGACGGGGGCGGCCGCCAGCTCCTGGCACACACGGCTCACCAGGCTGTGGATCCGGCCGGAGCTCGGCCTGCGCTCGGGGTCTGGCCACAGGCTGTAGGCATCTGCACTGGGCAGAGCCACGGCCATGGCGGCCAAGTGGCTGTAGACCCGGGGCAGGAGGTCGAGCAGCAGAAGAGTGTTCCAGCGGGCATCTTCCTCACCCTCCTCACCCTCCTGGGGCCAGCGGAGGTGGCGGCGATCATCGGAGAGGGCAAAGGGAGCGCTGGCATGGACAGGCAGCCCTGTGGCCATCTCATCAGTGGCTGGCAGTGGCAGGAAGCAGCAGAGCCGCCCTTGGCAGGCCCCGTGTAGGGGGTGTGCCAGGCTCAGCTCAGGGCAGCACCCCAGCCGTGTGCCCAGAGCCACGACTGGCCCCTCAGTGGCCCTGCCCGTGGCCACCAGCCACTCGCTGCCAGTACCCACCCCATCCCTGTGCAGGGTCACCAGGCACCACGCCAGACTCAGTCCCTCATCCTCTGATGGCACCGGGACAGGGAGAGGCTGAGGGCATGCCACAAGTGTTCCCATGAGTGTCTGAACCCCGTCAGGGGCCACACGGTGCAGGGCCATACGGCGGACATGGCGGAGGAAGAGGAGGGCAAGAGGGGCCTCTGTGAGGAAAGTCTGCATGAGGTTGCAGATGCGCTCAGCATTGGAGACCCCTGCAGCGATTTCTGAGGGTTGCCGGCGAAGGGGGAAGCGGAAGAGGGTGCCCTGGGCTGAGGCACGGTGCTGTCCCACAGCTTCCAGCCCAGCCCAGAAGGGCTCAAAAAGGCCAGGAAGCTCCTGGGCTTCAGAGATGTCCCAGCGCTTGCCAGCACCAGGCAGCACCTGGCATTCGGGGTCCAGCACCCCCAAGTATGGGGGGCTCAGCACACCTGGTAGGTCTGGAGACATGGGAACCGTAAGACCACAGAGATGACATGGACACCACTGCCTTCCCAGATCATCCCAACCCATCAATGCCCACCCAATGGCTTCAGGTTTATCCCCATGGTGCCTCCCATGATCCAAAGCTTAATCCCAATTCACCAGTCTTCTCTCAGTTTGTCCCCCTAGCCCTGCTCTCCATTGCCAGCCAGCCTCCCTCCAGCCTCCTGACGCTTCAGGTTTCCAGCTTCAGGATTCCTCACTCTGGACACACCCCTCCATTTTGCACACCCCCAGTGCCCCCCAGTTCCCCCCAGCACCTGTATTCAGTGCCTCCAGTAAAACGCACATCCCCAGTTCAGTCCCAGCTGAGGCTCCCAGTGCCCCTCACCGGTGAGGTGGTAGACAGAGGTGAAGCCCAAGCCAAAGCGCCCCACGCTGCGGGGATCCTTCCTCTTGTGTGACACCCCTGGGCGCTGAATCCCTGTCCAGTCCCGGGGCGACATCACGGCATCGTTGTAGGCCAAGAGAGCTGGGCCTGGCGGTCAGCACCATCCATGGGTAAGGGGGGAATTGGGACATGAAGCGGGAATTGTCATTCACACTCAGTGTTCCCACAAGCTCCAGTCCCACAAAACTCCCCTCAGTAGCACTGAGTCCTCCCAGTACCCTCAGTGTCCCCAGCACATCCCAGAACCCCTCACCGGTTCCAGTTCCCCCAGTCCCTCCCAGCACCAGCCAGTGCCACCCCAGGGCTTTGCCCGGTTTCTCCCAGTGCCCACAGTGCCTCTCACCCTGGGTGCCCTCCAGGCCCCCTCCGGTGATGTTGAATTCTCGCTCGTCAGACACAAACACAACCTCGCTAGCGCCGGCATCGTCTGCGTTCTGCACCAGCTCCTGGAATTAGAGACCAGTGCCCGGTCACCTGGGCCCTCCAGGCCCTGAGAAGAGCATCAACCCTCTCTCCCAGCTGGGCACCAAGGTCCTGGGGCTGGTGCTGGAACGGGACCAGCCCCACTGCCTGCAGTAACTCTGCCCCACTTGGCAGGAGATCACGGATGGGTGATGGGGATCTGACCTTGAGGATCTGCCCTCCGTCCGGGTACTTCTGCAGGATGCTCTGCAGGTAGTCAAGGAAGCTGGGTGCCTGCTGGCAGAAGGTCTCCCTGTAAAGCAGAGAGAGGGAGAGAAGGTGTGGGGGAGGCTCTGCAACCAAGATGCCCATGTTCTCCTTGGATCCCACAGGATGTGCCTCTCCTTGGAAAGAGTCAAGGACCCCATCTCCTTCCAGGACCCACTGAAACAACCACCTCCAAGGACAACAACTACACTTCCCCAAACCCCTATCTCTTCCTGGGATGCTCCAGTGCACTGGTTTTGGCTGGGATAGAGTTAATTTTCTTCCCAGAAGTGTGTCCAGGGCTACATTCAGGATTTAGCATGAGAACAGTGTTGGTTGCACACTGATGTTTGAGTTGCAGCCCAGTCAAGGACTTTTCAGTGTCCCACGCTCTGCCAGCAAGGGGCAGCATGGCCAGGAGACCTGACCCCAACTGGCCAGAGGGATATTCTGGACCACAGAACCTCCGGCCCAGTACAGAAACTGGGAGGGGGTTGGCCAGGAGCCACCGGTCACTGCTGTGGGATGGGTGGGGCATTGGTCAGTGGGGCATGAGCAACTATTGGGCATTACTGGTTTCTCTTGGGTTTTATTCCATTCTCTCTCCTTTTCATTCCTATTAGTAGCAGCACTAACATCAATATATTTAGTTGTGTTTTAATTATTAAACTGTTCTTGTGTCAGTTCAGAGGTTTTACCTTTTCCTTTTGATTCTGTCCCACTGGGAACAGCAAGTGGTTTTATGGTATGAGCTGCGGGCAGGGGTTAAACTGTCCTGAGGGTTTGGGTAACCACAGAGTACAGGAGAGGGGTGGGAAGGGAAAGGGGAAAGGGGAAAGGGGAAAGGAAAGGCTACGCTGGAAGATTTGTCTCATGGCTTGGCTCTTTTAGGAGAAAAGCCTAAGGTGTAATTATTGACAGTTCCCACTGGATGGCTCCCGAAGCCCAGCGGGGACGGCAACGCTGAGCACAGCCGGCAGCTTCGATTCATCTCCAGCCTGATTTATTAAAGAAATATGGATATTGATCTAGTACCGATATCTAATTGTGATGGACAAAAACTCTCTAACAGTTTGAAGTTAGGAAGTGTATGTTTATTGCGACATCGGGCAGCGTGCAGCATAGCTCCCAAACGCACAGTGCGCCTTTCAAATGATTACAGAGTCCTTTTATCCATACAAGTAGTGAATACCCAAAATACAGACTCACAGTCATAATTTTGGTACATCCCATTCCTTGCTTCATATGCTAATCATTTCAAAAGTTTGTTTCTTGAAATGGGTCGGTAGTCCCTTTCATGGGGCAGGGTCCCAAAATGAGAAAGGAAATGAAGTCTTCCTCATTCTGACCTTTCTACTTTTCAATGCAAATATGACAAATGAACCTTGGTAGAACTCCCATTCCCTGTCTTCCATTGGTTTCAGAACAGAGAAGGCCCACAACTGTCTTATGTTCCTAAAAGCTATTTGTCAGTTTCTATATTCTTCATTATAAACCCAGCTAACTGAACATTGTGTTGACAAGCAATCAATTACTAGTTAACTACTAACTCTTAGCTTCATTGAGGCCTACTCATTTATTTTAATTAACTCTAGTAAGGCTTATCTCTAACTAAAATCTTAGCTCCTCTAAAATCTCTAAATCCCTTAAAGTTTATGTTTCACAGCCGTTCTCTCCTACCACAGCCCCGTGTTACCAACCACAACAGAATGATAACATCAGCCCAGAGCCAGGGAGGATGAACCTTCCCACGGGATCACACACACCAGGAAGGGTTTTATAAAATGCACCTGTGAGGGCACGGGCAGGAACTCCAAGAGAAAACTGTGACCCACAGCTATTAAATAAATACAAGAGATGCTCACAACAACTTTGTTTTAACACACTCTGCTCAGATCTGTTGTTATCTCAACTCTTTGTGCCCCAGTTGAGCAACAAGGACTGTTGTGGTTTAACCCCAGCCAGGAACTCAGTGCCACGCAGCTGCTTGCTGCTCTGGTGAGATGGGGGACAGAATCCAGAAAAGGTAAAACCCATGAGTGGAGATAAGAATAGTTAAAAAACTGAAACAAGACTAAATATATTGACATTACTGCTGCACGACTATTAAGAATAGTAATGGGAAGGAGAGAGAACAGAATAAAACCTGAGAGAAACCAGCAGTGCCCAGTAGTCACTCATCACCCAATGCCCAGCCTGTTCCCCAGTAGCAATTGGTGGCTCCTGGCCAACCCCCTCCCAGTTTCTGTACTGGGCAAGAGGTTCTGTGGTCCGGAACATTCCTCTGGCCAGTTTGGGTTGGGTCTCCTGGCCATGCTCCCCCTTGCTGGCAGAGCATGGGACCCTGAAAAGTCCTTGACTTGGAGTGAGCTGGACGCGACTCCAATTCAGCGTGTTACAAATGTTGTTCTCACTTTGAATCCCAAACACAGCACTGCAGCAGCTTCTGGGGAGAAAATTATCTCTCCCCCAGTCAAAAGCAAGGCATCCAGCAGCCCCCGAAAAGCCCTCCCTGTGAGCCCTGACCGCTGCAGTCCCCACCTTCCTCACCCTTCAGTTCTCCCCAGCACCCCTGGAGCCCCCTGCCCCACCAACGGCCCCCTGTGACCCCCAGAACACTCCAGCCATGCCTTGTCTCCCCCCACAAACCCCCAGTGATGCCCCCAGACCCACTCACGCCTTCAGCTGCCTGAGGGCCATGGTGGGCACTGCGGGGGACCCCTGCCCACTCGTGGAGCTGGAGCTGCTGCTGTTGTTGCTGTTGTTGTTGTTGTTTTTGCCGCCGCTGCCGCTGCCGCTGCCGCCGGGCGCTGCCGGCACTCGGAGCTCCGCTCCGCCCCCTGCTCCGCCTCTCTGGTCCCGCCTCCCGGAGCAGGAGTTTCGATTCCCCGTTGCACGCACTCATTCGGGGAAATGTGCTTTTTTTCTTTTCTTTTTCAAAAATGGCGGCGGGGAGCAAGGAGACATGAAAGGTGGCGA
The DNA here is from genome assembly GCF_031753505.1 of Anomalospiza imberbis. Lineage (NCBI taxonomy): Eukaryota > Metazoa > Chordata > Aves > Passeriformes > Viduidae > Anomalospiza > Anomalospiza imberbis. The sequence continues at coordinate 16,161,421 of NC_089697.1, read as the reverse complement.
GGAGGACAGGGGCAGAACTTGCCTATGGGGCAGGGATATGGGAATGTGGGTACGTGGATGGGGTATGGGAATACATGGGTGTTGGATAATATTTTTTAGATTTAGAGATGGGGTAAACGTGTTTTAAAAACCTTTCTTCCATTTTCAGTCTCATGAGAAGGGTGAGATGATGCAGATGTTATAATTCACCCCATCACAATCAGAAGCCAACTATTTCCAAATTACAATACACTTTAAGTGTTTCTTGGCCTATCAGCTGTAGCCACACTATGCTATAGATGCTTTAAAGCCAATCATCTAAAACGACCCCTCCTGGCTCCACTACAATGCATCTTTCATAGTTCTATTTCTCTAAAGTATCTAGTGTTATTTGCAAGGCCATCCTTTGAAACTTTTGTCAAGCTCCATTTCTCTCTCAACAATATCTGTCCTATTCCATGGCATTTCTAGGTCAGCATTTCTTATCTCAAAGTTTGCATATGGACGCACACTGTGTAAGCCTTCTGTCAGGCCCTGAGAACTCTCTACAAATCTATTTCCCACATGTGGGGATAGGGCTACAGGGATATGGAAATATGTAGGGATACACCTACAGGGATGTGGTATGGGAATCCATGGGGATATGGCTACAGGGATGTAGTATGTGAATATGTGGGGACACTGCTGTGGACCCAGGGCCATGAGGGCCTGGTCTCCTGCCTCAGACTGGCCTGCAGAAACACCTGAACTGTCCTGGGCCAAAGGGCTGTATCTAATGGATCATGGGACCATACGGAGATCTCTTGCACTGTAGAGATCACATAAAACAAATTTCAGACCCAGGGACTGTTACAGACCATGTGGGGACCACACAACATCACAGGGACACCACATCGAGGCTACTTGGACTGCAGAGTGAAGGCAAAAAGACCACAAAGACATGAGACCACTTGGAAGGTATGAAGAAGGAACCTGTAGGACACAGTGACTTGGGGCAAATGTAGGACAAATTTCAGGGGATGCAGTGAGGCACCTCTGCAGGGAAGCCTCCTCGCTTCTTCCTTCTTTCACCTTTCTGCTGAGTGAGATGGTGTTCAGGTCAGTGCTCCACCACTTTGACCCGTCTCCAGGCAGATTCCTGTTCCTCCAAGACCCTCATCCCTGTGAGCCTCAGAGCTGTCCTGGTTTTGGGCAAATTTGGGAGAAAACCTCCGGAAGGAGCCCCCAGAAAGCAAACCCCTACGGCCCCTCCCCCACCTGCTTCGGGAAGAATTTCCTTGGAGAGTTGTGGGAAAAACCTGTTTATTTAACAGGCAAAGCACTCCCCAGCACAAAAAAATGAACAACACCAGATGACAAAAACTCTTTCACCGCTCTGAAGAGATGACAAATTCAGAATGTCTCTCCTGGGAGTGGTCGCCCAGTTATCGGTCTCTGGTGCTGGGAATGGCTGCTGCAGAACACAAAATGCAGGCTCTCGGTGCTTCTTGGTGTTTCCCAAGTCCCAGTCTGGAGCAGGTTCGAATGGTATTCAGGAAAGGGAAAGAAAAGCAGTCCAGGGAAAAAAATTGGACTGCCTAGCTAAACTAACTAATAAGCAAGAGCAAAAACAAAGGCAAAAGCAAAAAGCAGGAGCGAGAGCAAAGCGAAAGCAAGCAAGCAAGCAAGCCCTAGCCTCTCCTAGACACAGACCATGGAGGGAGGTGAGCCTGATAACAAGACAAAACAAACCTTCACTTTTCAGAGCCAGTCCTGAAGGCACAGGACATAACATCAAGCATAAGCAGAACACACGACTGGGGATACAAGCACCATAACGTCACCCCAGGACAGGTGGGACTGCAGATAGCCATGGGCCTCTGCTCTGTGTTTCCCCTCTGGAGGGATGGGGATGAGTCCTGCAGTGCTGCCAGGAGCTCTGGCTAGCCAGGGGACAGTGGGACACACAGCTACTGCTGCTGCGCCAGAGGATGGCATTGTGCTCACAGGGAAAGCTGGGGAAGAGAGAAGAGGATGTTTGGGTGATGGCATTTGTCTTCCCAAGTCACTATTACTGTGATGGAGCCAAGGTGTCCCGGGTACGGCTGAACCTGCCAGTGGGAGGTGGGGAATTGTTGCCACAGGCCCCCAGCTGGGTAATAATTAGCATTGACTCCATGATTCAGAAGGCTGATCAATTGCTATTATATTATTATTCTATTCTATTCTATTAGCAAGAGCTCTCACTCACTTCTAACTCAAAAACCCGTGACTCTCTCTCCTGAGAGTCCCGATACAGGTGTGGATCCAACTGGTCCATGGATCCAAGCAGCCATCACCAGAATCCAATCAAGCAATCACCTCGGGTAAACAATCTCCAGAACACATTCCACATGGGCACAAACACCGAGCAGCAGCAAGTGAGATAAAAATTGTTTTGATCATTCTTTTCTCTGCTTCTGTCACAGCCTTCCTGGGGAAATGCCTCGGAAAGTCTGTGACTGCTCTCTGTGGCCAGAGAGCTGCTACCATAGGGAATAAATCCTTTGGTCTGCTTTTCTTCCATGTGTAGCTTTTCCTTCCCTTATTAAACAACTTTATCTCAAACCACAACGGGCTTTTTTTTCACTTTGACCATTTGATTCTCTCCGGCATCCCACCAGGAATTGTGTATGAGGCTTAATTGCTGTCTGGGATTATACCATGACAGAAGGTAAGTAAAATGAGTCCTTCCCTTGATTGGTGCAATAAAACTGACCCTTCTCTTCCCTGCTTTTTCTCACGTGCTGGGCTGAGAGGTGGACAGAGCAAGCTGAGGCACCTCCTGGGCTGTTTGGAACAGTTTTGCATGTCTGGAGCAAAGTCTTCCTTGTCGTTCTCTCTGGATGTAGCAGGGCCAGGACAAACACCGGTGTTCTGAGATGAGGCACAGGGAGGGATCTAATTAGACATTTATTCTCCAGCCATCTTGGCTCTCAAAATTAAGGCAAAATTTGAGAAATTGAAACTGAAAATGAAAGGCAAAAATAGGTAGATCACAAGAAAAGCAAGTAGAACCCAAAACAAGACTGACATTATAATTGTTTTTTTTTCTCTTTTGGAAAATGCAGGTTCACTGAAAAACCAATAAAACCTGCTTGTTAGAAGGAATCAGTTATTTTTATTCTGAACTAATCTGAAACAACCCAGGTGGAAAAAACATTTTCCTGTTAATATTTTCAACAAGAATATTTTACTATTTTATAATTCAAGATGATGCATTTATCACAGTATTTTAATTAATGCATAGTTTAAAGTGTGAAAAATTAACCAAAAAAAAGATAAAAATATCATTTACATAAAACATTTTTAAAATTTAATCTTAGGAATGTCTTCTCATTTGTCTTCTTGGACAGCATTATTTCCCAAGTTTTTGGCCTTTTTTTATCACAGTTCTAAAATTTGTGTGACAGGTAAAAAATCCTTTGTGGTTTAGCTTAATGGTTAAAATCTAAAAATGTCTGTGGCACAAATTATAGTCAATGTTGCACCATGTCAAATTTTGGGAGTACTTCAGTGAATTGTGGGTTGATGCTGCTTGCCTTGAGAGCCTGAGTTTGCTGCTTCTCTTCAGCAGAGGCAGGTGTAGAACGCTGTGAAGTCTGCCCTGATATTTCTAAAGCCAACTTTCCTGGGAAGTCTGCTGCAGACTTGTTCTTGCTGCTCTCTGGCCTCGGCGCTGGGAGACATGGCTGCACACTCACCTGGTGGTGTGTGAACAGGCAGGTAGAGTTTGTTTCATGCTTAGCTTGTCTGAAGATGCATCTGTATGTCTTTAGAGTTTGTTATTAAGACCTCCACTGACAGCCAGGGAGAATCCAGGTGGGAAGTGCCATCCAAGGCCTGCGGGGCTATCAGGACACATGGCTCAGGTGTTATGAATGTGGTGGTCCCACCAATGAGCAGGTGGAAGATCATTGCTGGAGTCTGCTTTGCCAGCTGGGAGCACTGCAGCAGTTGCTAGATTTTGGCAGCAGGGGTGGTTTCTTGTGTTATTTGCATGGTTTGGAAACAGCTTGTATTTCTTTATTCTTCCCTGTTTTGTTTCTAGTATGGACATACTTCTGCTCTAGCCAGTGACTTGAGGCTGCAGAATTAAACTGGGGAAGGTAGATGACTGAAAGGAAAATATTATGTGACAATGGTTTCCTTCAGGACCTAAAAAAGAAGAACCTACTGATTCACATATTTTCACTGTAGCCAAAATTTTGCCTCAATGGTTCTGATGGCTCCCTTCCAAGTCAGCATATTCTGTGATTCTGAGGTGAGAATGTCCAATGGTAGAAAGGGCTAAACTGGCTGGGATCAGGAATTCTGGGGATATTGACTCCTGCCAGAGGGTGACATTTCACTTGCTGCTGAGGTGAGGATGTGCAGCAACCTTGTCTTGTAGGCAATGCAGTTGCTGAGGAGTCGCCTTTGGGCAGCAGAGGGAGGTGTAGCTGTAGCTGGGGGTGAAGCCCAGATCACAGGGGAGTTCTCTGGAGTTGTTTAAGTGGATATGAGGAATTGTGTCCAGCCACATCTTTCCCTACAGCCTGTAGAACCGTTTATGCTGGTGGGACTCTGGGGTACATTGTTCATTAAAGTTTTTGATATTTAAGCTCAAATGTGCTTGCAGGAATACAATAAGGTGCACATCCTGTTGGTGCTGTTTGTGGGAGGCCCTGTGTGCCTGTCCAGACCTGTGGGACTTTGCTGTGTCTGTGTGTGACCCCACCTGTCCTCTGGGGACTCCACAACTGCTTGGACCTGGGGCCTTGGAGTTGTGGCAGCCTCCTCTCTCTCGGGCTGCTGGATCAGGCAACTCTTAACAGTGATGGAGGGGGAAAACTCTTTCCATGGTCCCATGCTCTGGATGTGCACCCAGAGGTCGGTCTCAGGCTGAGGGATGTGAGAAGAGGCTCTGGAGAGGGGAGCAAGGATTCCAATGTGCCCATGGATGGGCCCATGGCGATGCCGCCATCATCCTGGACAGTGTGAGCCAGGCCAGAGCCACAGAATGGCCAGGGCTTGTTCACCACTGGGCACTGGTGAGCCCAGAGCAGTTTGGTGTGGCCACTGGGGGCTGTGGGGCTGAAAGGAGGCTCTCCAAGGAGATGCTGATGCCTTTCTGGGGCTACCTAAAAACAGAGGCCAGACAAAATTAAGGGAATATTAAGCAATTATATTTATTGAAGGGCCTTCAGGTACATTTTGGGCAGACAAAACCCCAAGGGGCTACACCCAAAATGGATAAGGGTTCACAGGTTTTCATACTTTTATAACTTTCATTAAGTTTGGTCCATTTGCATACTGGGGGCTAATCTTCCAATTAATCTTCAGGTAATGAAGTCATTTACACCTGGTTTGCTCCCCCCAACTCATTTTTGTTTACATTTCTTGTGACCTGAGACAGTGAGGTGTCCTTGATTGCCAGGCCTGAAGAGGAATTGTTGTGTCTGAACAAAATGGGAAGCAGCAGCTGTCACTGTATGGAGTTTAGAGTTATACACTAAAGAATTTCAGGATTACAAATATATGAAAAATATAAAAGCTAAAATGCTAAGTCATCAATGCCAATAATCAGTTGAGGCTGGGGGAGGCAAAGGGTGATTAGATAAGAGAGAGGGCCAGAGGAGGTGTCCAGAACAGGAAAAGGCCATAGGGCACCCTGCTGCCAAAACTTCTCCCTGCCCATGGAATCTCCAAGGGAGACCAAAAGGCTGAAGGGGGAAGAAAGGGTCTGGAAGAAGTATAGCTTTGCCTTTTCCCCCTGGTTTACAACCAGATAACCCCCACTCACCCAGCCCTGGGCATTCCCTGGTTTTCCTCTGGGGTCCAGTTGTGGCAGAGGTTGCAGAGGCAGAGGGTTCAGGATGTGCTGCCTGCAGCTCACAGGAAGGCAGGGAGCTACAAACGCTGCCACCTTCAGAGCAGGACTCCTGGACGAGCTGCACATGTCCCACACAGCCCCAGTGCCAGAATTCATCCGTTCCCTTCTCCCACATCCAGAGGTGCAAACGACTTTCCCTGTTTCATTAGCTCTTCGTTATTGTCAAAGGGAGCTCTGTCTACATCACTGGCCAACCCAGAGAAGATGCAGCTGAGGTGCACCTGGCTCCAGGTGTGGGTGGAAGGGAGCAGCTGTCTGGAGTAAGGACCATCAGTTGCTCCAGCGTGGGACTGAGGGGGTTTGGATGGTTGAGGAGTGGGACCATCTCTGTGGGGTGCACCCAGACCTACAGGTAGGAAGTGTTGCTGTCCCTCCTGCAAAGACAGACACTGTAGCCCAGGAAATGGCCAAAAAAGGAAGTCAAGTTCCTTGCCTTCTACTTCATTCTGCTGAGCCACCAAACTTGTGGGTTTGTGGTTGCAAAACAACCCCCTATTTCATAAGGCAGAGAAGAAGCCATTTCACCATCAAGTGACCGGATCTAAGAAAGAGAAACAAAAAGTCCTGATAGCCTTTCCCCCAAGGTCTGCCAGATCCTAAGACCTAAGTTGTCACAGGGGCCCAGCCCTGGGCATGTGACTGGGACGTTTAGGTTCCAGTTCAACCATCCCAGCCCTGCAGTCGTGCTGCAGAAACCCGAGCCGTGGGACAGAAGGTGGCCTGTGATGAGGTTTTATCAGTAGCCACAATAAGCCACGCAGCTGCTTGGTGCCTCTGGCCAGCACTTTGCTCTGAAGAAACCCTGCTTGAGCCAAATAGAGAGGGAGCCAAGAGAGACGTGATGCTGCCCGTGACTTGTGTGCTGGCCTTAGGTGAGTGCCAGAGGCTGTGGGGATTCCCAGAGGGCGACAGGAGTTTTCCAGACACTCCACAGAGATGTTATGCAGCTGCTTCTCTTGCAGGGACTTGGCTGGTGTCACAGAGTGAGGCTACACCAAGTGAGTATCTTGAGAAGGTGGATGGGGAGTTTGGACACATTTCTGGGCCCACCCATCTCTCACGGCTCTTCCACAGCCCCCTGGAACAAAATTCACCCTTGTGTGCAGACAGGGCCTGGTGGCTGCCCTGGGCTCAGAGCAGGGCAGCTGCTGGGGGCTCCCTGTCTGGCTGGCAGCATCTCTCTCCCTTTGCAGGTGCCCCCACAATCTCCATCTTCCAGAAGCCACCTGGGGTGATCCCACCTGGAGGCTCCATCACCATCTGCTGCGTTTGCCAGCATAGCTATGGCAGCTTTGTAATGTACAAGGGCAGCCACCGAATCCTGGAGCAGAGTGGCAGCAGGGCCAAGCTCTCCATCTCTCATGCCACCTACAAGGATAGAGGTAGCTACAGCTGCCATTACCTGGAGGGAGGCACTGTGCTGGCTCGAAGTACTGAACTGGAAGTCTTTGTGGAAGGTGAGGAATGTGCTGTTTCCCCTCTTGTGAGGTCACATGCCCCAGGGCACACCAGGATGCCTGTGGCTATTCACATGATGGACAGGGTTTTTTCTTCCCTGGCTTGGAGAGGTGGGGACCATCTTCACCTCTGCCTGAGCCAGTTGGTGGCTTCACAGAGATCCTGGTGCTCCTGGCACATCAAAGCTCTCTGCACCTTCTCATTCCCTCTCCTGTCCCCACAGAGCTCCGTCTGCCCAGACCCGAGCTCTCTGTCCTGCCTGGGCACAGGGTGACTCCGGGAGCTGACGTGGTGTTCCGCTGCACCACCACACACCCCAGCACCGGCTGTTACCTGTACCTGGAGGGCCAGATCCGAGCCCAGCTACTCCCCGGGGAACGAGGCGACTACAACCTCTCCCTTGTGCAGGAAGGTGACAGCGGCCGCTACAGCTGCCAGTGCTACACCTTCAATGCTTCGAGAGAATGGTCTGCTGTCAGCAACACCCTGGACTTGGTGGTGAGAGGTGAGACATCCCCCCAGCCACATCCTGCTCCACTCTTCCTCCCTGCAATCTGTCACATCCTGCGGGAACTAGAAAAGAGGATTTAGGGCAGGAAAGCAGCTGTATGAGGGGACCAAGGAGAGGGTTCCAGGTTCCTTCACCTGTTTGAGCCTGGCCAGCTCCTCAGAGATCGTACAGATGACCAAGACACCAGGGTTGCTGGTCTGACAGGTGGGGATAAGAGTCAGAGGACACCTCTCCCTGCACCTCCCAGCCCCAGGGACAGTCATATGTTTTGTCACAGCTCAGTGTCACCATCTTGCTGGCAGTGGCATCTGAGGGCCAGCTCCATGTTTCTTCCCTCCTTTTCATCTTTGGCCCCACTTGGTGGGGTCACAGGTGAGAGGCTGTGAGTAGGGGGTGCCCCAGGGGACAGGGATGTGGGAGGTGCAGCTGGGGGCCCCCTCGGGGCTCCCTTTACTCCCTATGAACTTCCCTTTGTGTCTCTTTAGCCGAGGACATCCCTAGGGTCTCCCCTTGCCCTTTGGATCCTTTGTGTGTCCCTGCCCCCGTGGGAGGACTAGGATCTCCCAGCGGGTTCCTCCCCAGTGACGGCCCCTTCTGTCCCTGCAGATTACACGCTGTGCAACAGCGTGCGCCTGGCGCTGGCGGCCGGGCTGCTGCTCCTGCTGGGGCTCATCACGGCTGAGGCGGCGCGGAGCCGCCCGGCGCGGTCCCCGCCGGGCACCGCCGCGGGACCGCCGCCGTTGTTGCCCTGCAGCCACCCACGCCGGGATGAATAAACCGTCCCTGTCGCCATCCCTGTCCCGGTTCCTGTCCCTGTCCCGGCTGCCTCGGGGGTCCCGCGGGGCGGGCGGGCGGTGGAACACCCAGGAACACACAGAGGGGTGGGGTTTTCGCCCCTGGGCAGCGCGGTGACCGCTGCTCTGACCGCTCCTGCTGCGCACTGACCACTGCACTGACCGCTCCTGCTGCGCACTGACCGCTCCTGCTGCACACTGACCACTGCACTGACCGCTCCTGCTGCGCACTGACCGCTGCACTGACCGCTCCTGCTGCACACTGACCGCTGCACTGACCGCTCCTGCTGCGCACTGACCGCTCCTGCTGCACACTGACCACTGCACTGACCGCTGCACTGACCGCTCCTGCTGTGCACTGACCACTGCACTGACCGCCGCACTGACCGCTCCTGCTGTGCACTGACCACTGCACTGACCGCCGCACTGACCGCTCCTGCTGCACACTGACCACTGCACTGACCGCCGCACTGACTGCTCCTGCTGCACACTGACCGCTGCACTGACCGCTCCTGCTGCGCACTGACCGCTCCTGCTGCGCACTGACCGCTGCACTGACCGCTCCTGCTGCACACTGACCACTGCACTGACCGCCGCACTGACCGCTCCTGCTGCACACTGACCACTGCACTGACCGCCGCACTGACTGCTCCTGCTGCACACTGACCGCTGCACTGACCGCTCCTGCTGCGCACTGACCGCTCCTGCTGCACACTGACCACTGCACTGACCGCTCCTGCTGCGCACTGACTGCTCCTGCTGCACACTGACCGCTGCACTGACCGCTCCTGCTTCACACTGACCGCTGCACTGACCGCTCCTGCTGCGCACTGACCGCTGCACTGACCGCTCCTGCTGCGCACTGACCGCTCCTGCTGCGCACTGACCGCTCCTGCTGCGCACTGACCGCTGCACTGACCGCTCCTGCTGCACACTGACCGCTGCACTGACCACTGCACTGACCGCTCCTGCTGCACACTGACCGCTGCACTGACCGCCGCACTGACCGCTCCTGCTGTGCACTGACCACTGCACTGACCGCCGCACTGACTGCTCCTGCTGTGCACTGACCACTGCACTGACCACTGCACTGACCGCTCCTGCTGCACACTGACCGCTGCACTGACCGCTCCTGCTGCGCACTGACCGCTCCTGCTGCACACTGACCACTGCACTGACCGCTCCTGCTGCGCACTGACCGCTCCTGCTGCACACTGACCACTGCACTGACCGCTCCTGCTGCACACTGACTGCTGCACTGACCGCTCCTGCTGCGCACTGACCGCTCCTGCTGCACACTGACCACTGCACTGACCGCCGCACTGACCGCTCCTGCTGTGCACTGACCACTGCACTGACCGCCGCACTGACTGCTCCTGCTGTGCACTGACCACTGCACTGACCGCTCCTGCTGCGCACTGACCGCTGCACTGACTGCTCCTGCTTCACACTGACCGCTGCACTGACTGCTCCTGCTGCGCACTGACCACTGCACTGACCGCTCCTGCTTCACACTGACCGCTCCTGCTGCACACTGACCGCTGCACTGACCGCTCCTGATGCACACTGACCACTGCACTGACCGCTCCTGCTGCGCACTGACCGCTCCTGATGCACACTGACCACTGCACTGACCGCTCCTGCTGCACACTGACCGCTCCTGCTGCACACTGACCGCTGCACTGACTGCTCCTGCTGCACACTGACCGCTCCTGCTGCACACTGACCGCTGCACTGACTGCTCCTGCTTCACACTGACCGCTCCTGCTGCACACTGACCACTGCACTGACCGCTCCTGCTGCGCACTGACCGCTGCACTGACCGCTCCTGCTGCACACTGACCGCTGCACACTGACCGCTCCTGCTGCACACTGACCGCTCCTGCTGCACACTGACCGCTGCACTGACCGCTCCTGCTGCGCACTGACCGCTCCTGCTGCACACTGACCACTGCACTGACCGCTCCTGCTGCGCACTGACCGCTGCACTGACCGCTCCTGCTGCACACTGACCACTGCACTGACCGCCGCACTGACTGCTCCTGCTGCACACTGACCGCTGCACTGACCGCTCCTGCTGCGCACTGACCGCTCCTGCTGCGCACTGACCGCTGCACTGACCGCTCCTGCTGCACACTGACCGCTGCACTGACCGCTGCACTGACCGCTCCTGCTGCGCACTGACCGCTCCTGCTGCACACTGACCACTGCACTGACCGCTCCTGCTGCGCACTGACTGCTCCTGCTGCACACTGACCGCTGCACTGACCGCTCCTGCTGCGCACTGACCGCTGCACTGACCGCTCCTGCTGCGCACTGACCGCTCCTGCTGCGCACTGACCGCTCCTGCTGCGCACTGACCGCTGCACTGACCGCTCCTGCTGCACACTGACCGCTGCACTGACCACTGCACTGACCGCTCCTGCTGCACACTGACCGCTGCACTGACCGCCGCACTGACCGCTCCTGCTGTGCACTGACCACTGCACTGACCGCCGCACTGACTGCTCCTGCTGTGCACTGACCACTGCACTGACCACTGCACTGACCGCTCCTGCTGCACACTGACCGCTGCACTGACCACTGCACTGACCGCTCCTGCTGTGCACTGACCGCCGCACTGACCACTCCTGCTGTACACTGACCACTGTACTGACCGCTCCTGCTGTGCACTGACCACTGCACTGACCACTCCTGCTGCACACTGACCGCTGCACTGACCGCCGCACTGACCGCTCCTGCTGTACACTGACCACTGCACTGACCACTCCTGCTGTGCACTGACCGCTCCTGCTGCACACTGACCGCCGCACTGACCGCTCCTGCTGTGCACTGACCGCTGCACTGACCACTCCTGCTGCACACTGACCGCTGCTCTGACTGCTGCACTGATCCCTCGGCCACGCAGTGACTGCTGCACTGACTGCTCTTGCTGCACAGTGACCACTCCACTGACCACTCTATTGACCACTCCTGCCACAGAGCCATGTTGTGCCCGCTCCCGCGTGGTGACTGCTCCTGCTGCACACTGACCACTCGCTCCACTGACCTCACCTGCTGCACAGTGACCACACTGGCCATGCAGTGACTGCTCCCACACAGTGACCAGTGCACTGACCTCCCCCACCATGCAGTGACTGCTCCTGCTACCCCACTGCACAGTGATTGCTCCCACTGCCCTGCAGTGACTGCTGGCGCAGCGCAGTGACCACTCCTGCTTCACAGGCCTCTGTTGCTCACATTCATTTATTATTTTAAAACACTGACAAAGCACATCACACCATCATCTATATATATAAATTTACCTTTGTACCACTATAAGTTTATATATATAGAGCCTTTAAATCTCTGTACATTCAGGACACACAGTTCCAGAATAGCTGCACTGGCTACAACAGAAGGATTTTCATTATGAAAACACAGAGAGTAGGCGCCGATATCAAAAACACAGAAAAAAAGAAATTAAGGAAAGAGTGCAAAATGAATGAAAGTGCAAAAAAGCTTTTGTTACCATAATCACACTCCCTCCACAATATGGTTCCCATTCCCCCCTCCATGTACGAGCAAGCCTCAGACCCCAGAAGGAAGGGCTAGGCTGGAAGAAGGGAGCCAAGCTGTAGCCCTCCTGTCTTTCCCTCTCTGCATCGAGGAGCTTTCCTGGAGGATGAAGAGTGAAGAACCCAAGTGGCAAAGTCACCCTCTCCTGGCTTCCTCTTCCAACAACCCCATCGCACCCACAGGCCCAGATGTGCCCATGTGGCAGCAGCTGCCCTAAGCCCCCAGCCCTCCTAAACCACTGGAGGGTGCTTTTCTCTTCTGAAAGTGCTTGTGATTGCCATGGAGAGCAGCAGAGGAAGGCGAGGGCATGTGGCTGTGCTCTGCTAGGGCAGGCACAGCCACCCTCCCTGCTGAGCTCCAGGCTGGCTGCTCTCATGGAAATGGAGACCTTGGCTCGCACTGTCCCAGTGCTGCCCATTTCCACGAGGAGGAAAAAACAGTTTTCCAAGAGGCTCCAACTGTTCCCACATACCCAGAGTCAGCCACAGACCAGCCCTCCCAGGAGACACCCCATAACTGAGGCTGGAGCACGTAGTGGGACTTCCCCCATGACTCCAGCTAAGCCCTGCCAACACCAGCTGCAGAGGCAAGAATGGCAGAAAGAGACTTGGGGACCTCCACTCAGAAAAACATTCGACTTGAAGAATTCTTCATTGACTTAGAAATGCTGGCTGTAGTCACAACTCTCAGAAAGGCCCCAGAGGAGAACCTGTGGGCCAGACCCAGCCCACTCTCCTCTCTGGCTTCTTAGTGACACAGCAGTAAACATCACTGTGAGGAATCTGGTCAGGCAGCAGGGGAAGGACAGAAAACTTTGGTGCTTCTGCCTTGGTCACAACTGTCCTTAACAGTCCCTGAGGGGGGATTCCCACTCAATGCTCTGTGGGGATGGAGGACCTACCAAGGCCAGGGGTGCAGCAAACCTTCCTTCTTGCTGGGACCAGGGCCTCCCTGCTGGGACCAGGGACAACTGCTCACAGAGGACACATCACATGAGACCATGGGATGGGTATCTGCTGCCTCCACAGCCCCAGAGACCCCCACCCTAAAACAGCAACACACCAACAGCAGGGGAATGGCGTCATGGTACTCCCACAATCACCCATCCACACGTACACGATGCTTTGGGTTTGGTTTTAAAGGACACAGAAGGTTATATGTTTTAACAGTAAATAGCCCTTGACCACCTACAAACCCTGGAACTCCCTCACCCAGACAAATCCAGCAGCTTTGTACCCCAACAGGTACATTAGCCTGAGAGGCTGAGGAAGTGATGCTCAATCCAGCAGGTGTGTGACAATGGGACTGGTGTTCCTGACAGCTCCTCCCAGTACAGAGCTCAGACCTGGTAGGGACCTGGGCTCTAGCTCTGCAGCCAGACCCCCCAGACAAGGGGCAGCACCCTGGCAGTCCAGTCCAGGTCATGTCTGTTTTTAAGAGGGAGGTGAGGAGAACCCAGGGTAGGTGGTGCCGTGGCTGGCACAGTGTGGGGATGCACCTCTGCCTGTGTGGCTGGGGCCCAGGCAGAGCAAGGCTTGGCTGCACCCAGCAGCAGAGCAAGAGCTGGTGGTGCTGGTTGTACCCAGCCCCGGAGGGCAGCCAGGGCTTGGCTCATGGCTCCTCTTCCCTTCAGCAGGATCTTCTGAGCTCCTCACCACCTCTGCTCTCCCAGGCAGCCCTGTGAGACACAAGGCTCTCCCTCCTTCCCAGTAGTTTCAGATCTGATGGCTGGGTAGCAGCTCCTCTCCCAGCACCCTGGGATGGTGCTCAGTCCCTTACCCAGCAGGAGGAATGACTTCACACGTGGGAATATAGCAGATGAGAACAGGATGCTTTCCTAAAATGGGTCCTTGCAAGCTCAAGGTCTGTGTCCACTGTGAGGGAGCCTCTTCATTCCAGATCAAACCTGGAAAAGTCTCAGCACCACTCACAGTCTGGACTGAAGGTCCCAGGCCTCCTCCTCTTTTCCCCTTGCACACAGTTGGCCAGAAAGAGACTCTCCATCAGCTCAAGAGACCAATTTCCACACCACTTCCTACAGATGAAGGGTGGCTCGGGGAGTGACTCTGGGACCCAGGGACACAGCTGTTTCTTCTCACTCGACCTCTCCGCAGCTGGCCACACTGCAGTGCTTGAAAAGATGCAAGGACATTAAAAAGGAAAGGAGAAGGAAAGCTGCCTAAATCAAACCCAAGCAATGACAAAACAAAGGCATGGACAAGTTGCAAGTCCTGCAGGAAGAGCAAGCAGCAGACATTTCAAGAGCAGGTCAAACATGACCCCAAATATTCAATAACAGAGTCAAAATGCTACATTTCCATGGGAAGCCTCAAACAGGTTGACCCAGATGTGACAGTGCCTCCCAAGTCAGTGCAGCTTCAGGACACATTGCTGGTGCACTTGCTCACACCTCTGCATCCCTGTCTTTGGGCACTGGGAAAGGGGGGAAGCTGTTTTATTACTGGGATGTCATTGTTGGGAATGGGAAAGGAAGTGGACCTGGGACTGGATCCCTGGGCAGGTGGCCAGCCTCCAGCACTGCATGGCCAGTCCCTGCTCCAACAGCCCCCACAGCCGGTGTGCCAGGGTGATGGACCATGGAGAGCAGTGTGGGGACTGCCAGGAGGCACAGGGGCCTTTCAGAAGCTGCTGGGACTCTGCCAGGACCCCCAGGAATGTTGGCTTTTCTGGCTCTGTAGCCCTTTGGTCTCTCCTGCATCACAAAGGACAGCGTTACATGAGCATTCCCAAACTGCCTGAGGCCCTGTTGGAAAGATGCTATGTTCTGAAAAGGACAGAAACAAACCAGCTAAGTGCTGGATTTCTTGTAGCTTTGCAGGTAAGGGATCTAGGAACAGCAGAAGATCCTGCTCTTCACAGAGCAAAACCTGGGTGCCTTGTGAGGGCAAAGAGTGGAGAGAAGGTAGCTTGGCAGAATTTACTCAGCCAACTCAGGAATGCCTTCAGAAGTGACTGTGGATCTGCCTATTGGAGCAATGGATGCTTCTTGTCCTTGGCAGCTGTCTCCATCCTAGAGAGGGCCTTGCTCCTAATACAAGGACCAAAGTGGTCCCAACTTTCTTTGTAGAGGACTCTTTAATAGGTGCAAGGGGAACAAGCTATCCAAGCATCCTTTCTCCCAGAGAAGTGCTGGACAAAACAGTCTGAAGCGCAGGAAGAAATGGAGCCTTTTCTGCACCCAGCCAGCCCTGGCCTGGCAGGGCCCTGGGGCTGCTGAATTTCAGGAAAGAGGAAGAAAGCACAGGTGCTGGTCGTGAGCAGAGCAGCTGCCAGGACAGCTGCTCCCTGAAGGGGCAAGAGGTGGCCACTGGTTTGCAGCGCAGTGCAGGGGCAAAGCAGTCATCAACTGGCCTTAAAAAGGGAAAGTCAAAAGAATTCAGAGAAAAAGGCAAAATGAGCAGAAGCTCCTCAAGAATGTCCCTTGGAAGTGGTGTTAGCACAAGTACCCCCAGAGGATCATACAGAGGGAAAAATCCCAAATCTCTCTCAGCTGCTGAGCAAAGGCAAGAGCAGCCTTTAAGTGGGTGTGAGCACGGATATAGGCAGTCAGTCCCTTTCTGTGCCTGGGTGACTCGAGTAGGTGTCAGCCCCCTGCTGTGACACCCTCCACAGTGCTCCCCCGGCCCTCAGCACCCCTGACCCGGTGCAGGCACAGCAGGACACAGTGGGGGCAGCTGTGGCACTAAGATGGGCCAATGCCACATCCGCCCTCCTTCCCTGCCACCGCCCCCAAGGCCTGCGGCCAGCCTGGGCCCAGCGCTGCCGAAGGGCAGCTTGCAAGGAACAGGATGGGAGATGGACTGGTGGGAGAGGGGAGATGTGGCATCCGGGAGGACACGAGCAGGACGTGACAAGCTGCGGTCGGCTGGGGGAATCTCTGTCCTGACTGGACAGTTTGGCAGCACCAGTGATGAGGGAGGGTCCCGGTTGGGCCAAGAGAAGTCACTTTAAGGTGTCATCAGCGTTCTTGAACATGAGGATGGCATTGTAGATCTTGAGTGCCGGACCCAGCTTGACATTCATAATCTTGACGATGTCAGCCTGTGTCAGCAAGAGGAACGCCTCGCCATCGATCATCTGGGAAGGAGAGCAGGGACAAAAGGCACTACTGCAAACCTGGGCTGGCACTCCTGGGGACAGCCAGCACCAGCACGACCTGGGCAGAAGCCACAGGTGACTCCAGAGACCAGGGCAGGGCCCACCCACAGCACTCCCCGGGAAACCCCAGATGGCAGCTCATGTGCCCAGGAACAGGGCAGAGGGGGAGAAGCCCTTCCGGGCCATCCCAGGAGCCCACACTGCAGCCAGGTTGGGATTCTGTGCTGGAGCCCCACAGGCACAGCACAGAGCCAACACAACCTGCTCTGGGCAAGCAACCATCCATTCCCTACTCCAGAGACCAGCACTTGTGGACGCTGCCCTGGTTCAGCTTTGCCTGCCTGAGCACCCTTAAATCACAAGGGGCCATTCCCAGGCAGGCTGTGACAGTGGCTGTAGCCAGGGTGCCCAGGATCAGCCGTGGGTGTCAGAGCCACCCCCACCACGTCTGCCCACAGAGGGTCCAAAAATGCCGACCCTGACAGGCAGCAGTGCCACCCAACTGCTGTGTTGGTGAGAGGGGCAGAGGGGGAAGGATGAAAGGGTGAGGAGGAGCAGCTCCCCACAGGAGGCAATGGTGCTGTTCAGGCTGCAGCACCATCCTCCTCCTGCCCCCCATCCGCATCCCCTCAGAGGGGCCCTCTGTCCCCCATGCTGGGAGAACAGGGCAGCACAGCTCCCTGGGGCTCAGCAGTTTCCCTCCTGCCCCGTCTGGACACAGCCAGATGGCTGCACACTCCCATGCAGTGGGACTGCAGGGCAGGACCACTGCCAGGTGCTGGATGTGCCCTCAGCATCCAGCAGCAAGCCACTGCAAGAAGGCCACTGGCCAATTCCTCCCGGCCCTGGTGGCACACAGCGGTCCTCGACCTCCTGCTCTCATCCGCCAGCCCTTCTCACCTCATCCTTGAAGAGCTTGGCTTGGTCCTCACAGCCCGTCAGAGTCTGCACAAAGCTAAAAACCTTGGAATAAATGAGAGAAATATCAAGACAGAGCAATGTTTCTGGCTGGAGACCCCTCCCCAGTCCCATATTCTCACATTTTGAGCTCTGCAGGTGCCACGGGGCTCTTGGGGCAGAGACTGCAGTTGCTTTGCCCTCCCATGCCAGAGCCCACCCCTGGCCCCAGGCACAGGCACTGGCCTGAGAGGGGCACCCAGGGGGGTCATGAGGACATCAGGGGATCGTTAAGATTGGCAGAGCCCTCTGTGATCATTGAGGCCAACCACTGACCAGCACTGCCAAGGCCACCACTAAGCCATGTCCCCAGGTGCCACATCCACACAGCTTTTGAACTCTTCCAGGGATGGTGACTCCACCACTGCCCTGGGCAGCCTGTGCCAGTGCCTGAGTCAGGCAGGCAGAGGCTGCTGGAGCTGGTGCCAGAGCTCCTCCGCCTAGTCAGGCCTTAACAGGGGTCACCATAGCTGCCCAAGAAAGTGAACAAAGGTGACAACGTGTCCAGCAGATCCCCCCTTGCTAGCCCAGGGACGTGGCCACTGAAGTGCCTGGTGCGTGTACCACGGTGCTGCACAGCCAGGCAGGGTGCTCCCAGCCATGCCAGCATGGAGCTGTCCAAAGCACCTCACCTCATCAATGGTCCACTTGGCCACCGTGGCTGCTGTGATGCCAGCCACCCCCGGCAGCAGCTTGCAGTGCTGCTCCCAGCACAGGGACAGGGAGCGGTCAGGGTGGGCGGACAGGGCGGACATGAAGAGCGACTGGTGCACATTGTCAGAAGAAATAGCTGGGGATAAAGCACAACATGTGATACAACGTCAAGGACGAGAACATCCCATGCAGGTATCAAGAGCTAATGGCTGTCCCTTGAGTCAACAGGGTTTCAGTGTATCCAAGTGTTCACTTAGATGGGATTAGGGATCCTGGGAAAAGAAGTTCAGACAAGCTTGGCTTTGCCTTCTTCTCATGACCTTTAATCATTCATTTTCCACTCACTCCCAGCGGTGGGGTAGGTGGCAGGACAGCCCATGGTGAAAGGGATGGTGGCATCTGCATCTGTCAGGCATCAGAACTAAATGCCAAGCCAACCGTCCAGCATCAGTTTCTGTGTGGCAGCAATAATTTGGCACTTCACAACCACACTGAAATTTTGGGGCACAACTTCCCACTATCCCTGTCTGAAGAGGACAAAGCAGCACAGAAAATACAGTGTCATGGAGAGGATCCTAATTCGATGCTCTAAAGCACTCAAAGACTCCCAGGCATAACCCCAGAGCCAAACCGAGGGAGCTCTGTGAGCCCTGGCACAAGGCTGGAACGTCTCTTATCCCTGGTCGAGTCTGGCAGCTGACCACAAGCACCTCACTAGGGCGGACCTGTGTGAGCCAAGGGAGACCTGTCCCCAGCACCCCCACCCACCCCAGCTCCTCCAGCCTTGCCCTGCAACGACACCATGGCAGAGGATGGCACTTACTCTGGAAGTCTTCCTGCTGGATCTTCCGGTACTTTGGAGGTCTCCCTCTAAAGAGACAGGAAGACTGATGTCCGGCTGGGCTGGGGCCAGCCCCAGGGCCCTCCTCCCCAGTGCCCAGAGCAACACCTCAGCAGTGGGAGCAGGGACCCCTTGGGCCCTGACCCAAAGGGCTGACAGCCAAAGCCAGAAACCATGGGAAGAAAAAGCAAGAGAGGTGCCCGGCAGAGCTGGCAGGACCGAGGCCAAGGAGCCTCTGCGGCCTGGTGACCCCCGCCAGGGCGGGCAGTGGTGGCACAGGGGCCCTCCCCGCACGGGGCTCACTGGCCATGCCCCTACCTCCCGTGGTGCCGAGATTTCTTTCGCTGAGGGAAACCCATTGGGCTCCTCTTGCGTGTTGAGGCCTCGGTGTCAGACAAGTCAGCCTTCAGCCTGCCCTGGTTCTTCTCTGCCAGCGGGCACCCTGAGAGGCAGTAATGGGCTGTGAACCTCCCCGTCACATGGCCTGAGCCATCGCAGCCCGGTGTGGGGCACTTCCTAGAGAACAGAGGGGACACAAGCGTTGGGCCCAGCTTGGAGCAGCATCGGGGGACGAACCAGCAGGGCCGCCCTTCTGCCCCTGAGCACAGGCAGCCATTGCCCTGGCCATGGAAGGCAGAGGAAAGATGTGCTGAGCAAATTCCTGCGGCCAAGCTGCTGGGAGCAGAAGCAGGGCACAGCCATTCCCTCCAGGTACAAACCTTGGCCCTCTGCCATCCCTGCAAGCCTGGGCAAGGCACCCATGTACTGATTGAGCAGCTCATCAGGGCTCCCAGAGTCTCCATCTTCCCTTGCCCCCACAGGCATCCAGACCAGCCTCAGAGCGAGCAGAAAGCATGTGCCAAGAGTGTGGCCAGCAGAGAAACCCCCAGGAGGCCCACCTGCCCTCCCCATCCTCACAGATACTCCACCATACTGGCTCTTCCTGACACCAGCCTAGTGCTGGGGTTGGCATTAGACCCATCCTGGCTTCCCTTGGAAAAGGTCCCTCAAGTGACTGCCTGAGCTGGAACCATACACTGCTCCTTCTTGAGACTTCCCAGCTCAAAGCCTGACAGGGAAAGGCATCCAGGAGGGGTTGGGGGGACAGCGTTCTCACAGCTGGTGTCAGTGAACAGCATGTGCACTGTCCTCTCCATAGCCCACAGGTGCCCATGATAGGTGGGCACACAGGACACCTTCAGGGGTTCTGGGGCCACAGGACAGGAACAGGAGGAGC
This sequence comes from Anomalospiza imberbis, assembly GCF_031753505.1. Lineage (NCBI taxonomy): Eukaryota > Metazoa > Chordata > Aves > Passeriformes > Viduidae > Anomalospiza > Anomalospiza imberbis. The sequence continues at coordinate 16,141,420 of NC_089697.1, read as the reverse complement.
TCACAGGGGTTACTCCAGCTGGGGTCCTGCTGCTGCCCTGGGGCCTTGCCCAGGGGAGCAGGGGGCAGAGCCAGGTGAGGGGTGAGTGCAGGGAAAGGCTGGATGCTGGTGGGGGTGCCAGGTGAGGAAGAGCTGGCCCGGCCTGGCAGGGAAGAAGCTGTGCCCCTCCAGGCTGTGCCAGGGAGCTCACCTGTGGTGAAAGCTGTACTTGGAGCTCTTGGAGTGAGGGATGCTCTTGCAGCCAAGGCTTGGGCAGCCCCCATGGGCAGAGGAGGCTGGTTCCTTTGGCCCTGCAGCCAGAGGAGAGGAACAGGAGAAAGGCTGTCACGGCTGCAAGCCCAGGCAGAGCAAGGGCTCTGAGCTCCCTGCCTGCACCAAACAGGGAGGGCTTTTCCAACTGACAAATCCATGGAGTGGCCTCTCCTCCCTGCCCATTCTCAGCCAGAACCTGCCCTCCCGTTTCTGAGCATGGGCAGGTGGCAGTGACAGAGGTGTCTGGCGTGCTTGTGCCCTGTAGCGAGGAGCTTACACAGGTGCAGCACTTACTGAGAGGAGGCTGCAATGGGTGTCCTGTTTTTGAGCACCAGCCCATAGGATGGATGTCCGGATGATCCGCATCAATCCAGAAATCATACACGTGGCTCCAGCCATCAAAATGGACCTGGGGAAGCAAGTAGAGGGGTCACCCTTCAAATACCAACACACCTCTCTCCAGAGGAGCTCTGGAGCCTTCCTAGTTGAGAGCAAGCAGCAGGGTAGAGCTGAAGTGCAGCACAAGGCTCTCCACTCCTGGAGCCAGGAACGGGTACCTGCCCACATTTGCACACTCCCAGTGAGCTGGGAAGGGCAGGAGTGAGCCAGTACAGTGCCTGGACACAGGCTCAGTACCGATGCTCCAGCACCCACCTTTATCCTGTGATCTTCCACGTCCTCCACACTGGCCACTCGGATGAAGGAAGGAGTCCTCCTGTCCACTGCCTCCAGCTTCATGTTGACCAGGAAGCCATGGGGCGGGCGCTGGAAGAGCCCAGTCAGGGGGAGCAGGGAGCTTCAGGTTCCTGCCCCCTCAGCAGCTTTCCCAGCACTGTGTCCCCCTCAAGCCCCACTCCCAGCCCTGGCCTGACCAGGAAGAGCCATCCCAGCTCATAGTGGCAACAGGAGAAAGCAGAAACAGACTCCCTGCATTTGAGCTGTCTTTAACAAGATGTGCCCCAGGGAAGAAGGTCTCTAAGAGACACATTTTGGGGATCTATATTGTAACCACGCTTGGCTGGACACGGCTGCTGGTGGTGCCGTTTGACACAAAAACTAATCAAGCAAACCTAAATTATTTCCCATCACTCAGGTCCTGTTTAGCTGAGGGCACAGTCATATTCCTAATTTTTCTCAATTTTGAACTATTTGCCCAGGATACCCCTGACTTCTGAGTGTAGATCCAAAGCCTAGGCCTCTGGCAGGAGAATACAGAACATCACTAGACTTGTCACAAAAGCAAAGACCTGACAATGAAGAAAACCCAAACTCCTGCCCAGGTGGGGTGGAGCAGATGATGTGACCACTCACCACTTTAAAGGCCCAAGCTGGGACAGCAGATGCTCCAGTTTCTTTCAAGTACTTTTCCCAGGTGAAGTTGTCAGGATCAGGATAATCTGGAAGGGGGAAGATGCAGAAGGTGAGACATGCCTGCAGGAAGTCAGAAAGTACCCCAGAATGCCCCACTGCCTTCGAGAGCCAACCAAGTCTGCTGGGAACACAGGAACCTTGGTGTGAGAGACACCAAGAAATGCTGCTATTTTCTCATGGACCATGCAACCCACAGTACAAGGAAGCAGAAACAGCTGAGTGTACACAGTCAGCTGCGGTCCTCCTCGTATCTCAGAGTGGAGACTTGGCCTAACACAAGCACCATGCTGCACCTGAACATGTGTACAGGAGCCTTGGCAGGAGGTTTGGGTCCCCAGGACCCCCATGCCACCCTGAAAAGCCTGTTCCCAAGGGGATGCACTCCCAGGCTGCACAGGACTGATCACTGACTCACCTTGAGGAGGTGTGAGGGGTTTGCCGTGCTCATGACACCATCCAACTGGGTGGATGTATGGACTGCTGGGATCACACCTAGAAAACATACCCAAGCTCTTACACAGGGCCCTCTGTGGGTGTCTCCCCACCACTGGCCCCCAAGAGCCTCAGTGCACTTACCAGTAGTCATAAGTATCATCCCAGTTGTCAAAGTGCACCAGAAAGCGATTGTCCACCACGTCAGTCACTGTGGCAACACAGATCAGGGAAGGGTTCATGCGGTCCACGGCTTCGAGCTTCATGCCCACCTTGAAGCCTGGAGAAGCCTCGTGCTGGCAGGAGAGAGGGGCAGGGCTTTTTCACAGCTGCAGCCCCAGCTCCTTCCTCACCACTGCCTATGCCTGCTGCAAGGAGGCACCTGCCCAAACCTTCCCAAAACCACACCCCATCTGGCCTCCAGACAGGCCTGGGACCACTGAGGCTCCCAGATGGACAGTGTGCTGCACTGCAAGGAAAGAGGAAGTGGGCAAATAACTCAGCTGGGCCACACAAAGAAAGAGGAAAAGTGATCTTCAGACCCTCAGGATCTTCTATAACTAGTAAATTCCAAGGAAAAAAAAAAAAACCTCCAACTGACACTAGTTCTGCTTTGTCCCAAAACACTTGTTTGTGGTCAGTCAGCAGCAACCAATGCCTCAGGCATGGCAGGAGGAGCTGGGCCCTTCTCCCTTCCTTGCCTTTATTTCTTGGATCCAGATTCTGTGCAAAACACTGCATCACACAAACTGGTGGGGCTGTAGCAGCAATGAACAGCAGGGTTTAGACCAATAAGTAACTTGGAGAGGCTGATTTGCCAGTAGGGTGAGTTTCCTCTGCAGCTGACAAAGGAACAATCAGCATTTTCATTCTCCTATATTCCCACTTTCCTTACCCAAGCTTCCATGTGAAAGAAATAGGCAGACACAGAAACAACAAATATACAAAGAGGCAAAGGAATTATACTTATGAAACATTAAGTGATATATTTTAGCCAAGTCATTGCTGAGAATAGTAGTTACTTCTCATCAATTAATTCACATTCACATTTAATTGTCCATGAGATCAACCTGGATGAAACATAATCAGACCAGCACCAATTCTGGGCATGTCAAATGAGTGCCCAAGCAACAGATCCTGAGCAACAGTGTGACATGCTCCTGGCTCTTGAGCACTGTGGGCTTGAGGGGTGTAGGATGGACAAAGCAAAACCCAGTGCTGGTGGAAGCATTTTGCTCAGCTGGAGGGGAAGAATCACACCTGAACCTGTAGGCTCTGGCAGGAAGGTGATGCTGCTACTCACAGTGTTTCGGACCATGAAGAGGTGCTTAGGAGCTGCCTGAGCCTTTGTTAACTTCAGGTAGTTTGTCCAGCTGAATTCTTCTTCTTTATAACCTACAACCCCTCAGGAAGAGAAATGAGAGCAGTGAGTTCACAGCCAGAAGGATGTGAGGATGAGCCTGGCCATCCCTGAACAATTGTCACCCTGCCAGCATATCCTGCTGCAGCAGGATCTGCAGCAGCCCTGGGATGCCCAAAGCCCATGGCTGAGGGCTGATGGGTGGTTTTGAAGGGGTGTTAGGAAACATGAGCAGTGGAGTGAAAATCCAGAGCACAGCTCCTCCTCCGGTCCTGTCTGCCTTGGGCACAGCTAGTGGCACTGGGAGGTCCAAAGCAACAGGGTTTTGCTGAAAAATGTGAGCAAGCAGAGATGGGTGCCTGAAATGCTGTCCTGTGGAACTCCACCAGCACAGCAGCGTCCCTCCCTGGCCCCAAGGAGCCAGCCTGTCCCCACCTCAAGCTCTACATTTGGCCCACTCTTCATCCCCCTCCTTCAGCAGGACCCACCACCCGAGCTGAATTAACTCCTTACCTTTGGGGGGCTGGAGTTTGTGCCCCGTCTCCTCAAACCAGCCAGCAGGGTGGATGTCAGGGGAGTCAGCATTCAGCCAGAAGTCGTGGCACTCGGAGTAGCCATCGAAGTGGAGACGCATCCGGTAGCCACACACCTGCCAGCAGGGAGGGAGGAGAAGGAAAGAGCCATGGAGACCTGCCGCTGTCCCTGGCTGAGCATCACACCCCCTCCCACACACCAGCTCAGCATGGGTCACTTTGGAAGCCAAAAGTCAATCACAGGCCAGTGCCCAAACTGGGAGGCACAAACCAGTCCCAAAGGGTGTCCAGCATGGAACAAGGTCAGTGCAAAGCCACCACAAGCCAGCCCGAAGAAGGGATGTTCAGGGTGCATTAAATGCCATGGTGGAGCACCTTGCTGGATCCAGCAAGTGCACAGACTCCCTTCTCTGCAGCCTAGGAAGCTGCTGATGCAGAGATTTTGGCTAAATGCCACACTGGCTGCCTGGGGAGCTCTGCAAGGCAAGGCTGGTTCAGCTGCCACGTGGCTGAGTGGAAAGGGGATCTGCACGGACACAAGAAGAGCAGTGGGATGTCTCCACATCCTCCATCTCAAGGACTCAGACCTGCCTTAGGGACATAAGCTGTTGCCATCACCACAATCCCTCCCCCTGTGCTGTGTCAGGGTGACAGAGACCAACACAGCTCCACAGTGCTGTGCCCTGTCCCTCCAAGCTGGCAGGGAACTCCCTGCTGAGGTGCTGGAGCAGCAGCTCGTCTCCTGCAGCGACAGGCCCTGTCTCCTCCAGGAGCCATCTGGCAGCACCTCCCCTGCCCCAGAGCCTCTGGCTGAGTGGGAGCCAGGAGGAACCAAGGAACATGGGCACTGCAGGCTCCTCACCTCAGCCACTGTCAGGATGAAGTACATAGATGGGTGCTGCGGGTCGATCCCCTCCAGCTTCATCCCAACTTTAAAGCCATTCTTGTGCTGGGAAGCTACTTGGTACTGGAAACAAAAATTAAGCTACAATGTAAAACCAACACAGGGAGTTGGGTCTAGAACCCACCAGGGGAGCAACCACCAGGCAATGGGAGCTGCTGGGACCAAGAGACTGTGGGCCACAGGTTATGTTGTCATACAAATTTTAATTTTTTTCCCATAGAAAAAAAAAACAGTGTTACATCTCCTTAAGGATTTACATCTCTTGCTATTGGTAGGGCAAGGTGTCCCTGGGGTAAAAGCTGCAGCTGGGGGAGCATGACACAGGCCTGACTTGTTTGCAGCACAGCCTCAGGAGAGCCCACCTGGCTTCCAGGAAGGGCTGGAGAGGCTCCACCACCCTGCCAGAGTCACAGCAGTGTCCTAGACAAAGGTGGGGTGTTTGGGATGGGGCCAGCACCTGCTGGGGAGTGGGACTCTGGGCAAATCAAAACTGGAGGCTGCCCAGCCACTTCCAGCTGACAATGGGAGCTTGGCTATTGCTCAGAGTCCCACAAAACAGGGAAGCAAGGAAGAGAGGAGAAGGAGGAGGGGTGGGAAAAAAAGGGAAAGAAAAGAGAAGATGAAAGAGGGAAAAAGACAGGAAAATCCCAACTCACATCCTGGAAGAGATCTAAAGGGGCAGCGACAGCTTTCTGCTCCTCCAAGTAGGACGCCCAAGACCAGCCTTCTTTCTTCTCCTCACTGGCACCTGAGCGCAGCACAAACGCACACAAATGCTGCTGAGGGGCCGCTCCAGCCCCGTCCCGCTCTCACACAGGGTCCTGCATCCCTGCAAAGCTCAGCACCATCCTACCAGAGCCCCTTCTCCAGCAAACCTGGCCGGCTGCACGACGAGGGGCAGAGCCAGGAGCCCCCATGACCCAAATGTCCTGAACCATGTCCTAGTAAGGCACCTGGGCTAGTGGAAGGTGTCCCTGCTCATGACAGGGGGTGGAACCAAGATGGGCTTTACGGTCCTTTCCAATGAGTCTGGGATTCCAGGGAGTGTGAGGGACGAGCCATCAGGACACCAGACCTGACAAGACCCTCTTCCAGCCAGAACATCTGCTGTGTCCACACAGGATGGATTTGTGGAAGCCAGGATCCGTGCACAGGTCTGGGAATCATTCCTAGCTGCAAGGGGCTCCTAGACAGTCAAACCAGCAGGAGGTTCACATCCCAGCTCTGCCATCCTCTGCTCTGAGACAGCCACATGAGCCCCCATGGCACAGCAAGGCCACTCTGATGCCCTAGAGATGTGTTTGTCCACGACAAAAAAGACAGCACTGTCTCTTCATAGGCAGGGAGGTGAGACTTCATGCCTTTGAGAAGGCCACAAAGGCCTTGCCCAAGACCTATGAGACACAACCCAAGTCTCTTGCTCTCCAGCTTCTTTGTCTCCCTAATTTGCAGCAGCTGAAGGGACTCCAGGGGTGCTGTGCCTATTCCAGAGCTGAGGAATTTCCAGCTGCAGATCAGCTATGGCAGACAGCCTCAGGGAGGGCAGGCTAAAAATGCAGGGGAAAAACAGATCTACTCCTTCATCCGTTGGGCTTAGGGGAAGAGGAGATGGGAAAAAAACAGAAACTTAGGGAAGAATTTAAAGGTGAACTTCAGTGAGCAAGGTGACTAACCTTGCTTTGCTGACATCTTCAGATTGAAAAACACTTTTACTATTCCTTAGGACATACACAAAAGTGCCAGGCATAGCTGGGGAATCTGTGAGTACAAGCTCTGCACTTCTGGGAAATGGCAAATACACCAAGAGTCAGAGCATACACTGACTGCTGCACTGAGGCAACCAGGTGTGTATTTTGTTTGCTGAAGTACTTCTAAAATAAGAGAAAATAAAATGCTGAAGTAGCAAAGCTCATCACTGCTTACTTGTATGCAGCAGGGAAGGTTACATGCTCAGGGCTCAGAGTGAGAAGCAGGTATGAGATCTGAGATTCATTTTTAATGATGGTTAACTCACTGTAACATCAGGGGTTAATGACACCTGGCCCCTGCCACTGTCCCTGCACTTGGTTATGCAGAGGAGTATGAAGTTGGAACAGTTTAATTTTAAAATTATTTTGAGTATGACTTTCAGTACTCAAAGACAAAAGGTTTCCCATAAATGTTTATTTTCCTTGACACTGCAGGGGAAAAACTAACCAAGAAAACACTGCATCCCTCAGCTTGTCTCCTTTCCTTCCATGCTCAGCTCTGCTCTGAGACAGCTCTGCTTTTGAGATCTGCGATACAGTCCCGGAATAGATCCCCACGGGATGAGACAACCCCAAATCGCAGGGCTTCAGTGGCACTGCACCTACACAAGCAGCTCCCAAACTTGTGAGCTCCTGATGCCATGAGGGAAGTTCCCCATGAGCCCATCCCAAAGAAGGGCAAAGCCACACGTGGTGCAGTCTTGTTTGTGCTCAGGACAGTGTCCCTGGGAGCAAACACAGTGCCCATGAGCCAGTAACAAACTGAGCTCCTGAGGGGAGGGACAGGAAGCTCTGTCCAGCACAGGCCAGTGCCATGTCCATAGGGGTGCCCCCTTCCCATGGAGAGAGAGAGAGGAAAGGAGAGAAACGGAAAGAGACAGAGAGAGCAGGATCAAGCAAGCAGAGGAGCTCACAAGCCTTCAGGACCACATGCCAGCACATTGCAGCGGGTGTTTGACCCTGCAGGAGCACCAAAAGGGTCCAACCCTGCAGGGGGACCCCCCAGCCCCAGCAGCAGTGCTCACCCCACAGCCCACCCTGCCCTCCGTACCGTGCTGGCTCCCGTTCCACGCCTCAGCCTCCAGATTGCTCATGGCAGAGTCTTCCACAGAGCTTTTCTTCTCTTCCTGCTTTTCCTCCTAGATATGACAGCGGACAGAACAGAACCCAGAGGTTTTTGGCTGTGTGTTGTATCCTCACACTGGTGACCAGGGCCATAGTGCCCCCTCACAAGGTTCACAGTCTGACCAATGTCTGGCCCAGAAATGGACTGCCAGAGAATCTGGTGATGGGAGCTTGCAGGGACTGGTAGCAATCACACCTGGACTGGACCTGCTACAGACAGTCAGGGCTGGCAAGCAGAGCTTCCTTACCTTGTCAAAGTCTCTCCCTTCCCCAGGACACCTAGCACATAGACAGACACTCCTCTACTTCAACCCTTACCCTGGTGGCCCAGACACAAGAGAGCAGCTGAGAGTGGTCAGTACCTACAGGCCAGCCAGGACAGTCTGGCACTGTCCAGGCCTCAGTGGTCCACATGCCAAACAACCAGCCCAGTTCTAGGAGCCCTCATCTCCACACATTCAAGTCTTCTTGGCATTTTGGCCAATCTGTTTCTCTTTTGACCTGCAGCTGACAGAGCCCTGAGCAGCACGATTTGATCTGTGCACACAGGGCTGGCCTCCAACCCCTGGGACACTGGCTGCACCCACCCCCTCCCTGTCTTTGTCCTACCATTTGCTCGGATTCATATTCTTCCTCCGAGGGGCTCTGATAGTCCTTCCTCTTTCGTTTCTTCACAGGCTTGAGGATTTCAGTGGCATTGGTGCTGCTGGCAGAGTTTTCCACAATGACAGACCTGCACAGAGGGAAGGAGGGCCAAGCACTGCAGCCAGTGCAGCACAGTGACACTGCCTGGGGTGTCAGTAAGGGAGGGGCTGGTGGACAGTCAGTGTCCCCCCATTTCTTACTCACACATGCCCCCACCCCTCCTGTGGGGGGATGTACACACATAAGTTGTCAAGAGTTAGAGCCAGGGACAGGCCAGAGTCACCCTCACACACTTGGGTGTTAGAAACCTGAACCCAGGGATGAATCAAAAGGGATCTAGTTTAGTAGAAGGGCTCTAAGCTGCATCAGAGATGCTGGAAAACAAATCCTGAGAGTCACACACTGGTCAGGAGTAGGGCTGGAAATGCCCCCGTGACCTGTCGCCTTCCACTGCTGCTCAGCCTGGAAACCCCCTCTGCAGCAACCTTCTGCTCCAGCAGATATGCATTTACAAGGCCACAAATTGGGCAGGAGAAAATTTAGCTCCCATGCTTCGTGCTGCTCCCTTGGGAAGTTTCCCTTCCCCAGCCTGCCTCCAGGAACAAGCGGAACACGCGGGACCCCCAGCACCTGCTGGAGGCAGAGGCGTTCCCATCCCTCGTTGGAGCACGTGGAGCAGGGCAGGGAGGGAGAGCAGAGGGATGGATCCGGCTCTGCAGGGCACAGACCCCCCTTCCCTTACCTCTCTTTGAACTGCTGGTGGCAGTGCTCGCTGCAGAAGCCCCTGCCCTCCCGGGCCCCATCCCACACATGTCTGCGGCCGCAGGTATCGCAGTGGCACAGGCCTTCTGCCGTGGGCTGCTCCGGCACATCTGCGACAAAGGAGCAGCAGTGAGGCACACAGAAGGAGAGCAGACACAGGAGACATTTGCCTCACCCACGGGGACACCAGACAGCATCTGCTGGATGCTGGTACCCACTGCACAAGTGCCACCACAGTGCCCTTACCCTGAGCCACAGTAGGATTGTCTCTGCTGGGGGGTGCCACCTCGGAGTCCCCATCTTTCTCTGCGTGACCCTCCTTCACAGCTTCCACGGGAGGCATCTTATCAGCACTCACCACCTTCAGCGTGCCGTACTCATTTATCCGGAACTGTCGTTGAACAAAAAGCAAGGAAAAAGAGTTCAGCAGGACAGACATGTAACTGGGTGGTTGGTCTGAAAGTGAGGGACAGGGATGTTCATCAGTGTGTCTGACAAGAGGACAACTCTTCTGAGCACAGAGGTGAGCACAGCACCCCAGGCCCTGTGAAGGTGCCCTGCCTGCAGCCTGCAGCTGGAGCTGGCAGGTGGGTGGTTGGAGGATGAGGTGTCTTGAGGCTGAGGAGCAGCTGAGAAATGGGTGCATTTTCTGCAAGCTGTCATGCACTGTGGCACCTGATGCCAGATGAGCACAAGGCTGCTGCTCCCAGGGTGAGGGCAGGAGCTGGGGCAGAGCCAAGTCCACAGCACAGTCTGGAAGGGAAGATGTCCTGCACAGCATGTAGCACCCCTGTGCCTCCTTGTGCAGGGCAGAGCTGCTGCAGCCCTCTGGCACCTCTGTGAGCTCTGTGCTAAGCTCCCAGGATGGCAGGGCCATAGGGATGGGGCAGAAGAAGAGCTGGGGCAGCTGAGGGATTCTCCAGCTGGGGTGCAGGAGGCCCATGGCACATCCTGGTGCTCCTTACCTGGCACAGGCTGAGGGATTTACAAGCACAAGCAGCTGCGGGGAGAGGCAGAGGGGTCAAACCCAGTGGCCCAGGGCTACACTTACCCGCAGGTTACTCCCAGGCAAAGTTGCCACACCATCTTTCCACTCCAGCACACGGACTGTGCTGCAGGTCTGCACCCCGCTGATCTGGGGAATGACAGCAGCTGTGATGGGCTCATTCCCTGCTCCCCTGTCTGGCCTCTCAGCCCCTGTGCTTCTCTGGGGCTCCCGGGGGAATCGCTGGATTTCTAAGGTGCTCGCGGGAAGGTTGATGGCAGTGGCGTTTGCTTGAGAAGGGAAGAAAGCAGACAAACAACCAGAGGCATACACAGAACACTTCACTGATGCAAATAAGGTTCAAAGGCAGCCCAGGATCCCAGAGGACATGGTCTCCCAGGTGAGTGCTCTGCTGTGGGCCAAAGCACAAAGGAAGCAGAGTGATGCAAAAAAATCTGCAGCCAGTAATGGCTAATGCTGGGGGGTGGCACCAACACTATCCACATTCAAGGGTTTCTACTTCAGCCTGATCTCAGACTGTTTCTATGCCTAGGGTGCCCTGATGTGACAGAAGTTTGCTTCTGGGCTGCAATTTCCAGTTTAGTTATGTTTCAAGGGAACACACTGTGCAACCCAGGGCCTCTCTGCAGTGAGAACTGAGGCACCAGGAAAAGCTGGGAGATCTGCTTCTAGAGAACACTCTTCATCTCACCTAATACACAACCATGCTTTGCTCAAACACCTCCTAAAAGACACTGGTCAGCTGCACTCAAAATTATCCCAATTTTCAAGAAGGGTAAGAAGGACAACCCTGATAATTACAGGCCTGTCAGTCTCACTACAGTGCTTGGTAAAAGTATGGAGAAGGTTATTCTGGGAGTTACTGAAAAACACTGGAGAGACAACAAAGTCGTTGGTCACAGCCAACACAGGTTCACAAGGGGAAGTCCTGGTTAACCAGCTGAATCTCCTTTTATGGAAAGGTCACCCCACTAAGCTGACCAAGCAAAGCCAATAGATGTGAGTTTTTGGATTTTAGCAAAGCCTTGATACTGCCTGTCAAAGTACCCTTCTGGACAAAAAGTCCAGCACAGAGCTCATCCAGTCCATTGTCCATGGGGTGAACAATGGATGATGGCTCTCCTACAGTTGGGTTCAAAGCCTTACAGGAACTGGGTGCACATTGGGCTGGTGGCCATCACCAGTGGGGTTCCCAGGGTTTAGGGCCAGTGCTCCTAAATTTTTTATAAATAATCTGGATGGAGGAACTGAATGACCATTAAGTAAGTTTATCAATGACACTTAGTTAGGAGGAGCTGTGGACACCCTTTAGGATAGACAGGCCTTAAACAGAGATCTGGACAGACCAGAGAGCTGGGCAATCTAATCACCATATGCATGAAACAAGAGTAAGACCTGGATTCTGCACCTAGGATGGGTTAATCCTGAAAAGTTGTATGCCTTGGGGACCAAGACTGGGGAGCTACTGTGGGGGAGGGGCTCAGGGGCTTTGGGCTGAGGGCAAGTGGAACAGGAACCAGCAGTGCCCTGGCAGCCCCAAGGGCCAGCCCTGCCCTGGGGAACATCAGGGGCGTGACGGTCCTGCTCTGCTCTGGGGCAGCCTCACCTCCAGCTCTGGGGACAGTTTGGGCCCCTCAGCACACAAAGGACAGCTGAGGGCTGGAGTTGTGTCCAGAGGAAGGGACCAGGATGGTGAAAGGTCTCAAGGGCAAGACTTGGGAGGAGCAGCTGAGGCCACCTGGCCCATTCAGCTGGGTGAGCCCATTGCTGTCTGCACCTTCCTCCCGGGGGGCAGGTGCTGATCTCCCCCTTGTGGGACCAGCAATGGACCCGAGGAGATGGAACAAAGCTGCCTCAGAGGGGGTTCTGGTGGGACATTAGGAAAAGGTTCCTCACCCAGAGGCTGCTCAGTGCCTGGAAGAGGCTCCCCAGGGAAGCAGTCACAGCACCACGTTCAGGGAGTGTCTGGACAACACTGGGTCCTGTTGGTTTCATTTTAGGTGGTCCTGGCAGGATCAGGGTTTTGGACTCAATGATCCTTATGGATCCCCTCCAGCTTGAGCTATTCTGGGATTCCATGCTAATGCAGCAGCCCAGGAGCTCACAGCCCTGCAGAGCAGGTACCAGCACACTGTGCTGCCCTGGCTCAGGGCCCCTCATACCAGAGCTTCAGTTTAAAGCTCGGGAAGATTTGATTGACCACAGTCCAAGTGATGTGGGATAGCCACAGAGAACATCCAAGATGGCAACAGCAGCTTGGCTTTGCCTCCCAAGGTTTGGGAGGAGCACAGCTCCCCAAGGAGTGTGGGCTCTCCAGGCTGGGGAGGCAGCAGTTGCAGGGGGCTGCTCCACATACCTGGTATGATGAAGGCAGTGGTGGGCAGGTGGGTGCTCTGCACAGTGCTCTCGGTGGTGACCACGTGGACACTGACCTCCCCAGCAGCACTGCCCTTGGTGCTCCTCACCACCTCCATCTCCCCCCTGCTGTCCATCACCTTGCCTGGGCACACAGCGAGGCCCTGCAGGGCAGCGGGGAACAAATCAAGTTGGGTACCAGTATAAACACAACAAAGGAGAGAGAATGTGACTGCACAGGATGGTCTCTCCCAGCAGAAATCCCTCAAGATGTACTAAAGGTCCACTGAACCCACATGAAGCTCACAGCTGGCACCAACATGCCCCATGAAAGCCCCTGTTGTGAGGTCCCAGCTCAGAGCCTGCAAATGCTGAGGGTTTTTTCTCACCTGGCACCACCATAAGATGGCACGAGCACAACAGGTCCACCACAAGCTGCTCCTGGCTCCCACGGGGGCCCACAATGCTCCGACAGACTGTGACTGAGGGCTGCCAAATCCCACCCTGGAGCAGGTAGAGCTCCCTGCAGGGCCCCTTCCTGTTCTCTCGTCAGAGTGTCACCCTTGATCTTCTAACTGGCTGTAAGAGAATTTCACAAGTGACAGGAGTTATGGGGGGTGTGAGTGGGGGGAACTTGATGTCCCTGTACCCCTCCGAGTTTCTCAGGGGACTGGTGATGCTCAACCTGTCTAGCCGTTCATCTCAAGGAGGAAGCAAAGTGTCAGGGCCTCGAGGGCACGACTGACTCTCTCTGGCTGTGACTAGCCCCCCCACCCATGGGCCTAGGGGCTCCACATTGCAGCAGCATCCTCTCCAAAGCACCTGCTGCCAGGATGGAGGCAGGGCTGGAGAGGACCACAGTCATGTCTTAGCCCCTCCTGATCCAATCTGAATTTGAAAGGGAAGACATCCATGTGGAAAACAGGATAATCATTTTGGTGAAGGAGGGTTAGCTAAGAATTGGGCTACAAAGGATAAAGTCTGGAAATTTAAAACTTGAGACATTCAGATAAAGGTGTTACAATCACAGGGTACAGAGTGGGATGGTGTGATCACATTGAGGGGAAGATCTACTTCTCCCAGTTCTGTCAGGTTTGTGACTAGAAACACCTGATGGACAACTGGCAAACATCACAGACCTTTCAGGCTCTCCAGGTGCCGAAAAACACTGTTAAGTGTCAGGACAACTGAAGGAACTGAGAAACTAATCTAGACACCAGACTCCAAGTGAAAGCCGAAATGAATTTAGCAGCCAACCTGTTTCAGTGCTTCCTAATAGCCAGTAGGAATCTATCTGCTTTTTTTGGCACTTAAATCCAGTCAATCCTTGATTCATCACTGGGTCAAATATTTCAAGGACAGCTCTTCATTTTGTGGGAACTTCTGCCCTTTATTTAAATTCAAACAGAATTTGGGACTGGAAATGCCTAGAAAGGAAGAGAAACAACTAGATCCAGTACTCCGGTTCAGGAAGCTTCACCTGAGTTTCTCGCAGTCTCTGATGTGAACACAAAAGCAAATATTTGCTCAGGAAATGCAAAGCAGTAGTCAACATTATGGTTTAATTTTGGGTGCCAGGAGCAGGGAGTTGGATTTGATGGTCCTTTGGTGTCCTTCCAAAGCTTGAGATATTCTGTGATTGTGGTTCACTCTCCAAATCCTTACAGGACTAGGCTGATGCTGTGGACACTGTGAGCTCAGGGTGAACAGAATGAATTTGGATTACAGATTGTGGTGCTGCTCTTTAAACTAGAAAAGCTAAACAACTGAGATTTAGGCCTTAACCTCCAGACAAGTCCTCTCCTGGGACAGGCCTCACTGCAGCAAGGGCATGTCCCAGCACTGGGGCAGCCCAGCTCAGAGGGTTAGGAGCCCTCCAAGAGGCAGAGGAGCCCATCCAGCCCACAGCCCTGCCCTACTGTTGAACTCAGTGATCATACAGGTCCTCTACAACCTTAACAATGCTATTATTCTACCACAAACTGTGCCTCCTGTTCCCCTCACCGGTCCCTCAGCAGCAGTGTGAGTGCTCGCCCCAGCACTCCTGGCTGGAGCAACTTCTGTCCTGCTGGTGGAAACCTTTCCCTCCCCAACTCCTTGTCCCAACTCCTGCCCTTTGAGCACACATGAAGCATAGATTCTATTCCAAGCCCAAAGCTATTCCAAGGCCACACATGAGCTGCCAGTACACTGTTAGTGTGAACTTGTAAGCACACTCTTGCCACAGCTGAAACTCAGCGGCTCCCAGGGCTCTCCCACCTCTTGTCAGGGGCTTCCATGGTGTCAGACAACAATTTACCACCAACACTGCTCCCATCAACCATAGCACAAACTGGTAAACTTTTAACTCAGCATTCCTGGGAGAACCTCCACAGCCCCTGGACCATGGCCCCACAGGTGTGGGCATGACAATACCTGGGCTGCAGAGCTCCATCCCCACCTGGAGGACTGAGAATCAGGATTGGAGGTGTTGTTTGCAGCTCACAGTGTTTTTAATCCCAGTATAAAACCCCCTGGAAGGACACTATACAAATCAGTACTATTCCAAATATAACACAAATACAAATCTTTTACTGTAAAAAGTGTTTCCCAATGAGTGAAGCCACCATATAAAGATACAAGTATTAGTAATAATTCAACTACCAAAAATCTCTCTAAAAACATTTAAAAAACTTCAATCAAATCCTATCTACAAAGTCATCTACAGTCATCAGCTGATTCCCCAATGATTCAAAGTTTTAGAAATTGTTAGTAATAAACTTATAACCTCTGTTGTTTCTGTTTTCTATAAGTAATACCAATAAATAGTAACTATTGTTAATATTACATAAATGTTTAAAAATATTAATAATCCCTTCAAACACTTACTACTAATATATATTAATCATATCATGTAAATTCACTAGTTTTTGTAATAAAAACAACCTGCTGTGAAGTATCCCAGGTCAGGAGTGCTACATGAGGAAAAGGGGCTCAGCCTGCGACCTGCCCTAGCACCACTGCCACAGCAGGAGAAAGACACTTTGGATAACCCTGCTCCCTGGGAGCAGAAAAGAGGCCATCAAGGGGATGCCCACAGCTCAGACAACCCTGGTGGCCTCAGCCCCTGGAGCCAGAGCCCAGGAGGTACCACTGCCCCAGAGATCCCTTCAGGGGGATCCTACAAGCCCTGGAGCGACCCATATGGTCACAGGGTAATTCAGGAACCTCCGAGGTCTGTAATTCAACCTTCTGCTCCCAGTAGGGTGGGATCACACCAGGCTGCTCAGGGCTTTACCCAGCCTGGTCGTTATCCAGCCTACCAGGATGCAAATCTGCAAATTAGCACAACAATTACCAAACCAAACTCACACTTTTTCCTTGGATGTTAGGAAAGGGTTTTAACCCCAGAGGGTGGTCAAGCATTGAACAGGCTCCCAGGAAGAGCTCCAGGAGCATTTGGACAATGCTCTCAGGCACGGGGTGGGATTGCTGGGGTGTCTGTGCAGGACCGGGATCCTTGTGCTCAGGATATTCTGTGATTTGTTCTGCTGGTTGCCCTAGATATTGAACAAAAGTTTTATTAATCTTTATGTTTTTTTTTTTTTAGCTGTTGTCTTAAAACGCTTTTGGCCTACACATATCCCAGTGACATCTGATAAAGCTCTGCCCACCCAGACAAAACAGAACCAGGCTGCTCAGCAGCCTTCAACCCTTCCTCCCAAATGCAACTTTTAAAAGAGCAACAGTGGAGCTGCAGCTGTTTTGGCCTTTACAGTGAGGCCCTGACTTCTCCATTTTTCCTGGTATTGGGTGTAATTCCACATCTTACAGAGGGTGCAGGTGAGCCCCACTCCTCAGCCAGCTGCCCATCCAATCCACAAGGACTCCTCACTTCTGCCTTCTGCTGAAGGACAGCCAAGGACTCCTGGCTGGAAAAGCCAGGAAGGAGGAAAGCCACCCCAAGAAACCCCCACAAACATACACATGGTGCCTCCAGAGAACACCACAATGTGCTGCTGGAGGGTGGAATTTTTCAAGACAATTCTCATCTGGGAGTGCTTTGGTCCCTCCTGCTTTGCTCCTGGAATCCCATGCTCTGTGTAAGAGGGCTGTGCACATGGAGCCTGTCTGCAGCCAGACCCCACCAGCCTATCCTAACCTGTTCTGACAGCAGGATCAGTGTCTCTGAACAGTGGTCTCTGTCAGAGACAAACCCTCAGGTTCAGGAAACAAAGCACCAGCATAGAGAAGGGATCCCTGCATGGCCCCTCACCCAGCAGGGAAGGGCATCAGCACAGGGCACCTGAGTCTGACCACCCTGAGCTCCTGAGAGAGCTGGGGACACCAGCCTGTGCACACAGTCACAAGGACCGAGGACACGGGCCACAAAACACACCCTTAAAGGCAACCAGGATCACTGGCCCCGCTGCTCACAGAGGTTTAGCTGTGCCAACAGGGATCGCTGGGTGTTGGCACAGCCACGTCCTGGAGCAGCGACCCTGGGGCTTGCAGACCATCTCCAGGGCTGCTGTACACACGAGCCTCCAGCTCTGCCACAGCCTCACACACAGCCTCACACACACCCTCTCACCAAACCATGGCAGAGCCAGGGAGTGATCTGCTCCTTGGGAAGAGGAGGTTCGTGCTGCATGCAACAGGCCACAGAGGAGCATGGAGAGGGCAGCTCCCAGCACGGAGCCGCTGCCCAGCCCCGACAGTGTTTACAAAGCATGATCTGCTCGAAAGAGGTGTTTCTGTTCATCACAAAATTGGCTTAATGTAGTCTAATTCAAACAATGTTAACGGGTATTCATGTAGTGGCTGCTCAGAATTTTAAATGTTCCTAAAACCTGCACTGGTACATGCTGGGAGCCACCCAGCTGCGAGGAAAGGTCCTGCTGGACACCAGGATGCCCACGGGCCAGCAATGTGCTCCTGCAGCAATGCAGAACAGCGTCCTGGGCTGCACCGGGAGCTGCGACACAGCTGCTGGAGGGAGGGGATCCTTTCCCTCTGCTCCACAGCAGTGAGGCCAGCCCTGGAGTGCTGAGCCCAGAGCTGGGCTGCCCAGTACAGGAGACAGGGACAGACTGGACAGAGTCCAGCACAGGGCCATGAAGGTGACGGAGGGACTGGAGCATCTCTGCCGTGAGGAGAGGCTGAGAGAGCTGGCACTGCCCAGCCTGGAGCAGAGCAGGCTCAGAGCATCTCATCCCTGGGGATAAATACCCGGGGGGAGGCTGCAGAGGGGACAGAGCCAGGGACATTCCAGGGGCCTTGGGCACCAAGTGACACACAGGAGGGGCTCTCTGAGCTCAGGAGGCACTTCTGCACTGGGAGGGTGGCCGAGCACTGGTGCAGGTGCCCAGGGAGGTGGTGGAGTCTCCATCCCTGGAGAGACTCAAAAGCCACCTGGACACATCCTGGGCAGCTGGCTCTGGGTGGCCCTGATGGAGCAGGGGCTGGGCAAGGTGACCTGCAGAGGTGCCTCCAGCCTCACCTAGACTGAGATTTGTAATTTTTCTCAGGAATTTTCTCAGCCAAAACTGAGAACTTCCCCATCCCTGCCATCAGCAGAGATACAGATTTTTAATTACCTCCAGTGGCAAAATTGAGCCTTTGAAAAAGACCATTAGCTGGGATCATGCTAAAACTGCAAGTGGCACACCACAGCACGACAGAGACCTGCGGGGCTGAGAGCTGCTCCCTTGGATCTTCCCGTCATCTGGCATTGCCCAGGACAGGTGTTTAGGAGACTAATGGCACTGCAGAAAATACTTGCTTTGTAAACACACAGGAGCACTCAGGAACACTCTTGGCACAGGCAGGTGGCCCAGGGGAGAAAGACAATCACACACTTCTTCCCTTCCAAATCTGAATGCTGCTCCAAAGCCAGGAGCAAATGCCTCCTCTGGAAAAAACCAGGGGCCACAAAGTTCTGCTCCTGGGTTCTTTAGCAGCATGGTGAGGTTTGGAGTAGGCCACGGTATTTATCAACACCTCAAAACCAGATGAAATGTCCCTCTGTGCAGTAAGAGGCTGTTCATGTTACACATTTCAAAAGAGAAAATAGATTCTGTGGAAATGGAGATGAGAGGGAGAAGGGCATTAAAGCAGCAACTGACTTGAGCTTTAGGTTCAGACACAGACGACAAAGCAGAAACACTCAGGCTGGGTGTCACCTGCTGTCCCCAGGAGTTCCACTGTCACCAGGACCAGCTTTCAGGACTGTGGATCTGCTCAGACCCACAGGTGGGGAGGATGAGCAGTTGCCAGCAATCCCATGTGCCACCCCAAAGGGGTCGAGGTGACACCATCGAAACTGAACGCCAAGGCCAGCAGAGAGCCTGAAGCCCGGGCACTTCTGAGGACAACAGGGACCGCCACACCCACCTCCCACTGCCCCCTGAGAGCACCAGCCCGCTCACCACCCAGACCTCCACAGTTCGATATTATTCCACACTTATAAGCAGATGGAAACATCTAAGCAGGGTGGATACCTGACCTCGAAATGTTTCTAACTGTCCAACGTTTTATTTTCTTTTATAACTAGTAAAGAAATCCAGGTTAAAACTCGTAAAATCAATCCAGGACCTGTCCTGGACCATGTGGAGCACCCTGTCCACAGCCTGGGTTGTTTGTGCACTGCTAGGCTGGAGCAAAGCCCTCCGCGCTGCAGGGCCCTGGCCAGGGCTGCAGTGCTGTCACTGCAGGCTCCGGGACAGCACCTGCCCACCCGGTGTTTGAGAAACACCCGAAGAAACACGGCCGGGCGTCCCCCGAGCGAGGCGCTCGCAGCCCCGGCGCGGCCCGGAGGGGCTCGCCCGGGGCAGCGCGGTGCCTGCGGCCAGGGCTGGGCAGCGCCTCGCAGCTCGCAGCGCCGGCGGGACGCGAGCCCGGCCCGGGCCCTCAGCGCGGCGATGTTCGGGGCACAGCGGCGGCCCGGCCAGAGCCGGCGAGCCGCTCCCGCTGTCCCGGCCCCGCCGCCCCGGGGCGGTCCCAGCCCCCCCGGTCCCTCCGCGCGGCTCCAGCACGGGGGATGTCGGCGCTTTCCCCCTCAGCGCCGGGCTCGGCCCCGCTGGCCCGGCCGGGGCCTCGCCCGTGCGGGCAGCGGGCTGCGGCGATGCCGGGCGGGGACGCGGTGAGCCCGGGCCGGCGGCGCCCGGCCGCGCTCCTTACCTGCACCCGGGCGGGCGCTGCTGCGAGCCCCGGCGGCGCTGCCCGGCCCGGCCCGGCCCGGCCCGGCCCGGGGTGCGGGGGGCGCGGAGCGGGAGGGGCGCGGGGCCGGTCCGAGTGTGCGCGGGGAGCGCGGGGAGGGGGCGGCTCAGCCGCGGCGTCGCCGTGGAAACGCGCGGGCCCGCATCCGCAGGGCCGCGCTCAGCCCCGCCGCAGCTTTTCGGGGGGATGCGGGGAAAGGGGGGCGTCGTCATGGCAACAACGGGAGCCCCCCGGACCGGCCGGGCAGCCCCGGGCCTCGGGGCCAGGGTTAGACGAGACGGGAGAGCGAGGAGCCACGGGGTGATGCTTCGCTGAGGCACGGGTGCTGTGGGAGGGCTGGAGCCCCTCTGCTCCGGAGCCAGGCTGGGAGACCGGCGGTGCTCACCTGGAGAGGAGAGGGCTCCAGGGAGACCTGACAGCCCCTTCCAGTGCCTAAAGGGGCTCCAAGAGAGCTGGAGAGGGACTTGGGACAAGGGATGGAGGAACAGGACACTGGGAATGGCTTCCCGCTGCCAGCAGGCAGGGTTAGATGGGATACTGGGAAAGAATGAAGATGGTGAGGCCCTGGCACAGGGTGCCCAGAGAAGCTGTGGCTGCTCCTGGATTTCGGAAGGTGTCTCAGGCCGGACTGGACAGGGCTTGGAACACCCTGGGAATAGTTGAAGGTGTCCCTGCCCATGGAATGAGATGAGCCTTTAAGGTCCCTCCCAGTCCAAATAATTCTAAGATTGTGTGATTAACTAAACACCCTTCTGAGAGGAATCAAACAAGAGCAGTGGAGACATGTCCTCCACAGCAGCCAAGAACACCATAGCAGCTCCCCAGGCCTTGTCTGGCTTAGGCACCAGGGCAGAATCCACTCCCTGGCACTCCAGCCACAGCCCCAAAGAAGGACCAGAGGATGTTAATGTGACATCCCCAAGATCCCTGGGAAGTGAAAGAATCACTCTGACTGGTCCTGTAGTGGAAATGCAGGATGGACACACTGCAGTAGCGCTTCCAAACAGCTCTGGTCAAAGCCAGGGCTCCTCACCTTCAGTATTCTGTGGCCACACAAGAAGTGTCTTCAGACACTTACACAAGGTCTGTCCCACTTACCTGCAGAAAGTGGGAGTGGAAGGAACCAAGGCTGGAAGCACAAGGGCCAAATGTACCAAAATGTGCTGAGAAGAGCCCTCGCTGTGGTTTGGATGGGCCGGAGAGAGATGACTGCTTGCTCACCCTGACAGCCAGCTCTGGCTGCTCCAAACCCGGGCCGCAGAGTGTTCTTGCTCACTTTGGAGACTGTAGGAACAACATCACAGTTTTAGTGTATCTGCAAGTTGCTTGAGTTTTGTACTCCAAAATTTTTACCGTATTAAAAATATTAAGTTAGACTCTGACAACAGATCCTGCAAATCAGGAGGGAAGTAACAATATATTTCCTTTGCTGCTACTGCCTTCTTCCCCATTTTCAAATCAAACTCCAGTGGCACAGAGTAGAGAAAGGTTTTCCCATATCAATCCTTTTATGCTGCAGAGGGAAGGTCAAACAGATTTAATTCAGGAGCAGAGTGAAAGTCAGTCACTTGAAAAGCAACCCATCAGTTCCCTGTTCCTGGCTGAGCTTGCTGTAAAAAAAAAAAAAACAATCAGGAATCCAGAATGATGAATTCCTAGGGAACAGCTACATTAGATAAAAAACAGGAAAAATAGCTTTGGCTTCCCAGTGAGCCCTGTCATTGATGTAACATCAGACCATCTCCCTCTCTGTGCCTTAACTTCCATTTCTGTGACCTCTGTTGGAAGGGATCTCAACTTATACCTCGAGATTTGGGGAGCTGTCCTAGGGAAGGGGCTCAGGGGCTTTGGGCTGAGGGCAAGTGGAACAGGAACCAGCAGTGCCCTGGCAGCCCCAAGGGCTAGCCCTGCCCTGGGGAACATCAGGGGCGTGACGGTCCTGCTCTGCTCTGCTCTGGGGCAGCCTCACCTCCAGCTCTGGGGACAGTTTGGGCCCCTCAGCACACAAAGGACAGCTGAGGGCTGGAGTTGTGTCCAGAGGAAGGGACCAGGATGGTGAAAGGTCTCAAGGGCAAGACTTGGGAGGAGCAGCTGAGGCCACCTGGCCCATTCAGCTGGGTGAGCCCATTGCTGTCTGCACCTTCCTCCCGGGGGGCAGGTGCTGATCTCCCCCTTGTGGGACCAGCAATGGACCCGAGGAGATGGAACAAAGCTGCCTCAGAGGGAGTTCTGGTGGGACATTAGGAAAAGGTTCCTCACCCAGAGGCTGCTCAGTGCCTGGAAGAGGCTCCCCAGGGAAGCAGTCACAGCACCACGTTCAGGGAGTGTCTGGACAACACTGGGTCCTGTTGGTTTCATTTTAGGTGGTCCTGGCAGGATCAGGGTTTTGGACTCAATGATCCTTGTGGATCCCCTCTAGCTTGAGCTATTCTGGGATTCTGTGAACTTTTGTTAACATAAACCTATCTCTTTGTAATGCTTTTATGACTTAATTTATTCTGACATGGATTTTTCAACCCTGCTGGTCCATTAGTCCCACGAGACCCAGTGTGTGTAGGGCTGTCCTGCTGTGGGACTTGTTTTGCTGGCATTCATCCCCACAACATCCTGCTATTCCCAGGATGGCAGCAGCATGCACGCGTCACTTCTGTCCTCACCCACAGTCATGTCCCAAAGCCTTACACAGACCTCATAAAACATGAAGCCCCAGGAAGCTGCTGCCACGCACAGCTTTTATTCCCACTGGGAAGGTCACTGCAATGCTGTGTATCAGTTTCATGCTTTCTAGGGGGATGCTGTGTGTGGAGAACTCAGTCTGGGCTGTCACATGTACACAGCTGACACCTGAATGATGGCAAGTGGTGGATTACACTTTCAGTGTCACAGAGCAACTGGTTTTAATTGTCAGCAAATAGACCCAGACAAGATAATTGGAAAGGCTCTTTCAGAAATACTTTTCTTGTGTCTCCTGTTACTGTCAGCACATGCTCCATGCTGGAACCAGAGCTGAGCAGAACAGGAGCTGCTGTGGCACCCCTCAGGTGAAGTGTACAGCATCCCTGTCACCACTGTGATCACAAGAGACTGCTATTTTCCTCTCGTGCCAATGCTGAGCAGAACGAGGAGTTTGTACAAGAGCTGTGCAGGGGAAAGCATTTTGCACTTTACCCCATTCTGCTCCAGCAGCTCCCCTGGGTGCAGTTGTGGTCACACCAGGCCCATGAGCTGTGACCCACTGAACACCTGCTGGCTTAACAGCACTAACTTCTTATTCCCATTTGCAGAATAATCCTATTCCAGGAGCTGCACACACCAGGAATAAATCTACAACTCCCCCCACTACATCCACATGCCAGCAGAGGCTGTCACTTCCAACCCTTGTGTCACCAGCAGCTTTCCCTCCACTGCTTTTGCTATTTTGGACCAAAATAACTTTTCTCAGTTCTTACCCAAAGGAAAAACACTGGAGCAAGACCTAAGTGTCTGCTTTTAAAATTAATAAAAAGAGTATTTAAGATATTCTAAGTTAGACAACCCTGCAAATGCCACTTCCTGTGAACAAGAGTCAAGTTGCCCTTGAGTCAGAGAACAACCCAGAATCATGCCCAAAAGTTGAGTCCTAGTACAAGCTGGTGTGAACTACACTCTGAGCAGTCATGCACTAGCTGCAGACATCTTCCTGTGGTCAGTACTTTTTTCTGTGATGTGGATCATACCAACAGCTCTGCCATTCCTTCTCCCACAGGAACACACCCATGTGCTTCCAACCCAGCCTGGTAAAGACAGAGGTTGCTAGAAGTTTATGAGCCACTCCAGAGCAGTTTATTGCAAATTTTTACTGGATTATGAAACAGCGGAAACTTCCCCTCTGACACCTACACATGCATTTCGCAAACAAATAAAGAGTGAGAGATCTGTGAGAGCTGTGCCGATATTCTGCTATTTCATCACTTTCACCTAACCGCATAAAAAAGGGGGAGAAAAGGGCTGATCACGGTGTTAAAGTGACCATTATGATCCTAAGGACACATATATAAAATTCCTGAACTGCTGCCACTATACAGAGCACTGTGTTAGTTGTGCTTCTCACCTTTTAAAGTAACATGTTCCTGTTTGTTTTAAAGAGCTCTGACAAAGCCAGAACAGAGCAAAGAGCTGCTGAGGGTGTTGCTGGCTTAACAGCACTAACTTCTTATTCCCATTTGCAGGATTATCCTGTTCCAGAGCTGCACACACTAGCAATAAATCTACAATCCCCCTGACTCCATCCACATGCCAGCACAGGCTGTCACTTCCAACCCTTGTGTCATCTGCATCTTTCCCTCCACTGTTTTTGGTACTTTGGACTGAAATCATTGTACTCAGTTCTTACCCAAAGGAAAAACTTTATCACCAACCACATCTGTAGAGCAATTTCTGAGACAAATGGGTCACGATCTAGATGTCCACGATTTATATGTTTAGAGTGAAGGCTGAGCTACCCCAGCCTAGGCCTCAGATGTGGGCCTCGGAGGCCTGAAAGCCTGTAGCGCAGTTAAGAATAAGTTTGTGGCGCAGTCAGAAATTACGTTAAGGTATAACACAATTTACTGAGCTATCTAGGTGTGAATTAGAATAGGTCTGCAGTCTGAAACTTTAGCCACCTTAAGACAGGAACAAACAATGTTTGCTTGCCAATGAGAGTGTGCTCACAATAGTAAACTATCTGGAAGTGCATAAAAACTACTGTCTGTTAACAATAAACGGAGAACGTCGGATTAACCACATTGGTTTGGATCTCCGTTTGTTCCTGTCCAGCCACCCTTTTATTATTAGTCCCTGTTTCACACATTGAAATGATGAATCTTTCAAATGATCCCAGGGTTTGCATCACCTCTCAAAGACTTTCCCAGCACCCTCAGCTATTTGTTGGGATTTCCAGCCTCCTCAGCCAAGTTCCTGCTTTCATGACTTCTGCTCTTTGATGTATGAAATTGCTCTGTGGATGTCATAGTACCAGCCTAAACTAGACTTCAGTAGGAATTGGAAATATTTCAAGCCATTCCATGTGTGAAGATTAAATCCAAGAATTATTTTAAATGCCCCTCCCCATTAATCATCTAAAGGTGGTCTTAATCAGGATTGGGACAGTCATCTCCCAGTTGTAAAAAGAGTCTGGCACCAAAGAATTTAGAGGTAGAAATGTTATAGTAGGAAAAAGGAGGGTCACTTGTGCCCCCCAGCTCTGCTCCAAGCAGTGATAATGCAAGGTGAGAGACTTATTTCAGCATACATCAGACACAGAAGTTGTGCCCTTCCTTACAGCAACACAACTCTCCCTGACATAGAGTCAAATAAAAAGTAAATCAAATAGAGGTTGTGGCTGCCCCATCCCTGGAAAGTCTCCAAGGCCAGGCTGGAGGAGGCTTGGAGCAACCTGGTCTGGTGGCAGGTGTCCCTGCCCATGGCAGGGTGTGGCACTGGATGGGCTTTAAGGTCCCTCCAGCCCAAACCAGCCTGTGATTCTAGGATTTAAGGACAAAACTTGCATTTATGTCAAAAAACATAACACATAGAGGGATGCTTTTTCAAATATAGGAAAAGGCCAGGACCAGACTGCAAATACAGTCCCAGATTCTAAGTTTCAATTTTAACTGCAGTGTTGACTTTTCTTTTCACAATTTGCTACAGGACACTTAGATTTGGTCAATCCTGCACCCTGCATTTGATGAGAAGGCAGGTTTCTCTTTTGTCTTTTTAAAGACAAATTTATATTGATTATACCAAATGCAAAAAAAATCCCAAAAAACCCACAAAACACAACAAAAAAAGTCAGGTTGTGCCCAGGGTCAGGTTAAAAATTGAGTTATGACAATGTCAGGCGGTTTCCCCATCAAACTACTGCTGCTACTGCAGGCAAAACAAAGCACATGCAGCCAGCATGCAGGTCCTGTAGCCTTTTACTCTTGTATGGAGATTTATCCCATCTCTTTCATCACACCCAGAAAAGATCTCAGCAATAATCACACTTGTGATGACCACCACACACCAGCCTCAGTGTTCCACTCCTACAAAAAGTGCTGCTGGCAGAGCTGGAACACTGTGGGTGTTTGGGTTTTGCTGGTTCCTTACAGCATTATTACAAGCCACACACTTCACTGTCTGACTCAGGATCTGGCACTACCAAAACCCTCCTGGCTTTCCAGAGGAAACCCATCCAGAAGGATGAGTCATGCCTGCTTCATTGGCACAGTGAAGGGCAGCAACCAAAGGAAACAGACAATGTGGCTCCAGTAACACCGAGAGAAATCTTGATATTTAAATGAGTTCCAGGTAAATTGGTTAAACACAATCTGCCCCCTCCCTATAATTCATGAATAAGGAGGACTTAAAACACAGCCACTGTCACTGCAAGCTTGGCTCAGAAAGCTGAGTGCAGCTGGTTAGGAGCCATCTCATCTCATCTCTGCATTCCTGACCAAGGTTGGGGTGCCCATGGCCTCGGAGTGGCCAGGACATCCTTGGGCTGGCACTGGGGTCAGATTCAAAAAGAAGGGATTATACCTACAAAAAAGTAATGGTCAACATCTTGTTATCTATCACACATACTGGGAATATGCACATTCAACCTGCTGAGCTCCAAGCTCAATTCTTTTGAGGAGTGTGATGTGTATTTTAGCAGAGTTCTCTGTGAAGTTGTTTTACAAAGAGGAGCACTTCCCGCTCAAGTCTGACCCACTCCATGATCAGAAGTATAACCCAAGCAGCTTAACTCAAGCATCTTAGGCTGTAAACCTGAACTGCTCTTGCCCAAGTGTGAATTCTGTAGGAAGTCCCCCAGTACTCCCCTCCCATCTGAGATCCTGCAGTAATCAATACTGCACCATTTCTGTGCTCATGCTAAAATACACCACCCTCAGCAAACAGCTCCAATTTAACCCAAGAACTCCTTATCACTAATTACCACCGGGGTCAGGCGCAGTTAACACTGCAGCACCCAGGCTGATAACCTGATCTCATGGCAACACCAGGCATGGAACCACTCCAGCTTCCAGGAAGGTGAGCTTGGACCCGACCACTCTCTCTAGGACCCCCTCTGCCACCAGCATGGACACTCACCTGCAACATGCAAAATGCAGCTTTTCAGAGACCATCAGGAAATGGTGAAAAACTGAATTTCAGGAGAACTGTTTACAGGATAAAGAAATTCCAGGAGAGACAAGTTGGCATCAAGTCACATTTCACATGTGCCCTGTGCTGACCCAATTCCTCTGGGCAACTGTGTAACTTGGGACCAGAGGCGCAGCTGTCACACCCAGCCACACCTGCAGAAAGGACAAGGTGACACATTGGGACACAAAGAGCTTGTACTGGTTTCAAGCACACCAAGAGCCTGTCAAGAGCTACCAAGTCCTTCACTAAACCAAAGAAGTTTTTTCCGTAAAAGCAGGGTACGTTGTGATTTCCCCAGCACAAGGCAGAACAAGAATCCCATTTCACTGCAATGAACACAAGAGTTTGAGTCACCAATTTAATTTTATACAAGTCAAACTACACGTTGTATAAAGAGTACAAGGCAGTTCTAATGTTTGCTACTGCATGTTACAAAAATCAATTTAACTATAAAGGGGATTTTTTGGGATGAATCCTATTCCACAATTTAAGTGAACTGGCAACTGTGGTTTAGCAAAGCCTTTGTTAAAACTAGAACTCTAGCTCCAAGAGAATACATTTCCAATAAAGTTCAGACCTACACACAAGAGGATTATAGTTCTCCTAGTCTGAAGCAAAACGTTAACATAAGTGAGTCAAAGGGGAGGGAAGACAGATTTCTTTACCTGGGTTTCATGTCCAGAGGCTGACAAACCAAACAGCATACTAATGACTTGGACCACAGCCAAGAGACACCTTCGTGTCTGACAACAGTGACACTTGAGATTCAAGCAAGAAAGTTTTTATTCTTTCAAGTCTGGAACAAAGGGGTTTTCAGCAATACTGTAGGATACAGGTTCCAGAGTACCTTTGTTTCCTTTAATACAGTCTCAGTATGAGGGGAATGTTCTTTTGGCAAGTCAAGGTACAACGCAAGTCCTCCAACTTGAGTTTATTGCTGGTCTAAAATCTTCCTAGTACTGTTACTGGTTTATACAGTTTGCTGACTGCTTCCAAAATTAAGATAAACTCTGTGACCTGCCCAGCAAGGCAATCCTGCCTTTGGCAGCAAGCTGAAACCTATGAAGCTGATGACACCCATAGTTTTAATGTCATGAAAAAAAATAGGAAAAAAGGATACTTTCAAAAAGCCCATATTTAAGCCTGTTTATATTCAGTTTATTTTTAATATAAAAACCACTTTGCATTTAAGAGTAGTTAAGTTACTCCTGCAGAAATGCTATAAAATCAAACTTTCAGCTCAATTTCTACAAAATGGGGACTCTTCCTGCTTTGTACCACCATTCCACCTGGTACTGTCAAATTTGGGATACAAATTAAACCTTTATGCCTTAGTTCTTAGGCCATTCACTCCTGCGAGAGAAAAAACCAACTTCTGAAGTACTAACATAACACTAATGGCCTGACAGGTAGGAAAATGTTCCGTAATAGTGTGCAAGGTGAGAGGAGAGTTGTAGTCCTAATCTCTTGAACTGGATCTTGATCGTGAGCGGGACTTTGAGCGAGACCTGGAGCGGGACCTGGACGCAGCTCTTTTGGGCGGTGACTCGGAGCGAGCCTTGGCAGACGGCTGCTGCTGCGGCGAGTTGGAGCGAGACCTGCTCCTGGACCTGGACTTAGACTTAGCATCCCCTTTACCATTTTCTTTGGGAGATCGAGACCTGGACCTGGACCTGGACCGGGACTTCTCAGACTTCTCCTTGGATCTGCTGTGCGAGCGTGAACCCCTGTCAGACTTGGGTTTGGATTTGCTCTTTGATCTGGATTTCCTGCTTTTGGATCGGGAACGGGAGCGGTCTTTGCTTCGTGACCTGGATTTAGATCTTTCAAAGAGAGAGAGAAAGAGAGTGTTTATTCTGCATGGCCTGCAGTGCACTTCCAGCAGCTGTAAACATCTGTCAGCGAGGGAGTTCCTGCACTGGCAGTGTTAACACTGAGGCACTTACCGGGAACGGCTTTTGGAGACGCTACGGGATCTGCTGCGGCTGCTCCGACTCCTCCGACTTCTGCTTCTAGATCGTCTCCTGGATCGTGACCTGCAGACATTTAAAATGTCATTCCCTTTTTCTTGGCCTGGTTGTGCCCTCCATCATCAAGTATAGGATGGAAGGGATCTTAAACATCACCTTGTTTCACCCTCTGCCACGGGCAGGGACACTTTCCACTATCCCAGGTGGTTACATACATACTATATAAACCTTCTATCAAACTTTAGAAATTCTCTACAAATCTATTTCCTACACCAGGTTGCTCCAAGCCCTGTCCAACCTGGCCTTGGACACTTCCAGGGTTCCAGGGGCACCCACAGCTTCTCTGGGAAATCTATCCTCACAGGAAAATCTTCCTGATTGCATCTAATACGCTGTGCTATCTAGCAGCATAATCTAACAGAGAAAAGCTGCTACAGAACTTCTCAAGAGCAAGGGTGGTCCTACCAGGGTGGGTTCAACATACTGTCAGTGAATCACATCTGAGGTTTCACATGTGAAAAACTGCTCAAACCTGGCTCTGCTGTATGATGTAAAATATTTCCTTCTACACTGAGGGCTCCTCCTATTCCTAAGCCATCAGCTGAAGGTAACTGCTGCAGATAGGGCACCCATCCCCATGCTGACTGTAACCACTTTTGCTGCAGTAACCAGTGTGTCCCCTGAGTTACCTGGACCTGCTGCCAGAGTAGGATCGCCTGTGGCTGGAGCGTGGCTTGTCCTCCACCAGCCTGATCTTCCTGCCATTTATCTCTGTGCCATCTAGCTTGTCCAGGGCGCGCTTCATGTCCGAGTACGACCGGAACTCGATCACTCCTTCATTTGTACGTTCTTTGTGGGCATCTGCATAGGTCACCTCCCCAGCCTGCCGCATGAAATCCTGCAGGGAGCACAGGGCAGCTACAGAACGGGGGGGCTCTGCAAGCAGCACTCAATGCGCACAAACACTTTTTAATTATTCTACTGCAACCAAATCAACACTGCTAGTAAAGGAAGCTATTGCTTCCTGATATTCACAACAGACTCCACACAGAACATCAATACCTACTTTTAAATCCTGCCAACTACAGCGACTGGAAAGGTTCTCAACAATCAGCCTGAACTCTGTACGAACGGGCGGTCCGTATTTATCTCGTCCCGACTGTCTCCGACTGCTATATCCGCCACCACCCCCACCTTGATTGTACAAAGAAACAAAGTTAGGTTGTCTCCTAGCATGAAGGAAGCTCAATGTTCTGAAAAAGTTAGTTTAACAGTCATATTTACTGGAGTAGGACTTTATTTCGCTAAGCCTCCAATAAACTTTGCAATTTTGCCATGATCTATATTAATGGCAAATCAAACAGACTAACATCCTACAAGTCTGTGCTCCTAAGATCTGTTAGAGAGTGACTGCTCCTTATTAGATTCACCTTGCTAAGTTTTATTTTACAGAACATTGTAAAATATAAAACTTAACTGATTACATGCATTTCTACATTTTACAAAAACGTTTACTAGTTACACTAAGTACTTACATCACAGTATGAGGTTTTTGGTGGTGGTTTGGCCACAAAACACGCAAGGTAACAGTCACCTAGTTCAGTTTAACCAGTTTTGTCTAACCCTTGGAATCCTCACCATCACCCTGCGTCTAATGGCAAAAGGCTGCTGTCGTCATGGCTTCCGGTAAGGTCAGCCAAAGGGTCATAGGGCAAGGGTCACACAATGTATGGAAAAGCCATGGCCAGGAAAGGCAGTCATCTTAGCCTCAGTGGACACAGCCTCAGCCCCACTGGTCACTTTTAAATTGAAACATCAAGGACTTGTTAAAAAGTTTGAATTGAACATGCAACAATTTTAAAACAACATACATTTGATTTTTTTAAAAAGACAGAAACCCACCCCCCCCAACACCACGATTCCAAACACCACCGAAAAATCAACCTTAGTACTTTTAATTACAGTACTAGGCCGTTCAAGCTCTACACAGCTCAGTTTAAGAAGCTACAGAAGCGAGCTCAGCACAGAAGTATTTACAATACCCCCCCTTCAGCACAACAGATTCCTGCTCCAACACCTCCCCCCGCCCCTCCCATATATCCAACTGAATCAATCACATCAAAGTACACAGCTGAGCGATTCTCCCCCAGTTACACAACGATAATTTATACACTAACATTACTGATGCAACATCGCTGTCACATCTAAATGCTCCCAGGAATACTGGAGCCGTTAATTAGCAGAGCAAACCCTTTCTAGAAGGCCGCGATTTGGCAGCCACAACTGCTCCGGGATACCCGAGGGCGCGGCTGGGGCCGAGGAAAACGCTGCAGCCCCAGCGGTGCCCCGGGTAGCCCCCGCTAACGACCTCCCCCACCCAGCCCCGGGGCTCGGTGCCAGCCGAGCCCTGCCCGCCCCCGGCCCTGCCCGCCGCCGCCCCGAGCCCCGCGGGGAGGGACGGGCCCGGACTCACTGCGGCTGCTGTAACTGTAGCCGTCCCTGTCGCGGCGGGGGCCGCGGGCGTGCTCCACGATAACCCGCTCCCCGCACAGGTCCTTCCCGTTCAGCTCGTACACGGCATCGTCGGCGTCGCGGGAGTCCTCGAACTCCACGAAGCCGTAGCTGGGCAGAGGAGAAAGGCTCGGTCAGGCGGCGGCGGGGGCACAACGGCACGGGTCCCGGTCCCCGGTCCGAGCCGCGGCCCCTCCGCTCCGCTCCGCTCCCCCCCCGGCCGCCATCTTGCGCCGGCGCCACGCGGCAGCGGCCGCGACATGGACGGGCCCGGGGCCCGCGGGAGGGGCGGACGGACGAGCGGCGCTCACCCGTTTTTGAGATCGACCTCGAGCAGGCGGCCGTAGCCGCTGAAGAAGCGCTGGATGTCCTTCTCCCGGACGTGGTAGCTCAGGCGGCCGATGTAGACGCGCGGCATGTCCGCGGCGGTGGGGGGAGGAGGGGAGGGAGAGGAAAGGAGAGGAGGAGGAAGAGGACGGGGAAGGAAAACAGACAGAAAGAGAAAGACAGAGAGAAAATAGGAGGGAGAGCGCTGGCGGCGTGAGGGGCGGAGGCACTGCGGGCCCGCTCCGCACGGCCGGGCCTGGCGCACCACAATGGCGCCCGCCACCCGCCGCCGCTTTTATAGGGGGAGGCGGGGCGCGCGCTAGCGTCCCCGCGCCGCCGCGCGTGCTCGGGGGGGGGCGCTGCTTGAGCGCTGCGCGCGCGCCTGGGGTGCGGGCGGGGTCCGGCGGGAGCTGCGCGCGGCTCTGCGCATGCGCCGCCACTGCACGGCGCCTCGCGCGCTCAGTCCCACAGAGCCCCGGGACCAGCCCGAGAGAGCGCCGGGGTCAGACTCCTGCTGCGGGGGCAGGCACTGGCTGCCCCTCTCTCTCTGCCCCTCGGGGTGCTGCAGACCTTTGCTGGTCTTCCCCCTTTGATACCGCTCCTTCCCTCAGCCTGTCCCAGCTTCCTTTCTGCCCTTCCCCAAGCTCTTGCAGCCCCACTCCAGTGCTCCTCTGGGGAGGAGCTGCCAGAACTGCAGCCAGGATTTCAAGTCCATGCTAAGCAGGATTTAGGCAGTGCCACGAGGATGTGCTCTCCATCAGGGAGGAAGGGAAGAGCAAACACCGCCAGCATTTCCTTCCCTGGGCTTGGGCTGACAGCAGTGGTTTTCCAGCTCTGCTGTGTAGAGTTTCCATGACTCCATCCCCGAGAGCCCCACTGCCCTCTCTTGGAGCAGCAATGGCCAGATCCCTCTGTCATCCTCTGCTGCCACTCAGGACGAGTTCTCCCCTTGCAGGCACACGTCCTGGTGTGGATCAGCACTTGGCTTTCCTCTCTTCTCTCCCCACTGGCTGCTCTCAGATGGCCAAGGCCAAACACCTTTCTATTCACAGCAAACTTGGTCTTCTCACCCCTCCTTCCAGATCCAGATATTTAGGAATCTGGACATGGGTTTGGACACGAGGAATTCCCCAAAGCATGCAATGTCCATAGAGGCAGTGTGGACATTGAGGACTAAAGCTTCTAGGGCACAGAAGCCCAGCATGGAGGAAAATCAGCAGGCTCAGCATTAACTGGCTTTGACATGACTACAACATCTTCTCCTCCTTATTCAGAAGAACGCAGTTGGAGAAGTTTAACTGGAAAAAGGTGATCCTTAGAACTATTAACTGAATGTGCAAACACAGCTAGGAAATGGCCCTTTGTGGCATCTGCCAATCTCACCAGCACATCCATCCTTTCCTTCTGCAGGCTCTCCAATTTCCTCTGCAGAGATGTCACCTCCTGACGAAGAGTCACAGCCTCTTCCTGCCTTTCACAGGCCTCTTTCTCCAGGGCAGTTTCTCGAGAGGTGTGCTTGACTGCTGCCTCCCACAAATCTGCAGCAGGGAGGGGGAAGGAACAGGAGAAAGGAGAAGGGGAAAAGCAAAGCAAAGGCAAACTGATGTGCATCCTGCAGAGACAACAGCAGTGTCTTCTCTGCCTGCCTGAGTTTGCCAGGCCCTGAGCCCACAAGGGCTCCAAAGCTGACAGAAATGAAGGAAATTTGCAGGCAGAGAAAAAAGCAGGAATGAAAGGGGCAAGGTTCAGAGGGACAGGAAAGGGTGTTTGCTCTTGGCCTTGTGCAGAGTGGGCAATCCAAGAGAGACAAAGGAGAGGGGATGCCTGTGCAGCTCTGCTCCAGAGATGCCAGTAGCCTGGAGGCTCTGGCAGGGCCTGGAGTTTGGGGGAATCGAGCTGAGGCATCCTCCTACAGCTCCTCAGCACAGACACGGCACCTGGAAGGCTCCAGCTGTGCACGGGATCAGCCATGGCACAGCCGGATGGCACTGGCAGCCACAGCATCTTTCTCAAGAAAAAGCTTTCACTGGCACTTGGATGGATAAATCTCCTGCTGGTTGTTTTTCCCCTCTGCCATCTCTGGGCACTTTTCCTCTGCGAGCCATCAGCGAGATCCCCGCAGGTGAGGCAGGATGGGGCAGTGGGTGGGAGAGGAGAAGCTGTACCTTGCTCACTTTGCTCCAGCTGTTTCAGCAGCTCCTGATTGTGGGCTCTGAGATGGTCCCTCTGAGCCTGTGTCTTCCTCAGCTCCAGCTCCACGTCCTTACACTGTATGGCCATGGCCTCTGCTCTTTCCTCAGAGCTCTGGAGCCTCACACGCAGCTCAGACACCTCAGTTTCCAGCAGCTGCTTCTCTTGAGTTGCCTGGTGAGCTGTCTGCTCTATCTCTGCCAGCAGCTTGGCCTGGATCTGGAAGATGGATGCACAGAGCCTCAGGGACAGGGCTGCTCCTGAGGCTGCAGAGTGGGCTGCAGGGAGAGCAGCAAAGAAGAAATGATTTCAGGCAAAAACCATGCCAAAACCAAAAGGCAGAAAAGCAAGGATCCCAAAGGAGACCAATGTAGAGAAAAGAGGGAAAGGGAGGCAATGGGCATCCTTGAGGCTGCAGCTCTGAACAGCAGCTGAGATGGCTGCGCTGGAAGTGCCCTGCCCAGCCTGCCATAGCCACCTCTGTGTCCCCACATTGCTCAGTGCCCGGCACAGGCACCAACTCTGTCTGGGACAACACTGCTAACTGAGGGACACAGAGGCTCCAGAGGAGTCTGCTGCTGCTCCCCTCCCAGATTTCCTGCTGGGAGCCGGGAGAGAACGGTGCAAAACTTGGGCAGCAGACAGCAGATCCAGCCTCGGCCTCAGGGTGCAGCAGCAGCCCCGGGCAGAAGACGGCAGCTGTGCGTGCTGCTGGGAGGGGAAAGAGGTTGGGGCCTCCAAGGCAAAGGTGCTGTTGTGTGTCCCTGGAGAAGAGGATGCCACTGCACAGCTTACCTGGGTGTTGACCTCCTGCATTTCTCTTCCATGCTCAGAACAGAGCTGCTGTTCCTGCTTAAGAGCAGAAAATAACCGAGACACGCGATTGTTCAGCAGCAGGTTCTGTTTTTCCAGAGTTCTGAGGCACTGGTTCTTCTCCTCCAGAGATAGAATCAGCCTTGAAGCAAAGTCTGAGAGAGCCCCGGGAACAGTCCCACAGAGCCCTGTCACAGCCTCCTGAGAGCCCCGGCTGCCCCAAGGGCTCTGTCTGTGAAGTCTCTTACAGGCACAGCTGCACAGGAAAATCCCAAACATCTGCCTGGAGTCACCAAGAGTGTGTCCTGACTTCCCTTTAATGTTCTGAATTAGGAAAATTCTCCCAATCTGTTGATAAAAATCCTCTCAGTATGTGGTTAAATGCACTCTTACAGTATGCTGGGCTGGGCTTTGCATTCAAAGCATTCATAGTGTACACTATGAGTTTTATAGTTGAGACAAACTTCTATATATCTACTTATTATATTGTATTCCATTAAATATTTAGATTTTATATAAGCATTTCTGTTCAAATACAGATAACATTTTTATGTTTCATACTACATAATCAAAATAATAAAAAGGCCACATTTAGTCCTACTCCAGGATTTTTCCCAGCTGCTTTAAAAGCAGCTTGTGTTCACCTCGAGCTTCCATGCTGGAAAATCCATGCCTGTGACAGCCCAGGGCATTACCACTGCCTTCCCTTTCCAGGGTGTTGCCCTGAGTGAATCTGTAACAAAGCAACTGCTGAGTTTGAGGTAACAGACCTGGGAGAATCTCTCAAGTCTCAGGTGTTTTTCATTTAATACAAGCTTGATTCATGAGTGCAACAGGCAGCGAGCAACCTGTTACAGTGGAAAGGGCTTGGATGATTTCACAAATTCAGGGAGTGTTTTCTTTGTGCAGTTACAGCAACTAATTTACAAGTTGCTGTATTATTTTTTTCCTACAATATATAGATATTTTGACTTGTAGGTAAATTTAGCCATTACACATCGCTGTGTAGAAAATTCAAAAAGCCTTTTCTAAGTCCTGAATAGCTCAACACAGACAGGAACAGTACAGGAGATGTTGTATCT
Organism: Anomalospiza imberbis; assembly: GCF_031753505.1. NCBI lineage: Eukaryota > Metazoa > Chordata > Aves > Passeriformes > Viduidae > Anomalospiza > Anomalospiza imberbis. Next base: position 16,105,682 of record NC_089697.1, on the reverse strand, counting down.
CGTCCCTGAGCCTACTGAAATAAAAGCTCTCCTGTAAGTGTTGTGATGTAGCTCACAGTCAGAATTTTCCACATTTGGCTGTACTGTTGGAGAACAAGCTCTGAAGCACCAGAGCTTTCTCAGAAACTGGTAAGTGGGAAAACTTTATTACTAAAGTGTCACAGTGTCTCTGAGCCTCTCCTCTGGGTAGCAACATCATTGCACTGAGTGGGGCATACACAGAGCTAAAGATTAATTATACCAAAAACTTAAAATGTAGACAACCCCATTTTTTAATTAATTTGTGTCTCCTTTGGGATAACTGCAGATTGTAATGCCTATCCCAAAGCTCCTCTCCCCACCATAGTTGGATTCTGTTACTTTCCACTCCTGTCCTCCCCAGGAAATTACTCCCTAGCACAAATTTAAAAAACTTTGATAGGGGCATTCACCTGGAATTGTCTGTGCTGGCACCTATGGAGCTGCCTGTAAGACCCACTGGAAACAACCCCATTAGACAGTGCAGCTAAAGCATCTCGTGCCTGGTGAAGACAGTGTGAAAGCCTGGAGTAATGTCCAAGGACAAAGAGGAAAACTCAGCTTGGTTTTAAGTGCTTCCCTGCAGATGGATGCCCTTCAGGACTAGAGCTCTGAGGAGCTGCCTTTCTGCAAATATCTGCCCTTCAGTGCTATTTTCACAGCCCATAAAAGCTGCTCTCTCATGGGTGATGATGCTCATTTCAACATCTCTGCCTCTCAGTATAAGGAATTTCTTTCCCTGTTCCAACAGGGAAAAATAAATTCTTGATGGCAAAAGTGCTATCCATGCAACCTCTGAGCTCTGAGCCCTTAGCTGGTGTTTACATCAGCACCTTTTCTGGGGAGAAAGTCCCAGTGCTGTGCCCTGGAGGTGGATGAAATGCAGCCTGTTCAGCTCAGGGCTGTACAGAGTGGGAATGATCACAGCCCTGTGCTTCCAGGCTGGGTTTTGTGCACACAGAGAGCTGGGCTTTGGCCCTGCCCACCCTGGGACCACAGGTGGTGGCAAACAAAAGTACATGAGGGAATTGGTTGTCCTGTAATGAGACCACCCAACAAACCCTCTCCCAAAAGCAAAGTCAGGTTAGAAAAATCCCCAAACCAGTCAGCAACAAAGCAAGACTAGAGTGAGACAGATCAGGAAAGGGACAAATGGCACTAGGAATGCATTTGCTGGGTCAGGGAGTGTCTAGATAGGAAAAGGAGACACAGTTCCCTGCTTCCTGCTCATGTGTGAGCAGATCCAGCAGAATCTCAGCACAGGCACGTCCCTGGGGCTGGGCCAGCATGGCCCCCAGAGCAGCTCCACAGCCAGAACTCCTTTCTCCAAAGCATCAGTGCCTGGGCACCGTGTGCTGTTTGGAATATGCAGAGGATGTGACACACGGGATAAGGAGTCCCATGGCTCACAGGATGCTGATATGCCAGCACTGGCTGTTGTGTCTTTTAGGCTTCAGGGGCCATGATAATGTGATGGCTGTCTCTGGTGGAACATCTCAAGGCCCCTGGCAGGTGGCAGCATAGTGAGATTTGCTGAGGCCACAAGGAAAGGAAGGGAGGATTCATGTTAGGATCTGGTCCTTTTGTTTTGTTTTTCCTTTTCTGTCCTTCAGAAGGAATCCGGAGTCTTCAAGGTGCCTCCTCACTTGGTACCACATCTTCCTCCAGTGCTCTCTCAAGCCATTTGCAAATATTTCCTTCTCACATCCCCTGCCCTTTTATCAGTATTTGTCCCCCATAATCAGTGATGTGTTTTTCACATTGTTTGTTCTTCTTCTAGCTTTCTCCCACCTTGGTCCTATATTAGGACAAACCTGGGGCCCAGAAGGTGAATGGCAAAACCTCCCCCTGTGTCCTGGCTTGTAAGATAAGCATGTATTCTATTTGCCATCTGTTGGAGGTGGGGCAGGTATCTTCTGTTAAGCTGGGCAGTTTTCTTATCTCTTCCAAGAACAATGTCTGCCTCTGGGGAGATATCTTCTGTTCATGGGCCATTGAATGACTCACTGCGTGACTGATGGGGTTACATCATCCCATTGCGAGATGCTCCACCCAGAGGGAGGAGCCAGCCATCCCTACCTGCATAAAATCAGCATTTCTTGGGACATCAGAACAACCACTTCACTGGATTCCCAAAGGAGCAGCTTCTTCTCTGCTGGATTCCTAGAGGAAGACCAGGCCCATCTACTCTATCACCAGACCTTCAGAGAAAACTACACCATTCTACAGGACCACCGCTCAGCAGCATTTCATCTGCCACTCTAGGAGGAGCAGCCACCACTTAACTGGACTATCACCAACACCCTGACTCCTCAGGGTGTCAGGTTGCTGACCCTATCAGTAGTTTTGTTTGTACTAATTACATTTTTTTTTCTAATTTAGTTGTTTTTTTTTTCTAGTAAAGAACTGTTATTCCCATTCCCTTATCTTTGCCTGAGAGCCTTTTTATTTTGAAATTGTGGTAATTCAGAGGGAGGGGGTTTACCTTTTCCATTTCACAGGAGACTCTTGCCTTCCTTCACAGACTCCTGTCTTTTCAAACCAGGACACCCTGTTCCAAGGCCATTTAGGGATCTCTCTGACCAGCCTTAGCTGTAATTAGGATAGCCTCACCCTTGTCCTGTCTTATTCCTTCTCTTTTGGTCTGTTGGAAATCCTGGAACACAAGATCTGGCTGTGAAACAGTGACACAGTGACCAGAGGTGAACCTCATCTCTCCCACAGTCCAGGCAGGCTGGCAGAGGTTGCTCAAAGCAGATGCAGATAAGATCCAATTATCTTCTCCATCCTTCCTGATCAGTGCCTGACCTCTCTCTGTTGTGCCCTGTCATTTTTACACCCTTGATTGGCAGTCCTGTTCCTGACACCCATGAGCACACAGCAGGCTCAGCCCTGAATCCACAGCTTTTCTCAGACCCCGAGAGATGTGTGCTCCTGGGATTCAGCATGAACCCCAAACCTGTGAGTTTTATGGTTTGATCCACCAAATCAGCTGGAGCTGCACAACTGGAAGCTGCAACTCTGTAGTTCAAGCCTTTGTTCCTTTTCCCTGGGCACTTAAGAGAAATGAAGACAGATGAGTATTGTGGTGTTTCTGTGCCACAGTGGAAGGAGGGAGGAGTGTCAGAAGAAAAAATTACATTCATCTTTTTGCCTCCTAAGGGCGAAAGGCTCTGATCTCTTGCTACAAAGGTTCAAATCTGTAATTAATCATAATCTGTGATATATGAAGCAGAGCTCTGGTAACCTTCTACAAGCCTTTTATTGTTAGTCCTATATAAATATCAATGTAATTTGTCTGTCTTGTTAGGGGCTAATATTTGGCTTGTGATTATTTCCTATAATCTGTTGTCAGAGGAGCCCTCAGTGTGAAATTCATGTTCTTTCTCCAGCCGTTCCAGCAGCAGGTGTGGCCATATATGAGCAGCTCGTGAAAACAGTCCAAAGTATGCATATTATGAATTTATAATCCACCAGCTGTGTGTTGCAAGACTGGAGTTTCAGAATGCTGCTGTCAAATGTCCGACAGTTTCTGTTGCACTTCCCTCTCCCATCACCCCATTCTTGTCACACCTCTCTGACTGGGAACCCAGTTCTGAACATGGGGCCTGCTCCAGAGGCAAAATGGGCAGGTTTTCTCCCATTTTCCCATAGTTCCTCTTGGGGAGGCCATAAGCACTGACACCAGAAGGATTCACATGCAAAACGGCCCAACTCAGTTCAGGCGTTCCTGGGGTGCTTCACTCTTGGGGTCATTCCCAGCATCCCTGGGTGTCTCACCTTCATCTTCCTTGTGTTTGTGGGAATGGAGAGAGAACAGAGGGCAGGAGGTGTCCCTTTGGCACCTGAAAGTGTGGCCCTGCCTACAAGGGTCTCTTCTTGCACATGGCTTTTTCTCTCCAAAATTCAGGATCAGGGAGCATTGCAGGGGATAATGTTCTCTTCCATAGCATGGGGGTAAGAAAGCAAAGGGACAAAGAAGCAATGTCTCAGAGACAGGCCACAGCAAATCAGTGAGCTTCAAATGAATGATTTTTCTATGGATTTTTAGTTCTCCAGCTGCAATTCCTAAGGATTTTAAGTCCTCTGCCCTGTTAAAACATGAAAGCTCCAAAAGCTATTGGCATCCAGTTGTGGAACAAACTAAAACTGCCTCTCATTCAGGTGATGTTACCAGTTCCCAGGACCTTATCAAGCAGTTCATCTATCTGCTGTGCCTTAGCACCTCCTTCAGAGCCATCCCAGCCAGTGACTCCTGGGTTTGGATCAAAATGGGACCCCCTGACACATACATAGAGAGCTGCTGAACTGACTGTGACTGTTTCTGTGCAGCACTGGTGGAATGGGACTTTTTTCCAGTCTTTCCTTTGCAAAATGTGAGGGAATGTCCTCCTATGCTTTGTGGGTCCCCTCTGGCCTTGGTCTTTGAAGTGGCCAGTGCAGGAGAGCAACCAAGCACAGATGCACATGGGCTGTGCTGGCTCTCAGACTCCTGCTCTCTCTTCTGCCAATGGATTCATTCCCCCATGGTCCCTCCATGTGGGCAGGGGCTCCCAGCATGGCTCAGAGTGGGTGTTGGTACAGCTAAAGCTCACATATGCTGAGGGAAATGGGTATCCTTGGGCTCTGAAAGTGTTTGTCCCTCTGCCCAGTAGCAGCAGCTGATGTTTTGTGGACTTTTGCATCTCCAAGATGGTCACAGACTCCAGCCAAAATTCTCTCTGTACTCCAGGTAGAGGAGGCAGGAGGTCCTTCCTGCCCCTGAGAACGCTACAGGAGGAATGCCATAAATTCGGTGCCCACAAAAAGCACTAACTGCACTCTGAACACAAATTTCTCATTTTATTCAGTTTGGGAACTGTATGAAAGGGCTGTCAGCCTCTGCTATGGGTATGTACAGAAAATCAGGTGATGTCTCCACATGGAGTGTCTAGACGCAGGTGGCACACTGCTGGGTTAATAACATTGTGCTGCTTTGGGCTGGGGTGGGGTTAATTCTCCTCACAGCAGCTGGTGTAGGCTGTGCTTGGGATCTGTGCTGGAAACTGCCAATAACTCAGGGGTGTTTTCGTTACTGAGCAGGGCTGCCACAGCCAGGGCTGTTCTGCTCCTCACTCCTCCAGCAAGAGGAGTGCACAAGGAGCTGGGGAGGGACACAGTGTGAACAGCTGAGCACAGCTGACTCCAGGGGCATCCCAGACCATCATGTAAAGCCAGGGAAGAAGGAGGAAGTGGGGGATAATCTGAGTAATGACAATTATCTGCCCAAGTCCCTGTTACCATGATGGAGCCTGACTGTCCTGGGCATGGCTGAGCACATCCCTGCCCATGGGAAGTGGGGGATTAATCCCTTGGTTTGCTTTGCCTGTGTGTGCAGCAGCCCACAGGAGTCCTTTTTGCTGCCTGCTGTGGGGCTCCAAGCGTTCAAGATAGTGACAGGTTCGATTGGAATGTGCTGGGTGGAATCTATAGGTGTGAGTGCTGTTGAGCTGTTAATTGGCAGCTCTGGTGCTTGCTGGGGGCTCGGCCCACGCTCAGATTGCAATCTTGTGCTCATTAGTGACAGCTTTTGGCTTTGGTCCTTTCCTAAAGCGACTGGGACCTGGGCACGAGTCCACAAAGGAGCAGGACACCCCAAAGTGTCTGATAAATTCACACCAGGGCAGGTACTTCTGGAAGTGCGTGGCTGTGGGCATGTCCATCCTGCAAAAGCTGTGCCTCCAAAGGGATAAATCCATGCTGGAGAAGGGACATCTCAGGGCAGCTGGTGCTGTCCATGCTGCAGCAGGTACACCTTGGTCATACATGGCTGTGCATGAGATCATGCTGGAGCACCTGAAACTGTGTGGCCATGGATTAGCACACACAGAGGGATGGAGGCAGGGGTAGGGCCCTGTTGGAGCAGGGCCACTCCCAAAGGGAATGTGGCTGAGGATAATGCCATGCTGAAGCAGGTGTGTCTCTGCAGGTGTTGTGGCCCCTGGATGAGGCCACACTGGAGCAGGTGCAACTCAGAGCTCTGTGGCTCTGCATAAATGTGTGCCACAGCAGGTATATTCCTTTGGAGACTGTGGCTCATGGATAAAGCTCCACTTGGAGCAGGGACACCCCTAAGGGACTCCAGTCTGTGATTAAATCCAAGCTGGAGCAGGGGCAGGGAATGAGGGAAGAGTTCACTGCAGTGTTAAACCCAATAATCAGGTCCAAAGAGGTGGAGATTGTCATGGAAATATCTTTAAGTTGTTGTAACCCAGGATTTGAGTTGCAGGTTATGGGAATTGCTACAGCAGGAACCATCTGGACCAGTGAAGGAACTACACAAGAAGCAGTTGCAGGGCAGCAATGACCTGACCTGGGCTGCCTTGGGTGCCCAGCAACTCCCCACAAACACCACTTCTCCAGCCCTGAGTGACCACCATGCTGTGGAGCCCAAAGGCATGGACTAAATGAAGTGAATGCTCACTTTGTGGACATTTGTGGACATTGTGTGGACATTTTACACAGTGGTCTAAAGACTAGGGGAATGATATCTGTGCATTATATCAAAAGATGGGAAGTGGGCTGGTGTTTAATGAGCTTGTGTGGATACTATGGGGCCTGAGCATGACATAAAGGGTATGGAATAAAGGGTGGAATGCACTTCTTTTGACTGGGATGGAGTCCATTTTCTTCCCAGTAGCTGGTACCGGGCTGTGTTTTGGATTTGTGCTGAAAATAACCCTGATAACACAGGGATGTTTTGGTGGTTGTTGAGCAGGGCTGGCACAGCCAGGGGCTGTTGTGCTCCCTGCCCCAGCAGTGATGTTACCATGATGGAGTCTGCTGTCCTAGGGATGGCTGAGCCTGCCCTGGGGAAGTGGGGAATGAATTCCTTGGTTTGTTTTACTTGTGTGTGTGGATTTTACTTCACTATTAAACTGTCCTTATCTCAATCCATGAGGTTTTTTTCTTGATTTTGATTCTCTCCCCTGTCCCACTGGGGTGATAAGTGGCTGGGAAAGGCTGAGCTGCCAGCTGGGAGTAAACCACAACAGAAAAGTCACAGAACACATAGGAAACCTCTGCCTGAGCTTAGACTAAAAACTGATGTGTCCAAGCCGAAATCCCCAGCCTCTGCTGCATTACAAGAATATAAAAGATGAGTGATATTTTTTTTATATGAATCCTATGCAGGTCTTCTAGATATCCAATATCTGGAACAGCAAGGCAAGGATTCCTGGCTTATTTTTCCTTCAGGGATTCCTCAGGTGAAAATCTCAGATCAGTTCTGTCCCCTCAGGCAGAGCTGGGCCAAGAGATGTTCACACGGACTTCAGTTTGTTTGGCCACAGTGCTGGTGGTGATCTTCCACGCTGGGAATTAAAGACGTTGGGTTTTTTCCCTGACATTTTCATTTTAAAAACATGTTTATTTTATTCCTTTTCCTGACAGGCTTCTCCCTGCAGTTCCTGCCACATTCCTTAGCGATTGTGCTGGCTGCCCAGCAGAGGGGTGTAGAAGCCAGCACAGGCACCAAACCTGCTCCCATTGCTCCCAGCTCCTCTTCCCGCTGTCCGCAGATCCCATCCCTCTCTGCACGTGCTGCAGGTGGGCAGGGAGGTGATGGAGGGGGTGAGGAGGAGCCAGCCAAGCCCCCCAGGAGCTGCTGGTGCCGTAGCCCAGGGCACAGCCCCGGTCTGGGCACACACAGGGCTGTGCCTTGGCCATCACTCCAGGCACAGGGAGTGCACAGGCACCAGGGATGATGGCTGGAATCCTGAGGTGAGGGAACCCCCAGGAGTGCTCAGGGGGCTCCCAGCCTCTCCTGGATTTATTTGTTTGGAGTGTGTGGCTGTTTGAGGAAGCTGCCACCTGGGTCTGCATCCGATGGGAATGAAGGTGTGTGGTGTCCCTCAGGAGCTCTTGCTGTCCTTTGACCTCACGGGTGACAGGAGCAGGCCGTGCATGGCAGCTCCTCTCACATCCTATCCTCCCCACCTTTGCAGGCTGCTCGGTTCACGCCTGGATGTGTTTTCCTAATGAGGCACTTCGGGGCCTTTCAAATGAGTTCCAAATTCCCTTCTCTCCATCTGCTTCCCAGCCTCTGTCCATCTGCTCTGTCAGGCCTGGCTGACATTTGTCACCGTGGGGAGGATTTTGGGTGGTGCAGCAGCCCTGGGACGCCCCGGGCAGCGCTCACTGCCCATCCCCGATGGCTGCCAGACCCGTGGCCAGGATGACCGGCAGTGCCCGGCCCCTGGGGTCTGCCCGCACCCAGCCCTGTCCCTGCCCCTGTCCCCTGCCCCTGTCCCTTTCCCTGTGTGCTCCACTCTCCCAGCTCTCCGGTGCCAGTGTTGGGCCAGCTCAGGATGGGGAGAGCCTGCTGTAGGCACAGGAGGGTGGGGATGGGCCTCCAAAACCTCCGTCTGCTCTGAGGATGGTGATTTGCTGAGTGCCTTTGCATGCCTTCCTGGGGGACTTCTATTCCCTTCTCCAGCTATTTGCCTTCTGCTGGGGTTCAGCACTTCTGACTCTGAATAAAAGCCAGAAATTCCCTGGACTCCAGGAGCTGGATGAGTGGAGGGACTTTGTGACATTGCGGCAGAAGTGTTGAGTCATTAAACTGACGTCCCAGAAAATGCTCTTTGCATTAAGGAGATTAATCACAGATTTCTTTTTTTTTTTTCCAAAAACCTCCTTAACTTCTGTGAATCCTTCCTGTGAGTCCTTCTCTGTGCTGCCTACGATACTTGGCCTCCTTGGCTCAAACTGAAACTGATTTAGCATTAAAAATGCCATTCCCAACAGTATTAATAACACCTAAACCCTTATGGGTGGAAATCCAAAGAGCTGATCTCCTCTCTGGGAGGAGATCAAAGAGCTGATCTCCTCTGTGAAGCAGCCTGTCAGCATTCCTTACCAACCATGGGAAAGGGGCACAGTTTACTGTAGTGGCAGCTGGCATAAGAATCTTTTGGGGATGAAGTGGAGGGTTAAGGCTGGGCAGAACTCTTGACCTGATGGTGCCCACCCATTAACCCAGCACTGGCAGGTCATGGAGCTGGAGGGATGGGGAGGCTGTGCCCCGGCCACTGGCTCTGATGAGCTCTGCCCCCCTGGTGGGTGGGGGACTCTCCTTGCAATGCCAGCAAGGATTTCAGCTGGAGCAGCACGAGGAAGCCGAGCAGGAGGGTGGAACACTGCTGCCCCAGGCTCTGGAGCAGCCCCAGCTCCAGGAGATCTGCTGAGCAGAGCAGAGGTGTGGGAAGAGGCTGTCAGGAGCTGTGACGGGTGTGCATGAGGGGATGTTGCTCTGGGACAGTGCTGGGGACACTTGGAGGGATCTGCCACACAGGAGTGGGGCTGGGCTCAGCAATGGCTTGTAGGAAATGCCCAAGGAGGGGAAGAGAATTCATTCACCCTGGTAGGACCTCAGAGCATTCCTGTCCAGTCAGGAGAGCAGCTCAGAGCTCAGCTGCTTATCCTGAGCATGTAATGAATGATACAAGAATTCCACACAAGGATAAACATTATCAAATAATTTATTCTTAGATCTTTATACATGAGCAGAGATAGAGATTTATTCTCAGCAGTGCAAACTGCTTTCCATGAAGGTTGTGTCTTCGGGCTTTGAATTAAGATGTGCTGAGTTTATTTTTCCCTGCCACAGCTTTATGTGACCAGACTTCAGAATTGGCCTAGTAAATCCAGCAGAACATCTCTGGGCTGTGCCATGAGTAAGAAAGAAAGATTTAATAGCACACATAACTGACTGGAAGAAAGACCCCAGTGCAGGTAACTGTTGGCACACCTGGGCTGTCCTTTGGGCTGAGCTTACAGCAGCTGAGGTGGAAGGTGATGAAAGGAGAAGAGTTTTGCACCTTTTGACACAGAGCTGGAGATCAACCTGTTTGTGGATTTTTTTCAAGAAAGAAAAACCACTGTACTGTAAGACTACTTTGTTATTTTGCTTCTCCGCTGATTTTACTGAGTTGAAGTTCAGTTTCCTTCTATTTTGAGGGAATTACAGATGCTCATATTAATAAGAGGTTTGCACTCATGGCTTAATTTTATCCTTTTCCCAAGACTTGCTGACAAGTCTGTTGATAAAATGGTTTCGTTTTCACTTAGTACAAACACAGATGGAAGAATATTTGGGTGTCTTAATAAAAAGAGTGTCTGGATGTCATTTAATAAGCTACTTTTTTTTTTTTTTATAGTAAAACCTGAAATACATCCACAGAAAAATAAAACCCATGGCTGTAGCATTTGCCACGTGGTGTGAAGATGCAGGATCTGGCTGCATTCCTGGCACCTGGGTGGGGCACAGCAGGGCAGGGGGATGCCCAGGGACAGCAGATCGCTGGGTTTTCACTGGGATGGGGTGTGGACCTGAGATTTTCCATGAGATGGCACAGAGGACTTTGAAAGACTCCTGCTGTCACTGTGGTGACCTCAGCATCTGTTATAGTGTGGTGCTGTGAGTGATGTGCAGCGATCTGTCACTGCCTCCTCCATCCTATGCTGCTTCAGGAGGGAGCTGGGCTGAGCCTGGAGCAAGGCATCCCCCAGCCCTGTCCGCAGGGGCAGTGCCATGGTGGTGACCACGAGAGCCCCAGAGAAGGCCTGGCTACCTGGCATGGGTTTATGAAGGAGCTGGTACCAGGGAATTGCCCCACTGGCCACTTGCAAAAGCTGCTCCAGTGGCTTGTTCTCTACCTTGGGAATGAAGCCTTGAGATGTAGGAACTTAGCCAGCTGAAAGGAAGCCTTCAAGTCCTTACAGAAATTCCAACTAGGAATTAATTCAGGCCTGGCTTACAGTCCCTGCAGGAAACCCACAGCACAGGTGGGTGCAGCCAGGGGATACAGGGATGTAGGGAGAAAAGCAGAGAGTGCAGGGTGAGAAGTGGTGGTGTTAAATATGAAAACACATCAGGCTGCTTGTGGGGGTGGCAGGGGAGAGGAGCTGGGTTTGTTTAGGCAATCCTGGAGCAGGCTCTTTGCATCTCCTCCCTGTGCTCCAGCACAGGGACAGCTCTGGGAAGGTGAGTAAGATCCTGTGCCATGTGTCCTCTCCAGGGTAGGAGACCCCCGAAGTGAGCACAGGGGTGAAGTTCAGCCCAGAGGTGACACTTGGGATGCAAAATGCCTGGCTCAGCAACGTGAAGGAGCAATCAGCCTGTCTGCACGTGAACTTCCCTGCTCCTGGTGATCGATCTGGAGACATCAGCACCTTCTAATAATGCTGCAGTGCCGGGGGGGATGGAAAACAGACTGTTCTGCCCCTGTCTGAGTGCCGTGACTCAGGGAAGCTCTTTGCTCAGGGATGAGCACCCACCTGACACCTCCCAGGCTGCCACCCCTGGTACCTGGCAGTGCCCGAGCGCAGTGCTGGGCTGCAGGCAGCTCCCCACCATCCCATGGGCTCTCCACAGGGTGGGAATGAAGATCCCAGGGGTGGAAGCCCGGGGTCCTGCAGGTTCTGGGAGCAGTGGCTGCCTTTGCAGCCAAGTGGATGGACCAGGAGCATGGCATTCTCCCAGGGAAGGGGGCAGGGAGCGTAGTGCTGCCCCCAGCCCTCAGAAATATCAGTACCAGTCACTGCTGGGATGAGGCCAGACAGAGAGAGCGGGAAGTATTCATTGCTGGGCCATTATTTGAGCTGCAGTACATTTTCCTTGGGTAGAGACAAAGAGAAATAAAGCAGCAGCTCAGTCTGGCCCATCCCATTGCCACATTCCATCCTCAATGGTGCAGCCTGCAGAGCCAGGCCAATCACAGTCAGGGGATTTTCCTGGGTTTATTCCTGGATGGATCAATGGAGACACCAAATTCTTTTGGAGTGGTTTGGGACTGGGGTAGTTTTCCCAGTCATCTTTTTGCCTATTCATTTCCACACCAAAGAGCTCTTGTGGTTGCTGGTGTGAGCCTGGCCCTGTGCCATCAGCTCTTACCAGAGACCTGGCAGTGCTCACCTACCTCTGTCATCCAGCAGCCCTTGAGGAGCCAGCCAGGCTCTCCTCTGGGACATCCTAACCTGAGCCTCTTCCTCCAGAAGGTAGGAGGAGATGCCCTGCTCAGGCTCCTCTTTGCCTCTCATCCCTGGATCCTTCTAGAACTCAGCTAAAGTACAATTCTCACTGAGCCAGCATTAGCCAGGGCCGGGTCCCAGCCCTCAGCCCTGTGTGAGGAGCAGCAGCAGCACTCAGGTGCCTCAGGGGTCTGGGCTGCATCCTGGCAGAGGGTCTAGCACTGGCTGTGCCATCAGACACCCTGTGAGAGCCTGAGCTCTTTAATTTTCTCTCATTAATGTCGAGCCTTGGATAAGCTTTGGGATATTGCACATGGAACCGGCAGAGGCAGCGCTGTCCCTGCTGGGGCAGGCACTGCTGGCTGTGGTGCCCCGTGGACATGCTCATGGGGCCCTGTTACAGAGTTTCTTTTGTATTGGAAAGGTCTGAAAAGCCCCCTCAGGTCAGCGAGTCCAACCCCTCTCCCAGCACTGCCAAGGCCACCACTAGCCCATGTCCCCAAGTGCCACATCCACACAGCTTCTGATGTCACCAGGGACGGTGACTTCACTGCCCTGGGCAGCTGTGCCAGTGCCTGACCACCCTTTCTGTGAGGAAATTTTCTGAAATATCCAATCTAAACCTTCTCTGGCCCAAGTTAAGGCCATTTCCTCTCACCCTGCTCCTGTTCCCTGGGAGCACAGCCTGACCCCACCCGGCTGTCCCCTCCTGTCACAGGGAGTTGTGCAGAGCCAGAAGGGGCCCCCCGAGCCTCCTTTTCTCCAGGCTGAGCCCTCCCAGCTCCCTCAGCTGCTCCCGGTGCTCCAGCCCAGTTCCCTTCTCTGGACATGCTCCTCATCACCCTCTCTTTTTGTGAGGGTCCCAGAACCAGACACAGGATTTGAGGTGTCACCTCAGCAGTGCAACAGAGGGCAGGCACTGCCCTGGCCCTGCTGGCCACACCATGGCTGGTAGAAGCCAGGTGCCACTGACCTCTTGCCCACCTGGGGACATTGGTGGGGGGATCCTGCACCCCCCAGCTGTGGTGCAGTGACTTTGTCAGCTCCATAGTGCTGGGACTGCACTGGGATTTCTGCTTTGCTCAGAGGTTCAGGCACTGATGCTGTGAGTTACTGGGAGCTTCCTACATGCAGCTGACGTCCTCTGGTCCTCCTACACGCAGGCACTGGATGGTGGTTACTGCTCCAGCAGCTGCCTGTTGGGTTTCTCCGATTCATGCCAAGTTAGCACAAAATGATCAAAGCAGCCAGTCAAAACTCCTTCTTTTTCCCTGCAGATCATTGGTGGCAGAGATTTTGATCCCTTTGAAGGGAAGAGCTAATTAACAACTCGCTGAATTAAGTAGAAGGTGCAGTGTATGCACTGACTTTTTGCTGTTTTCGGGGCTGTCACGAAGATTACTCATCCCGAGGAAATAATCGTTTCCATAGCGACTGATGTACTCGGTAGGGGAAGAATCGGAGACACAAATAACAAAGACAAAGGCCAAATCTATAATGCAAAGAGGCGGATGCAAACACAACAAACCCCAGGCTGCAGTGGGATGCAGTGAGGGAGATCCCAGGAGTAGGGGAGAGTGGGAAGGACTTTGACAGGGCAAGGGGCTGCAGGGCTTGGTGCAAGCATCTCTTCCAGGGAGTTCAGGTGGTTGCTGCTGCAGGATTTCTTGCTCAGCAGCTGCCACAGGCCTCCTTAAAAATCACAGAGATGTTCAATCTAGCCCAGGATGTGCAGAAAGAGCAGTGTTTGGAAGATAAGCAGGAATTGAATCTTCTCTTCACCTCTGCTGTGGTATCACATCTGACTTCATCCAGGTGAGTGATCCACAAAGCTTTTGCCTTTTCCTGCCTGCAAGTCCTGTTTTTATAGCCCTGAAATTCAGTGATCCCATAAACAAGAGCAAAGTGCCTCCACCTGCCAGCACCAGCTCCCTGTTGACTTCTGAATTGCAGGGACTGTAGGGGAATGTGCCTGGAGCAGTCTGGCCTCTGCCCACAACACCCAGCTCACTGCCCCTGGGCAGAGCTTTAGGCTCCAAACATCTTGCATTCCAGCCTTCTGGAGCCACAGGGGCTGGGCAATGGGTTGGGTGAGCAGCAATGAGGGCTGGCCAGGATATATTTATCCTCTGTCAGTGTAGGGGGGGGGAATGCTTTGACCTCTGAGGTCAAACAACAACCTATTTTACAGTCACTGCTCTAGAAGTCCTTGTTTCTTCCACCACATTTCTCCCTTTATCTTTCAGAGCAGAGTAAATCTGGTGGGGGACAGGATTTACCCCTGCAGTGGTCCAGCACAGGCCCAGATTCCCAGCTCAGCAGGAGCACCATGTGGTACAAATGCTGCACGAGGCCCAGAATATCAGAGATCCAGTTTCCAAAGCCCCCCGCATTGCCCAGCATCTCCCTGGTAAGAGTCCTGGGCCAGCCTGATGCCAAAGTGTCCAGGATTCATGGAATCACAGAATCACAGAATGGTTTGGATTGGAAGGACCTTAAAGCTCATCTCATTCTCCCTGCCATGGGCAGAGACACCTTCCACTAGATCAGGTTGCTCCAAATCCCATCCAGCCTGGTCTTGGACACTTCCAGGGATGGGGCTGCTTTGGTTCTTCAGGGTTTGGCTGAAATAAGCCAACACATTAACTGAGGCTGATCCCAGGTGACATGAGTGCTGGAATCCATCAGCATCCTGTGACCAATGTAACCAGTCCCACAACCATGAAATACTCTGGCTCTACCACTCCCAGGTCTGAAGCCTTTGGAACCCAGAGCTTCTTCCAGGCTTTCTTCATCAGGGTCAATGAAACATGGCAGAGGTTATATGAGTTGTTTAATAAACCAGACAGATCCTCAGCTCCCCTGAGGTCCCCATTCACAGCTGCAGGAGTATGCAAGGTGAGCACAAAGTGCTACAGGGTTCTTCAGGCTGAAAGAATTGGGACTGTTCCGCCTGAACAAGAGAAAGCGGTGGCAGCCTCAGAGCCCCTTCCAGGGCCTAAAGGAGCTCCAGGAGACCTGCAGAGGGACTGGAGACAAGGACACAGGGAATGGCTTCCCACTGCCAGAGGGCAGGGTTAGATGGGATATTGGGAGGGAATTGTTCCCTGGGAGGGAGGTGAGACTCTGGCACAGGGTGCCCAGAGCAGCTGTGGCTGCCCCTGGATCCCTGGAAGTGTCCAAGGCCATGATGGATGGGGCTTGGAGCAACCTGGGCTAGTGGAAGGTGTCCCTGCCATGGCAGGGGATGGAATCACCTGTAAGGTTGCTTCCAACCCAAACAGTTCTGGGATTCTGTGATTCTTCTATGAATCTTCTATGATTCTTCTTGGCAGGTGCCTCCAACCCAGCAGCCACAGTGCTGCCTGGAACATGTGGGAAGTTTGGCAGCAGGGAGGGCTGAGGGAAGGGATGAGGAAGGAGATACTGTGCTGAATAAAAATGCTTGAACAAGGAGGGTAGATGCTGGCAATTCCCTTTTGGCTCTGGCTCCTAAGCTCCACTATCTGTGGATAAATGCTCCTGCCAGGTGTCAGACAGACCCTGAGGTTTTGGGGTTGTGACAGCCTCTGTGCTCTTGCTGCCAGGCTCTCCCCTGTCAGAGCCATCCTGTACAGCTACAAGCTGGCAAGGAGGATTCCATCCCTTGTTCCTTGGTCTTCTCGCTGCAGAAAAGGGCCTGGAAGTGCCACGGCAGCAGCGGGACTGAAGCCCTGGCTCTCCTTGGCAGCCCTCCCTCGCTGTATCCCCAGCTCCCTGCAGAGTGTGCAGCCTTACAAAACACACCTCCCACCTGCTCGAGTGCCTCTGCCTCCTGCAAATATCCCTGAGGTCGCTTACGTAAACCAGGGCTGGTTTGCTGAGGCAGAAGAACATTTCCAAGCAATATGAGAAATAGCATCGCTGCTGCCTCAGGCAAACCTGAACCCCAGCGTTCAGGGCAGGAGGAAGAAGGAGGGGCAGATTTGGATAGATGAGTTTTTCCCCTGTAGAAAAACCTCTTCAAGAGAGAAATGTACATTTCTTCTCATGGGCAGCCCTCCTGCACTGCAGCATCTTTCCCTGGAGACAATCTCAGACGTGCTTCTCCTGTGTCCAGAGCTGCATCAAGCCTAGGGGCCAGGGGAGAGGTAACTTCCTGTGTTGGGCATTCTTCTCCAGGTCATTTGTGCAGATCATCTGCCTTCTGCCAAGGACTGGAGGTAAATACAGCACTGCATGAGATTTTGGGGGAGGCAGATGGTTCAGACATGACTGCCCTCAAATCTTTCCTTTTTATGGCCACCACAGAGGTATCCTGGCATAGACAGGTAGGGTAGGATTTCCAAAAGCTGCCACTGACAGAAAGGGTGGCACTGGCACAGCTGCCCAGGGCAGTGGTGGAGTCACCATCCCTGGAAGTGTTCCAAAGGTGTGTGGATGTGGCACTTGGGATCATGGGAACTGGGCAGTGCTGGGTTCAGGGCTGGGCTGGACTGACTGCCTTAGGCTGGAAATGGGTGTGTGATTTATTCCTATCTGATGGGGCAGTTCTCTCTGTTCACTGGGCAGTTTTTCCTTCATCTCTCCCACAGCCAATCCTCCCTCCAGGAGATCTCTTCTGTGCATGGCCAGTGAGTGTCCCTGCATGGCTGAGAAAATTCCATCATCCCCTGGGGAGATGCTCTGCCCAGGGGAGGAGCCAAGCATTCCTACCTGGATACAACCTGACTTTGGAACCCCACAGCAGCCTTTGCCCACTGCATTCCCAGAGGAGCAGCTTTCTTGCCCACTGCATTCCCAGAGGAAGCCCAGGCCCATCTCCAGCAGCCCTGGAGCTTCAGAGGAAAACTCCACCCTTGTGCAGGATCCCTGCTCCAGCAGAAGCACAGCTGGCACTGCAGGAGGGCTGAGCCACCATGGCATGGGACTGCTGCCACCACCCTGACCCACAGGCTGCCAGGGCCTGCTCTCACTCTGGCAGTGCTGATTTGTATTACTGCATTTTTAGTTTATTATTTTCTTCCCTAAAAAAGAACTGTTATTCCTATTCCCATATCTCTGCCTGAGAGGCCCTTAATTTCGAAATTATAACAATTTGGAGGGAGGGGGTTTGCATTTTCCATTTCAGGGGAGGCTCCTCCCTTCCTTAGCAGACACCTGGCTTTTCAAACCAAGACACACTGACTTAAAGGTCCTTTCCAGCCTTAATGATTCCGTGATTTTGTGCACAAAGGAGTTTGTAGCTTATTGGACTGGGCAGTTAGTGGTCAGAACTTTCCTCCAGGAGTGGAACACACCTGCTGGTGGGACAAGCTGGATGCTGGGCCCTCCACTGGTGGCACTGGAGTGACCCCCTCTATGGGGCTGGGTGCAGGGACCTCCCTGGGCACAGGGCACAGGGACCAGGCACAGGGACCTCCCTGGGCACCTGATGGACACAGCCCTTGGAAGGACATCCCCTGCTGCAGCTGGCTGTGTTTGCCAGCAGGTTGCAAACCAAGGATTTCAAGGTAGGGTAATGTCATCATCCCAGATCTTGGGATGCTGCTGTTAGCACTGAAAAATGTTTAATAGCAGGGTGGTAAATTCCGTCTCACTAATTTTGGGTCTGGGACATATTCAAGCGATTCCTTTTCTTTTAAAAACCTGTGGAATTCATCTGCAAAAGTTGGGATTATTAGTGCTGGGAAAAGACCTGCCTGCAACAAAGGGTACCTTGGCAGCCCTGGAGCCGTGTTTGAGCTTTAGGGCTGGAGCTCTGGAATGGGAGAAATACAGAAAGGCTGGGGATGGGGATGGGGATGGGATGCACTGTCCTGCACCAGGGAGACTTTTTACACAGGCAGATAGTCATAGCAAGGAAGGGTTTTAAAGTAAAAAAGGAGAGATTCAGATGAGATGTTAGGAAGAAATTCCTACTTATGAGGGTGCTGAGGCCCTGGCACAAGTTGCCCAGAGAAGCTGTGGCTGCCCCTGGATCCCTGGAAGTGTCCACGGCCAGGTTTGGCAGGGCTTGGAGCACCATGGGCTAGTGGAAGGTGTCCCTGCCTGTGGCAGGGGGTGGGACTGGATGCTCTGTAATGTCCTTCCACCCCAAACCATTCCATGATGCCTCTGTCAGGTGCAGAATGTCAGGCTGTGTCTGGGCTCCAGGGCAGAGTCTGTCTCTGGTGGTTTGGTGGCCTCAGGTGGTGTCTTCAGCGTGGGGTGAAAGCCCAGATCCCGCTCTGCTGGTCAGCTGGAACACAGCTGTGCTGACAAACCCTGGTGACCAAAGGCTTTTAGCTCTCACATCTCCCAGCACGTCCAAGTCTGGCAATGATGTGGCAGAGCCTGGGCTGCTCTGACCTGCAGCTGCTGCTGCAGGGCTGGCTCAGACATCAGCTGATGGCTGTGTCATTTCCATTTCCTTTGCTTTCCTCCTGCTGCCGGTCCCTCCCTCCCCAGTCCTGTGCTAAGAAATGAACTATTGATTTACACGAGGCATTCCAGAGCAGAGCACTCTCCCGGCCTCCCCTGCAGGTGGGACTGACAGGATTAAATGTTGTGGTTAATGCTGGATCTGGGTCTGGCTGGGACCTGAGCAGGGTTCAGCCCGAAGGCTTCCCCTGAGCCCTTCCTGACCCAGCCCTGTGTGGGCTGTGCCTGACCCTCCGGGGCTGGGGGGCTGCATCCAGAGGTGCAGTGGAAGAGGTGACTGAGCCAGGGTGGCTCGTGCAAGACTCCTCCTGCCAGTGCCAGGGACTGTCACATCCCAGTGCTTCAACCACCAGGAAGCAAAACCTCCTGCCCGAGCGTGTCCTTTGTGTCCCTGCTCTCCTGGTAGCCCTCTGTCCAAGTGGAGTCCAGGGCCTTGAGATGACAGGGAGCCTGGTACTTGATGCAAGGACCTCCCTTCCCCACAGAGAGCTCTGCAGGTTAATTACCTCTAAGGAAACATTAATTTGAGTGTTTCCAGCTTTCCCGACCACTGCGGACCTCGGGAGAACAGGACTTGCTTTTCCAGTGAGGACCCTGAGATCTTCTCCAGTTTCTCCCCACTGACTATTTTCAGAACAGAATGACTTTTTCCTTTCCCCACCCTCCTCTCTCCAAGAGAAGCCACCCATCTCACCCTGGTGGGCCCCTGCACTGCCCAGGGCTTGGGTGGAGCTGCGTGCAGGGCTCAGGCTCTCCTCGGGGCTCTCCATCCCTTTGCCCAGACAGGAACCTGCTAGAGTTCAAAGAGCATTTGAAAATGCTCTCAGGCACTTGGTGGGAGTGTTGGGGTGTCCTGTGCAGGGCCAGGAGCTGGATTTGATGTGGATCCTTTCCAATTCAGGATATTCTGTGAACCTGACCTTTGCAGACCCCACAGGGAGCCTTTAGCATCCAGCCATGGGGAAGCTCTGCTCTCAGGAGACCTTGCACGGTCTCCTTCCCTGCGGGGCACCCAGCTGTGCTTCAGAGAAGGTGGGAGAAGTGTGTTTGTGCCCGAGTGGGGAAAGCACTGGAGGGTCGGTGGCCTCGGTGGGACTCCTGCGTTTCCCCACCTGCCAGAGAACATGGTCCACGGTTTTGACCCATAGCACTCCTCTGGGATACTGGGAAGCTTCAATTCACCGGGATGCACAGGGTTCTTAGAGTGCCTGAGCAGGGAGGTACTTGAGGAGCAGCCAATTAGCTCAATATAATGAGCCTTAAATACTTTCCTTGTCATCCCCCTCTTCTAGCTGCTGCCTTCTTTGTGCTCAGCCCTGCATCCAGGTTTCCATAGGCATTCGCTTCTCTCTTTGCTTCTGTGATTACTTATAATTCCTGTTTAAATTCTTCTCATTTTCACAGTGTAATTAGGCAGATGAGCAGCTTTTGTTCTGCAGTCAAAAAGCAATTAGCTGTGCTTTTTGCTTGGTGGTTGTTTTTTAATTAGGACTTTGTTGATGGCTTTTGTCCTCAACACAAAATAAGGGTTGAGGGGTTTATGGGATGCAGCTGCTGCCCAGGGCGAGAGGGACTCCCTGCCTGCCTGAGGAGGTGGCAGGTCGGGGAGGTGGCCAGAGCTGTCCTTGCCATTCATCCCGGCAGCCACAGCCGTGTCCCAGCCATTGAGCTCCTGTCCCAAAGTGTCTGGGCAGGAACGCTGCTGGGGTGAGGCAGCTCTGAGAATCACGGGATATCCTGAGCTGGAAGGGACCCACAGGGATCAAGTCCAACCCCTGGGCCTGCACAGACACCCCAACAATCCCACCCTATGCATCCCTGGCAGCGCTGTCCAGTTGTGGCTGCAAGTGGTCAGTGCTTGCTGTGATGCCCCACAGAGAGATGCTCCTGGGGGTTTGTTGTGCACTTCTTTTTCTCTCACAGAATCACAGAATTGTTTATGTTGGAAAAGCCCTCCAAGATCATCGAGCCCAACCATTAGCCCAGCTCTGCCAAGCCCACCACTAAACCATCTCTCCAAGGGCCACATACAGGAAAATTTCCAGCCATGGTGACTCCACCGTCTGTTCCAATGCCTGACCACCCTTTCAATGAAGAAATTTTCTCTAATATCCAATCAAACAGCCCCTCTGCCACTTGAGGCCATTTCCTCCTCTCCTGTCCCTTTTTCCCTGGGAGCAGAGCCTGACCCTCACCTGGCTGCAGCTTCCTGTCACAGAGAGCTGTAGAAGGCAAGAAGGTGCCCCCTGAGCCTCCTTTTCTCCAGGCTGAGCCCCCCCAGCTCCCTCAGCTGCTCCTGGTCACACCTGTGCTCCAGGAGATCACCCTGTCTGTGTGAGCCCTTCCAGCTGCTCAAGGTTTAAGGGGCTCAGCAGCTTTCCTTAAAAAACTGGAGCACTGCCCAATCCCATCTCTGTTCCTGCAGAGTGGGCAGCCTCTGCTCCTCAGCTGAATGAGTGTGAGACAAAGGCACTGCATCTCATCTCAGCATGGCTTTTGGGACTCTGTGTAAGTGACAGCAAATATCCCTGTGGGCAGAGCCCTTATCAGAAATAGATGTATTTTTAATACACAGTACCCACCAATTGACGAGGTTGACCCCAATTTCCTCATTGCACTCTTCACCTCCCCTTAAACTCTGCCTTCCTAATGGCACTGAGACACAGCCCTGTGTCCCATCCCTCGCTACCCGGCCGGGCAGCCCCACGACCCCCGTGCCAGACAGGCCCTGGGGCCCTTGTGCCAGCTCAGCTGTGCTGTGGATCCCTGGGAACGCCATGGCATCCCAGCCTGGCCCTCCAGCCCTTTCTCCAGCTCCTTGGGGTTTGGTTGCCCTGCACAGGGGGGAAGCTCTGCAGCTCCTGCAGCGCACAGGGAGCTGAGAGGAGCCTTTGGAGAAGAGCTGATGGAAGGGACAGTGCTGTGTGAGTGTGCTGGCATCGGGCATGGGGGCTCGCACAGCAGGACACTGGGCAAGGGGGCTCGTGGCCACTGGCAGCCCTGTGCCATGGCAAAGGAAGCTGTGGCCCCCTGGGTGGCTGTGCCAGGGGGATGCTGTGACTGAGAGCAGGAATCTCAGCTCCTTCCACATCCCAGAGCTGGGTCCTGGGCTGCTCCCAGCACCTGGGAACTGCTTTGTGGGGAGACCACCCTCCCCTCGTGGGGGGCAGTGGCTGTGCTGCCCCTGCAGAGATGAGCAGGAGTGGGTGACATCCAGGGGAAGGTGGCCATGGCTGGGGGACATCCAGGGGAAGGTGGCCACGGGCTGCCCTGGCTGATGGCCAGCTCCCTGGGCCCCAGCACCCAGCCTGTGTCCCTGCCTCTCCTGCAGCAGGGCAGGGCCGGGGCTGCCTCGGAGGCGCAGCAGTGCTGGGGGGTGTTTGTGGTGTAAGTGTGGGCATCCACAGAGGGTTTTTGTAGCTGTATCTCAAAGTGTTTGGGGGAAAAACCAGAGCAGGTGGCCAGCACTCTGCAGGGGGATGGCAGTGGGTGCCGGTGGCATGTCCCCACCCCTGGCACACATTCCCTGCCCACGGCTGCCCTCACTTCACCGGCGCAGCAGATGCTGAGAGCCAGTTCTGGTTTTTCCCAAGGCAGCCGGATGATGGGAGCTGTTTCACCTGCCAACATCAGCACGACCCTGCTGCTAAACCCACCCTCCCCAGGGGCTGCTGGCAGCACCTGAGTGTTCCCTTCCAGGGGCACTGTCAGCTCTGTTAGGGGATACACAAAACCTGAGGTGTCACATCGACATTGATTTTATTTCCTCATGTTGAATTCTGAGTAAGGTGGCTTAGGGGCGGATTTCTATGGGAAGACACAAGTTAATGCCGTGTTTAAATCCTATTGGGGGAGCCTGGCAGGTGTCACGGTGGGCAGGACAGCCAGCCACAGCACTCCTGGTGTCACCTGATGAGGTGTGACAATCACCGTCAGCGCTGGGCCCCGGGGTCTCTGCCAATGGAGGGAGAGAGGTGACAGCCAGGGATGCTTCCATGCCAAACCATCCTGCCCTCCGGCTCTTCTATTTCTTGCCTTTTTTGCTGTATTTAAGGTGTCTCAGATCAGTCCATCAGTCAAATGTTCCATTCAGTGCTACGAGCAGCAGGTACTTCCTGATGGAGATTATTTGCATGGAATAACACAACGCTCCATCTGCAGAGCGGCTCTCCTGGAGAATAATGACATTTTGGGCTGTGCAGGAGCCAGCACAAAGCTCACTCCCAGCTTGTAATCCCCTGGAAGCCACTCAGTAGCACTTGAGCAGGGTGTAAGGGGGCAGGGCTGTGTGCCAGCCCTCTCCTTGCAGCCCAGGCGTTATCCCAGATGCATTGTTGAACAAAAGCTCTAAGTCCAGCTCTTTGCACTGGCTGAAAGCAAAATCACAGCCATTCGAAGCAGCTCCTTTGGAACCTAAAATTATCTTCACATCATATTTCTTCTCCAGTGGTGCCAGCACTACATTTTCTCAAATTCTGAGTCAGACATCAGGAGAAAGAGTGAAAATGTAATTGGCTCAAATATAGAATCACGGAATAATTCAGCTTGGAAAGATCTCTAAGACAATCAAGTCCAACCATTAACCCAGCACTGCTGTGCTCACCACTAAACCATGTCCCCAGATCCCCATCCACACGCCTTTGACCACTTCCAGGGTTTGGTGTACACTTCCAGGGATGGTAAAACATTTTGTAATACCCAGGGATATGATACAGTTTAGAGAAGGATCACAGCATCAGGCTGGCTTTCTCCTTTCTGCTGTCTCTAAGGCTTTAAGACCCTCTGGAGCTGAGGTTTGGGGTGAGGAGCTACAGGATTTTGCTGTTCCTTTATGTTTTAACAGGCCAGTGCTCACCTGCTGGGGTGCCCACGGTGATGCTGTGCCCAGTGGAGCCCTGGCTGTTGCTGCCGTGATATCCAGCTGGGGCTGTGTGCAGGAGCCCCTCGTTCCTTGTTTCCTGACACATTCCCTGAAAGAGCCACGAGCCCTCGGCGTTTCACTGGAAAAAAAAGAGAGGCAAACCTGTCTGTTGCTTGGTGCTGGTGCAAACAGGCTGGGACACTCCTGTCCTGGGGTGTTTGCTCGGAGTCCCCTCCCTCCGCAGGGCTGTTGGGCAGTGGGTGCCACTGGTGCTGGATGTGCTGGCGATGGGGACATGGAAGAGGTGCTCCTTCCCCCGAGGCAGGGCCACGGCAGCCTCCCTGCCCCCAGAGTGCCAGGGCAGCTGGCTCCTCAAGCCCAGCACCTCTTCATGGAAACTCTGCCCATCCAGCCCCTCCCTGGCACTGCTCCCCTCGTACAGAGCCCCCCAGAGCTCTGCCCCTCCTCCTCTGGCAGGTGTGGTGAGGCTCATTTAGAGCTCACCAAAGTTGCTTCTTTATTTGCATGAGGACATGGAAGAAATTACAGTAGTTACATCTTTTGCTGACCGTGAGCTGTGGCAGCTGATGTGACTGTCACTACTGCCACCGCTGTCACTGCTGCCACTGCTGCTGCTGCCAAGCAACCTCAAGCTCCATTGTCCCTCTGCCTCAAGCCATCCTCCCATGTCACCATGGACAGACTGGAGGGAACAGCTGCAGCTCTCAGGGGGGTTTATGCTGGATCTCAAGGAAAGGTTCTTCCCCAGAGGGTGCTGGGCACTGCCCAGGCTCCCCAGGGAATGGGCACAGCCCCGAGAGCTCCAGGAGCGTTGGGACAGCGCTGCCAGGGGTGCCCAGGGTGGGGCTGTTGGGGTGTCTGGGCAGGGCCAGGGGCTGGACTGGATGATCCTGTGGGTCCCTCCAGCTCAGGGTATTCCATGGTGTGTGATCTCCTCTCACTACTTCCCCCATGAACTGCAGCCCCTTTCCCTGGTGTTCCTCATGTTGCAGTGAGACCAGAAGGCCCCTGCCATGCTGTGCAGAGATAAGTGGTTGGTTTGGGAAGAGCTGAATGAAAAACGAAGGAATGGCACAGCTGCAGGGAGCACAGTGCAGTTCCCCCTGGGCACAGGAGATCCCCGAGCCACCTCAGGCTGAGGCAGCCCAGCTCACACAGGGGGAGTGAATACCTTCCTCCAGGACATTTCTCTGGAACCTGTTTCACTGAAATCAGACTTTATGAATTGTCCATGTCAGTGACTTCTGCTTTTGAGAAAAGTTTTTTTTAAATCCTTCCTTTCAAGGGCATTTTTATTCCAAGAGCATACTTTCTATTGTGAATTATATAATGGTGTAACATTTTAAAGTATCAGAAGAAAATGTACCAACTTTTTTAGGATCCACACTTCCAAAATAATTTTTTTTGGGATGAAAAGATGAATGTGCCTTTTTTCCCCCTTTTACCCATATGCCTTTGGAAGAATTTCACAATGTCAGCATTTTCTGGGAAATGGTGGTCCTGCTTTCCTCTCTCCTGGGGCTCTGGGTGGGAATGTCTGGGCTTTCCCTTGTGCTGTTTCCAGGGGTGCCTGTGACTGATCCCTGTGCACAGGCTGGATGTTGTGGTGTTTATCCTGCCGGGGTGATAATCCTCTCCTTCGAGCAGTTCCACAAAGCTCTTGGCAGGTTCTCTGCAGCTCCAGGGCCCCGTGGCAGGTGTCCTCCCCTGTCCCCTCTGGTGTCCATCGTGTCCAAAGGTGACAGGAGCGGGAACAGGGGTGGGGAGGGCTGGAGGAGTGACCCTGGGTGCCGGGACTGGTCTCTGCCCCTCAGGGACAATCCATTAACCAGTGCAGCCTCCCCTGTGCTGACCCCCAGTTCAGGACGGCGCTGGTGTTCCAGCCCTTCCTGCGCCTGTCCGGTATTGTAAAGGCAGGCGAACCCAATGGGAAGAATGATGATGTCTGACTCAGTTCAGAAGGCTGAACGAGTTCTTTATTATAACTATGCTATAATACATTCATTTACTATATAAAGGAGGATACTAAAACTACATGCTACTTTCTCTAACACTACTAAATCTAACTAACCCACAGCTTGTGACCCTGTTCTCCAGAGTCCAGACACAGGTGGATCCGATTGGCATCAGGCCCAAACAATTCTGACCAGAATCCAATCCAGCAATCACCCCAGGTAAACAACTCTCCAAACACATTCCACAAGGAAAAACAAGGAGCAGAAATAGAAACTGTTTTCTCCTTCTTTCTCTCTGTGCACCTCTAAGAAAAATCCTGAGAGAGAGAGAAATGTGCTTGCCACAGTCCAGCTCTTCCCCAGCCCCTCTGCGGTGTTTGCATCGCTGCTAAACCGGGCAATGATCGCTTCAAAGGGAGCCCGAGCTCCCTCCGGCTCCCGGTGACTCCGACACGGCAATTAACGCCTTCATTAGCGCTTCCCTCCCCGGGAACAAAAAGCCTTTCTCCTTTGGTGGGGACAGAGGAACTCGGACAGAAGGACCTGGGTTAGTGTCACAATCGCGGCTCAGCTCGGCAAGAGACAAGGGAATGGAAGAGAAGGGAAGGGACGGGATCTGTGCAGCTCCTTGGAGAGAGGTCGTCATCCACCTACCAATCTGAAGAGCCATTTGAAACTCTGGGAGCACCTCACCTAAGTCACCAAGTCCGGAGTAACTCACAGGATCATTTTGGTTGGAAAAGCCCTCTAAGAATGAGTCCAGCCACTGACCCAGCACTGCCAAGCTCACCACCAAACCATGTCCCCAAGTGCCACAACCACACAACTTTTGAACACTTCTAGGGACTGTGACTGGCCAGTGCCTGACCACCCTTTGCATGAAGAAGTTCCGCCTGATGTCCAGTCTGAATCTCCCCTGGCACAGCTTGGGGTCATTTCCTCCTCTCCTGTCCCTTGTTCCCTGGGAGCAGAGCCTGACCCTCACCTGGCTGCAGCTTCCTGTCACAGAGAGCTGTAGAAGGCAAGAAGGTGCCCCCTGAGCCTCCTTTTCTCCAGGCTGAGCCCCCCCAGCTCCCTCAGTCCCTCCTTATTCTCCAGACCCTTCCCCAGCTCCATTCCCTTCCCTGGATACACTCCAGCCCTCAACATCTTTCCTGTCCTGCAGGGCCCAAATGATGAGGAAGCTTCTCCCACTGTGACTTGCTTTTAAAATGACAATTTATTGATTTCTTTCTTGCCTAAACTCTCTCCTCAGCCCTCAGCATTTATTGTGGCCCTCACAGGGGCTGGTCCCTGCAGGGATCAGCTCAGGATGATGGATTGGAGCGTCTGCAGTCCCTGCTTTGCTTTGGCCAGGTACAATTCCAGCTGGGGTGTGCCAGGCTGTTCTGAGACTGATGAAGAGGCAGAGTGGGAGACTGCAGCCAGGTTTAGTTTGGGGACCCAGGTGAGGCTCCTTCCCTGTAAAACAGGGACAATGAGTCTTGCCTTTGTTTGCAGCCAAGGGGCTGCAAAGTCAGTGAGAGCAGGGAAATCCCTGGAAGCCTCTGGAGGAGCTCAGAGCCTGCCCTGAGTGCTCTCAGAGAGCCAGCTGGGGTTTGTATGAGCATTGTCTGCACTGGAAACCTCACAGCTGCTTGGGGCTGTAAGGACGCCAGAAAGGGTGGATGCTGAGGGAAGGGAAAGGAGAAAGGAAAGGAGAAGGGAAAGGACAGGATTAACCTCTGTCACAGCATTCATAAGGCTGCCTTTGCTCCTGGCAGCCTGCAGCACTGAGAAGAGGCAGAGAGAGCCCAAAAGGAGCTTAGAGGCTCTGGGCACTTGGACTGACACTCCTTTCCCAGAAGGTGTCTGGGTAACTCCACAGCTGGGAGCAAAGACCACTGGCCTTGCTCTGGTGTTGGCAGGATGCCCCAGCCTGGGTGTTGCCCCGTTATCCTGTGGGCAAAGGCTGCTGTGGGGTTCCAAAGTCAGGTTGTATCCAGGTAGGAATGCTTGGCTCCTCCCCTGGGCAGAGCATCTCCCCATGGGATGATGGAATTTTCTCAGCCATGCAGGGACACTCACTGGCCATGGACAGAAGAGATCTCCTGGAGGGAGGATTGGCTGTGGGAGAGATAAAGAAAAAATTGCCCAGTGAACAGAGAGAACTGCTCCAGCTCTGACAGATGGGAAATAGAATGCACAGCCCCAAACCACATCTTACAACCCAGGACACTGGGACAGTGGGAGGTGTCCCTGCCCATGGCAAGAGGGGTGGAATGAGATGATCTGTAAGATCCCTTCTTGCCCAAGCCATTCCAGATTCTGATCCTGGAGGCTGCTGAAGAGCTTGGCTTTCACCCAAAATATTCCCCCTCTCCCCACCTTGCTGTGGCAGAGACAAGTTGGAAATGTGTCTTAGGCTGGAAATGGGTGTGTGATTTTTTCCTATCTGATGGGGCAGTTCTCTCTGTTCATTGGGCAGTTTTTCCTTAATCTCTCCCACAGCCAATCCTCCCTCCAGGAGATCTCTTCTGTCCATGGCCAGTGAGTGTCCCTGCACGGCTGAGAAAATTCCATCATCCCATGGGGAGATGCTCTGCCCAGGGGAGGAGCCAAGCATTCCTACCTGGATACAATCTGACCTTGGGAACACCACAGCAGCCTTTGCCCACTGCATTCCCAGAGGAGCAGCTTTCTTCCCCACTGCATTCCCAGAGGAAGCCCAGGCCCATCTCCAGCAGCCCTGGAGTTTCAAAGGAAAACTCCACCCTTGTGCAGGATCCCTGCTCCAGCAGAAGCACAGCTGGCACTGCAGGAGGGCTGAGCCACCATGGGATGGGACTGCTGCCACCACCCTGACCCACAGGGTGTCAGGGCCTGTCCCAGCTCTGTCAATACTTTTTTTTGTTTGTACTATTACATTTGTATTTTTTAAATTTTTCCTAATAAAGAACTGTAATTCCTACTCCCATATCTCTGCCTGAGAGGCCCTTAATTTCAAAATTATAACAGTTTGGAGGGAGGGGGTTTATATTTTCCATTTCAGGGGAGGCTCCTGCCTTCCTTAGCAGAATCCTGGCTTTCCAAACCAAGACAAAAGGCTGCTGAGAGCCCTGGGAGACAGGAGCAGCATCCCTGGGAAAAGAGCCCATGTCCCAGCTGAGAACTAACCAGAGTGTTCAGAGACCCCAAACAGCTCATTCCCAGAGCTCCAGGCTGTTTTGTGTCCTGGGCCATCCTGCGCTGTGACACGTGTCCTGCGGCGTGCCGGGGCAGGGGCCATGCAGGGTCCTGCTCTGTGCGTGCCTGGCAGCCCGTGAGGAGCTGTGGGAATGCCATCCTGCTGGCAGCACTCACGGGTGACATGGGGACACGGCTGTGGGGGTCTGGCAGTGTCAGAGGAGAGCCACTCTTTGTGCAACAAGCACTTTGACAGCAGCTTCTTCCTGCCCCTCCTTTTTGGTTGTTTTTTGGGGGGTGCTGCAGAGAGGTAGGTGCTGGTCTGTCCGAAGCCATCCTGGCTGGAAGTGAGCTCGAGGCTGGGCTGGAAATGCTTTGGCTGGTCTCTCATCTGGCTGGTGCTAATCCCTCCACGCTGAGAGAGAAGGAAAACACAGCAAACCCCACATCTTAACCACCAGGATTTGCTTATGGTGTGTGCTCCCTTCCAAGGCTCCCAGGGATTCCTTTCCCTGGAAGGAAAAGCAACTTTTCTTTCTTGCCTGTCAGGAAGGAGAGTGCTGAGGGGGGCTCTGCTGCAGTGTGGCTATTGCTGAGTGTCAGGGGTTGTCTTCTGGAAGAGCTGGGCCACAGAGGAACTCAAACCCCATCAAATCATGGAATCATAAAAGTTGGAAAAGCCCTCTAAGATGATCAAGTCCAACCATTAACAGGTCTACCACTAACCCAGGTCCCCAAGAGCCACATACACACATTATTTTGAACAGAGGTTTGAGGGTCAAGGCATCCCCTGTCCAGGTCACTTCACTCCTGCCCCAGCTCCCCCTCTGGATGAGCTCTCATCAGGCATTTCCCAGGGGCTCAGGGCTTGGCCACAACCAGCAGTGCTTCCCAGGAGTGAGCCATGCTGGAGTGCTGGGTCTGAGGCACTGGGTCAGGGGCAAAACCTGCATCCCTGCACAGCCCTCCCGGGCCTGGGGACAGGCTGGAGGTGCCTGTTTTTTCCAGAGGCAGTTTTTCCTGCACGAGGCAGCTGCTCATGCATCTGCAAATTGCCTGCATGACACCCAGGCAGGGCACAGAAAAGCTCTGGAGAGCAGCCTGGGCATGGGGAGACAGAGTCTCGCTATAACCCTGCTGTCACCTGTCTCTTTCCAATGGGAATGCGAGCCCCAGCGTGTCCAGGGGGTGAGGGGGTGCTGGCACCCCTGGGGCAGGGGAGGGGGGAGCTGCCAGCTGTTCCCAGCTCCTCTTCCCACTGGAGCAGCAGGTTCTGCTGGGAGAGGAGCACTAATGGAGCTCCCCCGAGCCCCAGCACAGGTCTGGTTCCTGGTCTGGAGAGCCCAGGGACAGGATGCTGGCACTGGCCATCCCCAGCTGCTCCAGGGGATGCTCTGGGTGCTCCACATGAACTGCTGGGGGAAATCTGCATCCAGCCCTGGAGCCATGAGCAGCATGGGGATCAGTCACTAGAGGACAAGCACAAACACAGCTTCAGATGACAACCCTGCTGCCTGGGGAAGCACAGGGAGTAAAAGCAACACTTGGCTCTTCAGAACAGCCCATCCTCTCAAACCCTTTAATGCACAACACCTCCTTAACCCAGGCCTCCCAAGGAGCACTTCCTGTCACTGTGAATTTGTGCACTGCCTTCAACATGGCAAAATTTACCCCATTTCACTGCAAAATGAACATTCCAGTCTTATGCTGCTACACCCAGCTTCTGATCTAGGAAAGAATTCAACAAAAAAAAAAAAAAAAAAGGCAAACCAGGTGTAGTCCTTCCTTCCTCTTTGTCACCCAGCTTCAGGCAGAGGGGCAGTGTTTGCACTGCTCAGCTGCTCTGCAGAGCTGAAATGCCCCTGAGCATTGTCACCCTGTGCCTGGGCCACTGCCCTTCGTGTGGGACCACTGGCCTCACCCTGCAGCATGGCCAGGCCTTGGGGGTCCCTTCCTCACCTGGGGTGAGGTTGAAAGTTTCCCTGCCACATGGATTATTCTCAGTGCACCCCAAACTGCTCAGCCCTCATGTGAGTGGGTTCCCTTCATAGTTTTTTCCTGAGCTTGAGAGCCCCAAGGATGCAAAACACATGAATTCCAGGCTGTTGGTTGTTGATTTTGACATTGGAGCTGTTTCTGTGCATAGCACGTGCTCCTCTGGCACATCAACACTCCACTGAGACTGGATTCACAACCCTCCACATGAAGGGCAGCCTGTGATCCCTTATCCAGACTGATGGGATACTGTCAAAGGCACTTATCCTTCCAGTGTGACCTGCTGGACTGCTTTGGGCAGCCCTTGGAATGCAGCTGAGCAGGGATCTTGGTGGCACCAGCTCTGTTCCTGCTGCCCTTGCACAGGAGAGGGGATTTGTCACCACGTCACCTCTCAAACCCAACCCTGGGTCAGTTGTCAACACAGGTGAAATTCCAGGCAAGGAGGAGCAAGAGCCACATCCCCATCTGATGGCATCTGTGTTTTTCCATAGAAACAGAGAACTCAACTTCACCTTGAGGGCTTTTCCTTAGCAAAAGACTCCAGTGCTTGTGCTCTTGAACTTCTGGGGTGATTGAAAATTACACTCTTAGAAAGGAGAAGAGGAATTAAAAAGGCCCTCAGCTGTCTCTGTTCAAAATAACTCGTGGTTTTGAGACTTGGGAACTCTTGAAGGCTGGAAACACCATGATTGCAACCCTGCCACACACGTGCCTAGGGACTGAGGCAGTGCCTTTGGAGAGCCAACTGGAAAAGCAGCAGCTCAGAAAACTCTGTAAGGCTGGCAAAATCATGGCTTTAACAGCTCTTCCAAAATTTTAGCTGTCAGGATGTTCTGATCACAGCTGGATGCTGGTTTTACTCCTGTCTCCCGACCACTGTGCCCAGGGAATCAGGAGAGTGAGATGTTTCCCATCCTGGGCTGGGAGGAGCTCCTTAATCTGCACGGGAGGGACCTTGGCAGGGGCAGAGCTCTGCGGCGATTTACGATCATCCTAAATGTAACAGAGCTGCTTCTGTTGACCCCTGAGCGCCCTGGCCTTTTGGACAGCCTTGCTCGTAGGAGGTAGAGAGCAATGTTTGCACCAGCCCCTTGCTGTGCCTCCGTTTCCCCCGTGGTGGGGCACAAGGGGATGATGGGCAGCAGATCCCATTGACATGTGTTGATTTAAACTCTGGTATGAGCAGAAATGAGATCAAAAGAGGACAAAGTGCCCTGTTTTTCTTTTCAATATTCCCCTTAATGACTGCAGTTAACCCCCTTTGCCCTCATTTAAGACGGATCTGGCTTTTCCCTTGTTATTTTATGGGCCTTAATTACCTCTACATTTCCTCTTCTCCCAGCCTGGGGATCTGGCACATCTGGCCAGGCCTGATGGTGGGTTTTTTCCACTTCATGCACGGTGTCTTTGCTGTGTCAGGGCAGCATTAGCCCCTCTCCCTGCCCAGGCCAGGGTCACTCCCAAGCCTCAGAGCAGCTCCCCAGGACTGATCTCTCCAGCTGGGCGTGCACGGAGCCATCAGAGCCCCTTTCCCTCCTTGCTGGCTCTGTGCTCTGTTCCTCAGCTGAGAACACCCCTGTCCATCCTCGCTAGGGCTCTGAGCATGACTCAGGTCAACACTTCCACTGTTTCAATCCAGCACAAGTTACTTGTCTGATAGATCTGAGCTGGGCTCCCTCCACACCACTTGAACCCCACTGGGGTGTTCGTGGGGCATTTCCAATCCTGAAAAACGGGCCTTGGAGCAGGAAGAGAAAGGGGAAACAATTCCCGAGCTGCTCGGCTGACAGCAGCCTAAAACCTTGCAAGGAGCCCTTTAGAAATGCTGTTGCCACTGCAGGCGTGACATGGGGAGTGTCCTGGCTGGAATGGCACGGCCTGGAGCTGGCAGGAGTGTCCCGGCTGGAATGGCACGGCCTGGAGCTGGCAGGAGTGTCCCGGCTGGAATGGCACGGCCTGGAGCTGGCAGGAGTGTCCCGGCTGGAATGGCACGGCCTGGCAGCACGGCTGGGCTGGGTCTGTGCTGGCAGCAGGACACGGATCCATCCAGGGCAAGCTGGACTTGGGATCTTGCACAGCACAGCCATGGACCAGCAGAGCTGAAGGGCTGGAACAGCAGCTGGGAACACCTCCAGAAGGATTGAAGCTATATGAGGAATAAAGAGACTCCACAACCTGGGGTCGTTATGAAGTGGGTATGTATGTCAGCGCCCGACACAAGTGAGATATCTCTCCAAAAAGTTGTGCCCCGAGCCTCAGTCTGACCCACACCTTTATTCCCAAAGGTGTTCCATATGCAACACATTACACAACTTTGCCATGCATATTCAACCCCTGGCCCCGCCTGTCCTCACCTCTCATGCTAAATAGGTCCACGCCTTTCTAGGCATCCATGGTTTGCCGTGGTGGTCTTGTGAGGGTCTCTGGTGGTCTCTGAGGCTGAAGATCATGGTCTTCCTCATGACTGAACTTTTGAACTTTTCCCCCTTGCTCCTGCGCTTTTGGTCCTTTGGTGTTTATCTGAGTACGTCTGTCAGTCTTGATGGGCTTGGAGACAGAGGAGCCCCTTTATCTGGGTTCTTTATCTGCCTCCTCTGGTGTTGTTCTTCATGTGAGAAGCTTCAGAAATTTGTATTTTCCTATGCCCTTTGTACTATGGCAGAGGTTTCTTTAAGTAAAAGGTCAAAATTCAACACATAATTTTACAAGCTAAAATTTAAATGCTTAATTCATTTTGTTAACTCAAGTGAACTCCAAAAATTTCTATTTCAGTGTGACCTCTTCAACAGGGGATCCACAGCCCTTTCTTTGTGTGTCTGATATTAAACAATCACTTGATTGGGTAAAAATCCATGGAACTGCTGAGGTGGGAAGGCAATGCTGGAACTCTTAAGTATGAAAACTTTCCTCACACAAAGAGGGGTCAGGCAGTGGCACAGCTGCCCATGACAGTGGTGAAGTCACCATTCCCAGAGAGATTTATCAACCCTGAGGATGTGGCACCTGGGGACAGGGGTTGGTGGTAACCTTGGTAGTGCTTTGGTATTGGTTGGGCTCAATGACCTTAAAGGGCTTTTCCAACCTTCATGATTCCATGATTCAAACTCCTGCCCAAAGCACAGCCAAGGGGAGCAGGTTGGTGTCCTGGGTTGTAAGATGTGGTTTGGGGCTGTGCATTCTCTTTCCATCTGTCAGAGCTGGGGCAGTTTTCTCTGTTCACTGGGCAGTTTTTTCTTCATCTCTCCCACAGCCAATCCTCGCTCCAGGAGATCTCTTCTGTTAACGGGCCATTAATTATTAATTATCTTCTGTCCATGGCCAGTGAGTGTCCCTGCATGGCTGAGAAAATTCCATCATCCCATGGGGAGAGGCTCCGCCCAGGGGAGGAGCCAAGCATTCCTACCTGGATACAATCTGACTTTGGAACCCCACAGCAGCCTTTGCCCACTGCATTCCCAGAGGAGCAGCTTTCTTGCCCACTGCATTCCCAGAGGAAGCCCAGGCCCATCTCCAGCAGCCCTGGAGCTTCAGAGGAAAACTCCACCCTTGTGCAGGATCCCTGCTCCAGCAGAAGCACAGCTGGCACTGCAGGAGGGCTGAGCCACCATGGGATGGGACTGCTGCCACCTCCCTGACCCACAGGCTGCCAGGGCCTGCTCTCACTCTGGCAGTGCTGATTTGTATTACTGCATTTTTAGTTTATTTTTTATTTTCTTCCCTAAAAAAGAACTGTTATTCCTACTCCCATATCTCTGCCTGAGAGCCCCTTAATTTCAAAAATATATTAATTTGGAGGGAGGGGGTTTGCATTTTCCATTTCAGGGGAGGCTCCTCCCTTCCTTAGCAGACACCTGGCTTTTCAAACCAAAACAGTTGGTCAGGGCCATCTCCAGCTGGACTTTGAGCAGCTCCAGTGATGGAGATTCTGCAGCCCCTCCGAGCAACCCACCATGTTCAGCCACCTCACAGTAAAATGGCTCTTTCTGATGTTTAGGAAGGGTTTTCTGTATTTCAGTTTGTGTCTGTTGCATTTCATCTTTGTGCTGGGCACCACTGGAAAGAGCCTGGCTCTGTCCCCTTTGCACCCAGCTTCAGTTATTTATATCCATCAATAAGATCCCTCACAAGCCTGCTCTGCTCCAGGCTGAGCAGTCCCAGCTCTCTCAGCTTTCCTCACAGCAGAGCTGCTCCTGTCCCTCCATGTCCTTCACAGCCACTGGTGTAGCTGTAGAAGCCTTTCTTGCTGCCTTTACTGTTCCCTGCCAGACGCAGCTCTAGGTGGACTTTAGCTGTCCTGACCCCATCCCAGCACACCAGGATTTGTATTCACACAGTGTCCTTGGATTCTTTGTTCAATTCCCTGCTGCCTTTGCTGGATTCCCCGCTTGTCAGGGTGGAGTGGAGGAGCTCATCCTTGAAAATGAATTGTGGCTCCTGGACCCCTTTTCTCTCCAGGACTGCATCCTGTGGGACTGTTCCAAGCAGATCCCTCAAGAGGCTGAGTCCTGCTCTCCTCAGTCCGGGTTTGTGATCCTGCTTTTTGCTCTGCTCCTTTCTCTCAGGACTCTTAGCCATGCTTTCTCCAGCCAAGGCTGCCCCTCATTCTTCACACTCCTTGCCAGTTCTTCCAAGTTTTTAGGTATCAGATCCATCAGAGCATTTCCCCTCTTTGTGTACTTGACCACCTGGGCTAGGAAATTGTTTCCAGAGTGTTCCAGAAGCTCCCAGGATTGCTGTGCCCTGCTGTGCTGCCCTCCAGCTGGTTCCACAGGGGTTAAAGTCTCCTGGGAAGACCATGGCTGCAAACAGGACCCTTCTTCCAGATGTCTGAAGAAAGCTTCGTGTTCTGCTCCCTGATCCAGGGATCTGTAGGGGACACACAGGACTCTGTCCCCCACATCATTTTTCCTCCCAACCCAGATTCACTTCCCTGGTTCATGGTCCGTCCCAGGGCAGAGCTCCACACATTCCTGCTGCCCTCACACTAAGGACAGCTTCCTCTCCTCGGCTTCTCACCAAGGGCATCCTCTCCATCCACGGAATGATGCAGGGATTCATAGGGAAAAAACCTAACAAATGTCACTAAACACATGGCTGGGTGCCAAGGGAACAAAGGGCCTGGCCAGCCTCAGCCTGGCACCTCCTGCCTCCCACCTGGACCTTCCCACCCGCTCCCAGTCTCTGCTTGGCCGTGGCACTGCTTTTCCTATGGCACAGAAACCCCTCTGACAGCCAGTCTGGCGCTCAGCCTCTCTCCCATCTCCCTCTGTTTTCCCTCTCCCTCTGGACTCCCATTCATGTCTCATATTTAACTCTTCCCTGTTTTCTGACAGCTTTGATAGCTGCTCAGACATGGCCATGCTCCAAACGTGTCTGCTCCTGGAATGCCTGTCATTTCCTGCCAGAATTTGCCTTCTCTGAGGAGGCTGCAGCTTTCTGCCGAGGATGCTGCACGGCTCCATCCCAGTATTCCAGCTGGGAATGTCACCACTGTCCCAGCCACGGCCCCAGGCATGCCCAGCACTTGCTTTGGCACACAGCCCTGGGAAGAGGAGCTGCCCAGTGCTTCTCCCTTTAGGATAAGGGCTGTGAACATGCAGGGTTTGCACAGCTTGGACAGGATTTTAAAGGAAGGCAGATTTGTGTCTCCTGCCCTCTCTTCCTGGTGGAGACCCCAAAGCACAGATGGGGAAGTGAGCTGGGGCCTCAGCCTCAGCTTTACAATCAGTAGATGCTGCAGCACAAATTCTCTTGCTGGAACACAAAACCCTCACGCAGCCAGACCCTTTGGAGGGGCTGGGAGCTGAAGACCAACGTCAGAGACGTGTCCTGGGCACAGCTGCTGCGAGCTGGGGACCATCCCCTGCCACTCCCCGGAGCAGAGCTCTGCCCCGCTCTCCTGAGGGCTCTGCTTCCCCTCAGATTGTGTGCGTTGCTGTTTTCCCTGTGCCATCTGCGCTCCCTCTCCACCTGCTCTCTGAGTGGCACAGGCTGATGGATGAGGGATGGCTGGGCAGGCTCCAGGGGGTTCCTGGCCCTGGGGAAAAAAGGGAAAGCACCACCAAGACCCTCCAGGGGCTGGGGCAGCCCTGCTGTGGAGACAGGCTGGGGGAGCAGGGTGTGTTCCCAGGAGATGGATACTCCTTAACGAGAGTTAATGAGCTGTGGGTGGCACCTGCTCTGCATGCGGGGCTGCAGAGCCAGACTGGGCACCCCCAGACCTCTGAGACTGGGGGTGCTCCCAGCCTGCAGCTCCCACTGCGCACTGCAGGGGCCAGGGGACCTCTTCAGTCCTTCCCTCCCCTAACCTTGGTGTGGTGTAGAGCTCCGGGCTGCCCACGGGCTCTGCGGCTTTCCTCAGCCCCACGGAGGTGTCCTGCTGTCTTTGTCCTGGCTCAGCCTGGTGCTGAGGGTGGAAGGTGCACCAAAGTGCAGCAAAGCAACTTTTCATGCTCTTCCTTTCAGGTCAGGGTGTCTGGAACAAGCACGGCAGAGCAACCACACCCTGCAGAGCCTGCCTGACTCCTCAGATCAGGAGGGATTTATCCCAGCATCTGCTGGACTTCACAAAGGCTCCTGCATGTTTCTGCCATCACATGCTGTGACCTCAGTGACTTGGGAAAGCTTTGACTCCCTCAAAGTTGCCTCCACCACTGATGCACCACCGGGCTCCCAAAACAGATGGTGCAGGGACCAGGGTATGGAGAGAAGGTGAAGGTGAGGAGGTGGAGGTGGTTCCTCCACCTGGAAAGAATCCAGTGCTTGGCTGTGGGAAGGGACCTGAGGGAGGGAATAGGACACACGGAGAGGAACAGAGGGCCCTCAGGATGCTGGGATTTCTGGATAGCCGCAGCTTCCAACCACGGTGGTCCAGGAAGGGCTGGTGGCTGCTGGGTCTCACAGGGGGTTTGCTGGCAGCAGTAGTGGGAAGGAGCCAGGGGACAGGGGGACCTCACTGGCTGTGTCTCGGAAGGGACACCAGGAACAGCATTTCTTGGAGATACTGCAGCGAGAAGGGAGGATCCAGACTTCCAAGGAAACTGCTTTTGTTTGCCCTCAGAGCTTTATGAAACTTCTCTTTGATTCAAGAACAAGGCTGATATTTACCTTTTCTTCTCTGTCCTCAGCTGTCAGCTCAGGCCAAACTGAAGACAGGAAAAGCAGAAAACCAGGGAGGGAAGGGATGAATGGGAAGCTGAGGTGGGAACAGGAGAAGAGGCAGTGAGGAGGGACATGCTGGAGGATGGTAAGGAAGGAAAGCAGAAGAGGATCTGAGTACGGAGGCCTCCAGCCAAGCCACCAGCGCTTCTCTCAGCCTGTCTTTCATGTCTCGTAGTGTTTGGGTTTCTCTAAACTTAGAAAATCCCACATAAAGATTTTTTTATCTTATCACCA
This sequence comes from Anomalospiza imberbis, assembly GCF_031753505.1. Taxonomy (NCBI): domain Eukaryota; kingdom Metazoa; phylum Chordata; class Aves; order Passeriformes; family Viduidae; genus Anomalospiza; species Anomalospiza imberbis. The sequence continues at coordinate 16,067,855 of NC_089697.1, read as the reverse complement.
AGACTGCTAAGTGCAACCCGAAGTAAGAGACACCACATAGAACAAATGCTTAAACATTAAACCCACAGAAATCACAAGCAAATGGTGCGTTTGTTATTTCTATGTTAACCCCAGGAGCTCCGGGGAGGATTGGAAGAGCAGTGAGAGAGGAAGCAGCAGGAAGCAAGGGGAACCCTGTAAAGCTGGGAGAGGCACAGGAAGGAGAGCATTGTGTGGGTGCAGGAGTCTAGAGAAAAGCAGGTTCAGGTTCCTGGAAGCAGAGTCCTCCATCCCAGAGATGTGTGGAGGTGCCAGCACTCACACAACCTCAATTCTGACTCTGCATGCCATTTACAGACTTCAGTGGGATCTGGGAATAACTTTCTGCTTCTTCCAGAGTCAAAAGTTCAAAGTTTTGTCATTTGCTGGGTGCTTAGAGGACCCCCAGTATTTGCTACTTCACTGCACCCAAGCTCTGCATTTCCTCATGAGATGAGGAGCAGCACTCCCAGACACAGGGTTGGATTGTTGGGATGCCCTGGGCAGGACCAGGAGTTGGATTCAATGATCCCAGTGTGTCTGTTCCAACTCAGGACACCCTTTGATTCTATGATTTTAGCCTGATCTTTTGAAGTGTGCAGCAGACAAGCTTTTGGCCAGATTCTGCTTCACCCACTCTCATAACCCTGATCTTTACCCATTTTCATAACCCTGCTCAGCCCAACAGCTGGCACAGCTCCTTGGCAAGGCTCTGCTGGGGCACATGCCCCGTTCCAGGTCCTGCTGAGCCAGATGTGATGTGCAGCAGATGTTGTGCCACCATCCTGACCAGGCTGTCACATCCTCACAGGAGCCCTCGGGTGGGGACTGGCTGCAGTGTCAGTGTGAGGCCTCTTTGATTCAAGAACAAGGCTTCTTGAAGCCTTGCATCCCGGCAGAGTGGGGAAGTGTAGGACAAGGGATGGCAGCACAGGGATGAGCTGGGGAGGGCTGACAAGCCTCCAGTCATCCTGCCCATGCTTGCAGCGTCACGTCCCTCCAGATGTCTCAGCTGCCCTGAGCGTGTCCCTGCTCGCGGGATGTCACCGCTGCCCGGGATGGCTCTGGGGAGGAGCCTGCAGGAGCAATGACCCATCTGACAGCCCAGCTCCTGACTCACTCACCTGGAAGCAGGCTGGAGCTGCACCCCCAGCCTTGAGTGTCCCCAAAACTCCAAGACCTGAATGTGCAGCCCAGGCTGGAGCAGGGAGCAGCTCTCTGGCATCACCTGGCACCACCTGAAGGAGCAGCACCCTTCCCCTGCCCCACTCCCAGGGGAGACCTTCCCTCTGCCCCTCTGCTGGTGGCTCCATCAGCATCCATGGGACATGGCAAAGCTGAGCCCTCGGGGGATCAGCCAGGGATGGGACCTTCATTTGCAGCCAGCAGGAGCCTGGCTGAGCAGTGATGCAGCAGGAGTGGGTTTGCTACTGACCCATATCCTCAATCATTTACTGGGGAGCAGAAAACACATCCCACTCTGTTAGGGCTTCCCACGCCGTGCCCAGGTGCCAGAGGTTCTGGCCACGGGAGACCAGTCCTCAGTGCTGCATCCCTGGGCTGGTGCCACAAGCAGACTTTGCTCACAGCCCCTTTTCCCCAGCTGCTGGACCTCACTGTGCACTGGGGTGCATCAAGGTGCCTCGATGGAACAGGGAACGTCCTGGTGTCCTGAGAGGAATTTTAACAGCATTGGGGAAACCTCTGTGCTGGGTTTCTGCAGCCCAATCAGGCACATGGACTGCAGCACACACCCAGAGCCAGCCCAGCATGTGGACATGGCAGAGCTGAGCAGCACCAGGACTGGGGCAGCAAGGAGAGAGTGGGACCAGAAAGTGTTGGGGCAACAATAGGGTCATTCTCTGGGTGTCAAGGACAAAAGGGCCTGTGGAAACCTGTCTCCTGTGCTGGGAGCAGGGAGCCCACGTGGCCCAGCAAGGGCAGGGCTGGGCTGGGCTGGCAAGCAGAGTGCAGCACTTACAGGGATTCCTCCCAAGCATCGTGCCCAGATCCGTGCAGCCTAAATCCATCTGCAGTGAGGGGGTGGAGAGCCATCAGCACAAGCAGGAAGCACTGTCAAAAAAAGCCTCGTCAGTGTTGTTACGCCGGTGCAATCATGTCAGGAACACAAAAAGGCATCGGCACCTGCAAAAGAGCAGGCGCTGCCTCTGCCAGCCCCACGCACGGCTCCAGCCCTCCGAGAGATGGGCACGCAGCTCCTGCCGTGGCTCCGGGGCTCGGCACATCCAGGCTGAGCCCTGGGGCCGCTGGGACCCCGCAGGTGACAGGGCACGGTCCCCTCAGCCACACCTGAGCCCTGCAGGGCTCCCAGCACAGCCCAGAGCCCCCGGCAGCCCCTCAGCCCAGCACAGCCAGGGAGAACGGGGGGCTCCTTCCCCATCAGCTGTGCCTCCGTGGGACCAGGCACTGCCCCCTGGTCCAGTCCTGTCCCCTGAGCCCTCGCTGTGCTTCCAAACCCGCGGGGGACCAGGGCTGCAGCCCAGGGGCAGCGTTCTGTGGGTGCCAGCTGTGTCTGGAGAGCATCAATCACTGCTGGCTGCTGCCCGCCTCCCCTGCCTGCTGCTCCCTGCCAGCTCCTGCTGAAGGACATCACTGGGCAGCCCCATCCCTGTGCCAAGGGGCATTACCTGATGGCCCAGGGGAAGGCAGACTTGCTCCCTGCTGCTGCCTTTTCTCCAGCTCTGACAGTGAGCCAAGCAGGCTGTAGGCAGCTCGTTGGCATGTGGGGCTCCAGGACGGATCAGATCCTTGAACCATCATCAGTGCTCCTTCCTCATCCTGCACTGCCCACCAGTCTGGGCCACTGCTCAGACACTCCCCAGGGTCCCTCCCAGGTGGGCAGGGTTGCCAGCAGCAGATGCCAGCAGCCAGGGGCTCCTGGGGCACCCGAGGAGCACACCAGGACACTTCCCTTCCCCTGTGCCAGACAGATTTCAAACCTCCTGTACAACATCACTTCAAACCTGGCCTGGCAGCACAGGAGCAATATGTGCTCATGCACAAATCCAAAGGGATAACAATCCCTGAGGAGGAGCGGCAGCTGGCATGGCCCAAGGAGCAGTTCCTGCCAAACTGCTTATCTCCCCAGAGAGGATTTGCCCCGGTGCTTCCCGGCATCCCTGACCTTGCTGTTACCTGCCAGGGGCTGCTGAGCTCCTGCAGGGCTTGGGAGCTCCTCCCTCTGCCACAGCCCAGCTGCCACATTCCTGACGGGCACAGCTCAGCCTGGCACCCCTGACACTCCCCTTGGCACACCCACGGGCCCAGGAGGTGCCTTCAGGAGAGAACTGAGGATTCCTGGCACTGCTGAAGCACCAGAAACACAGAACACAGAAAAGTCACTTTGAACTGACCCATATTAAATGTTTGGGATCTGCTTGTCAAGTTACAGCAGCTCTTCTCATCCTGGCAAAATGTGCTGTCTGCAGATCAAACCCCCCCTGCTCTCCTTCTCCAGAAGGGACACTTCTGGTTTGTTCCTTGGGGTGTTCCACTTCATGAGAAGATCTGGTGTTTCCCTTTTGGAAGGTGGATGAATTGTGTGCAGGAAGTTCTGTGTGGGAAGGAGAAGGTGCCTCTGCTCAGCTTGAGCCTTCACTGCTCCTGGACAGCCCCAGCTGCCCACCCCAACCTGCCCCATGCCCTGGTGGGGATTCTGTGCTCCAAAAGGTTTTGTGCACCTGTGTGTGGCCATTCCCTGAGCTCCAGGCACATCCCTGCTGGGGTAAATGAAAGGCTGGCAGAGCTGGGGGTGTTTAGCCTGGAGAAGAGGAGGCTTCAGGGAGACCTCAGAGCCCCTGCCAAGGCCTAAAGGGGCTCCAGGAGAGCTGGATAGGGACTGGGGACAAGGCATGGAGGGACTGGACACAGGGAATGGCTCCCACTGCCAGAGGGCAGGGATGGATGGGATATTGGGAGGGAATTGTTCCCTGGGAGAGTGGGCAGGCCCTGGCACAGGGTGCCCAGAGCAGCTGTGGCTGCCCCTGGATCCTTGGCAGTGCCCAAGGCCAGGCTGGATGGGGCTTGGAGCAGCCTGGGACGGTGGGAGGTGTCCCTGCCACGGTCCCTTCCAGCACAAGGCAGTCTGAGGTTCTATAAATTCATCCAGGAGTGGAAGAGATGCAGGAGGGAGGCTCAGGCTCAGTTCCCTCCCCAGCACACCTGGGCTGAACAGGATTGCTTGATGAAGAATGAAAGTGCCCCTGCCCAGTGAGGAGAAGTTTGTGTCCTGTTTGAAAGGACTGATGGCCAAAAACCAAGAGGGAGAAATAGAAAGTTTAACAAAAGCCTTCAGGAAGAATGGGAGGGTGCAGTGGAGCCCGAACAGGGCTGAAGGAGGGAGCGTGGTGAAGACTCCTGACACCTGAGCAGGGCACAGACAAACACCAGCAGCAATGGGGACAACAGGGAAGAGCTGGGAATGTCCCCAGGGAGCAGAACATCACAGGGACTCACTGAGACAGCACAGGCCAGGTATGCCATGAAAAAAGGGAGAGCCTGGAAAAGGGAATAGTGCAGAATTTCTATACATCAAGGATGGATGTGTAAAGATGAATGCAGAGCAAAGCACAAATCCAGAGAGGAAAATCAAGCAGACCAGGAAGAAATGAGTTCTGCCTAGATGGATAAGCCAACGAAAATATAAATCTGTCTGTCCAGGAAAGTCTTGATCAAGGAGGTGGGACAGAGAAGGGAATGCCAGGTGACACATGAGGTGGCTGAACCTTTGTGCTTTAAATGCGTACAGAAGTGTTCACACTAACCAGATTACAGCTGGCAACAAGAGGCTTGGAGCAAGAACAGAATAATGGAGAAGAATAGAGCATGGGAATATTCAAATTGTCAAAATCTAATAAAGTTTACCTTGGCATACGTGAGAAACCAGCCACAGTCGTCTCTGACCTCAGAAAACACAGGTACAGGTGAGGTCCTCGTGGAGTGGAGCAGGGGGAAGCAGAGCCTGTGGCATTAAAAGGGAGTAGGGAAATCCACTGGGCAGCCTGGCTTTGATCCTGAAGAGATACAGAAGGAATTATTACACGGCATATGCTAAACCTCTCAAGGGTAATACATGATAAGGAACAGGCAACGGGGATTTGCCAGTCACACAAAATACTGAACCAATGCAGTGTCCATCACTGATGGGGGTTCAGCCCAGCTGGAAACAGGAGCAGTGGATATGGTATGTCTTGGCTTCCGTGGCATTTTGGAATGTGCGGTGGGAATGCTCCTCAGGAAACACAGGTGATGGTGCACAATCCCAGCTGGTTAAAGCACCGAGGGGGGCTGCTCAGCCTGGGCACCTGTGGTCAGTGAGGTCCTGTCAGGTCTGTCCTGGGGCAGGTCCTGGTCAATATTTTCATTAACCACAAGGCTGATGGAACAGTGATCATGCTTACAAAATGCTGAATTAAAAACAGAACACAAAGGGCTGCAACTGCTTCAAAGGACATGAGCAGAATGTAAAATAAAACTCAGCTGCTGAGAAATGACTGGGAATTGGTAACAGTAGTTCAATAAAGACAAATGCAAAGCAGGCGACCTGCAATGCACCACCCTCGCACAGAGATTCTGGCTGGGCACCAGAGCCCCTGCTGGGCACTCTGGAGATGCCTGCTCTGCCTGGGCACCTTCTGCTGCCAGGGTGGGGTCAGCACAGGCTGGGCATGGCCAGCGAGGTGACCCCTGTAAGGCAGGGATAGAACAATGGGATGGTTTGGCTTGGGAGGAACCATAAAGCTCATCTTGTCCCACCCCCTGCCATGGCAGGGACACCTTCCACCATCCCAGGTTGCTCCAAGCCCCATGCAGCCTGGCCTTGGACACTTGCAGGGATCCAGGGGTAGCCACAACAAAGGACAGCCTCAGTGGTGCTCTGCTTGGCCTGGGTGGGGGGGAATTTCAGCCACACCTTTTTTTTTTTAGTTTTTACAGAGATGCAAAACAAAAAAACTTACAAAACAAAAACAAAAAAAAGCTTACAAAACTATGAAAGCTTTCTATCAAATTTTCAAAATTCTTTACAAATCCACCTCTTACATTGCCAGAGATTTTTGCTGATCATCTCAAGGAGAAGGAAGCAAACAGGTGAAAGTCCAGAGGAGATGGAGATGCTGACAAGCTTAGTTGGAAAAACATGAGCTGCAAGAAGGGGAAGAACACATTAAATCTGGGTCTGGCAGGGTGAAGCCTGGGCAGGGATATGAAAGCAGCCTTCTAAAATGCAAAAAAAACAAAAAAAAACCCAAAAAAAAAAACCCAAAACAAACAAAAAAACCCACTAGAAAGAGATTAATGATCACTTATTTTCAGGTTTACCAAGGGTGGTTTTTTTCAGTAATTGGCTTAATTTGCATCTAGAGAGATTCGGGGTGGATTTTGATATTGCAAGGAGATTTTCCTTGTGCCACATGATGATGCATCAAAGGCTGGTTGGGATCTAGGTGCTCCAAAGCTCCCTGCAGTCCCAGCTACTCTGGGGCTGCCAGGCACCCTGGAGGGACCCCCCTGTGCTGGGGTTCCTGGGGAGACACCCCTGGTGAGGCAGGGCTAAGCAGGGGAGGGCTGGGCAGAGCCCCCGCGGGTGCAGAGGGAGGAGGGGAGGCAGTGGAGGCTCACATCCCACTCCCCAGGACCTGCTGCCCCCTGCCCTGGGAGATGGAGCTCTTTCCCTGTGCCAGAGGGTGGAAGCCGTTCTGTGAGCTGTGCCACTGAATGGGAGAATCATCTCCATGAGCTCCAGTCGTTCCCTTTGTGCGACATCCCTCTGCCTCTCCAGCCTCTCCTCTCCCGTCTCTCCACTCCTGTTTTGCATCTCCTGCGTCATCCCTTTTCTGCTGCACCCCTCCCGCATCTTTCATCTTCCCCGTCCCTCCAGCTGTGCTCCTCCTCCTTTCGAGTCTCTCCCTCTTCATTCCCGTTCTGTCTCACAGCAGCTCTTTAATTCAGCAGCACGGCATTTCCATTTGAATTGCTTTCCTGCCTGCATCCCGGACAGGAGCGGAGCCAGGGGCTGCATCCTGCCCGAGCCCCACCTCCGGGGCTGTCACGCGGACGGTGCTGGCTGTCCCCGGCCCGGTCCCATTCCGTGGCCCTGGCAGGGTGTCCCCAGGCCCTCTGCCCTGCTGGGACAGCGGCGCTGGCCGTGGACCCCTCCCGGAGAGGCAGTGACAGGGAGCATCCAGTGCGCGCCATGGACATCCCCGTGGGACTAACCACCGTTCCCAGGGCATCTGCAGGGTACCAGGCACACAACTCTGTGCCACCTGTACCCATCCATCCTCGTGGATCCCCCCAGGCAACCTGGGGACCCCATGGCAAAGGCACAGGATGAGCGTGGCGAGGAGGGAGCTCTGGTGAGGGTGTGTCCCTAAGGGCTGTGGGCGCAGGCAAAGGGTTTCCAGCAGGGTTCTGGGAGCAAAGCTCTGCTCCCATCAGGGCACTGCACGCCCAGGGCATCCCTGGGCTCTGAGGCTCTCCCAGCGCTGGGACCTGCCCAGCTCTGCACAGACCCTCAGACCAGCCGCAGCATCTGGTAAAGTCTGCTCCTTCCCAAGGACCATCTCCACACCCTCCTGCTCATCTGGGTGCTGAGGCTGGTGTTTTGGGGCTAACTGCCTCTTTCCTGCAGTTTCACAGGCCCTGTGAGCACCATGCCCTGGTCTGTGCAAAGCATCTGGATCTCTGCTGGCCTGTCCAGGCTGAAGCAGAGGTGGTGTGTGCTCCCCAAGGGCACCTCACCATGTCCTGCTCTCCCAGAGCCATGCTCGGCCCTCCAGGCACCATCGCAGCCACAGGTTTTCCACCAGAGGCACCAGCTGGGCACCAAGGCTTTGGTGGAACCATCCCTGCTGGAGCACCGAGCCCTCGGCCGTGACCTTTCAGGGAGTTTTACCCTGTTTCAACCTGAATATTTGCACTTTGCAGTGGACAATCTTCTGGCCAGATTCTGCCATCTTTACACATTTTCATAACACACAGGCTGTGGCAACCACATGGGTTGGGGTTGCCCTTCCTCTCCACCAGTGTGCTCAGTCTCACCAGGACCCTGCCCAAGCAGGGGCCAGCCATGCCCAGGCCCTGGCCCCAGCCCTCCCAGAGCCAGGCTCTGAAAACTGAGAGCTTGTGTGTACCCCAAATGTCCTCTCCCACATCCCTGAATTCCCTTCTCACACAGCAACACGTGTGAACATCCATCAGAGACCACTGAGCTGGCCTGGGACCTGTTGGGACAGCTCCACTCCTGCCCTGGCCCTCCTGAGGCTGCAGTTGGGGTTCCCCAGCTGCATCCCCTGGAGAATGGAGAGCCAGGAAATCCCATCCTGTGATATCCATGGATATGGGAGGCCCCGTAGTGAAAGTCCCCAAGACCAGAACCATTCCCTGGTGCATGTTCCCCAGGGTGCCCTGGGTGCCAGGGCTGGGGTAGGGACCTGTGGCTGCCCCCCATCCCCACCTCCTCCTGCCTGCTCTGGAGGCTCCCTCGTGTGCTCAGCTTCACCAGATCTGCCTGTCTCTCTTGCAGTGCTGCAGCCTGACCAGGCTAAATGGGATTTTCTCACAGGCCAAGAGCTTCCAGCCTCCCAGGCTGCTCCTCTCCTCCTCTACCAGGTGCCAGTTAATGGTTAACCTCCAGGAGTTTTCCTTCTGGCAAACAGGGAGCCCTTCAACATTCTCTTTCACCTCCTGGTTAAAGAAAAACCAAGAGGGCCAGTTGGTATCTGGGGAACTTCTCTCTGTACCAGGTGGAAGCAGTGCCCACTTTGCAGATTCCCAGCCAGCGCAGGAGCAGCTCCAGCCACAGCTGTGGCACAGGGCAGAAGAGGGGCCAGGTTCACTTAGAGGACAGAATCATGGAATAACAGAATAATTTGGGTTGGAAAGGACCTAAAAGACCATCTCATTCCACCCCTGCCATGGGCCAGGACACCTTTCTGCAGCCCAGGTTGCCCATCCCTCACATAGCATCTCAAACCCACAAATGAATTTTCAGTAAGATCCAATCAAACAGAATATCCATGACTCCCTTGGAAAGTGTTTCTTTTAGGATCTATGGGAGTGGATTTCCAAAACACTGGACTTTAAATGAAGCCTCTCAAGCTCCAGCAGCCAAGATGGAGAAGCTTGTGTTGATGAAGTTGAGGAGTAGCTGAGGATGGGGGTCCTGCAGGGACCTTGCTGTTTGTCCTCAGGAAAAGGACCCCATTGGGCTGGGAATCAGAATTCCAGCTGTCTCCTCCTCCAGGGGCAGAGGGAGTGGGAACAGGGCTGGCACTCTGATGTACTCAGGGAGCCTCAAACCCTTCTCCATGGATTCAGACTCACTCTCAGTGTGCAGGCAGCTGGGCTGGGGGGGCACAAGCTTGCACTTGATGTCTCCAGAAGCAGAGCTGAAAAGGTGCTTGAAAGAGGGCCAGGTTCTGCTGGAACAGAGCCAAGGGGAAGGACACTCTGTGGCCTTGGGTGTGTTTCAGTGGTGGCCCTTGGTGGCCTGTGTCAGGGGGCTGGAACCAGAGGGTCTTTAAGGACCCTTCCCACCCAAACCATTCCATGAATCTGTGCCAAGCCATGGACACGTGGTGACCCTGGGACCCATGAGCAGAGGGGCTGGTGCTGCCCTTGGGGACAGCAGCAGGGCCCAGAGCCGTGTCCCTTCGGGCCGAGGAGTAAAAATAGCCACTGATTCCCATCCTCTCTGCCATGATGGAAAAAGCAAACAGGCAAAGGAGGTTTCGCTCGGGTTGTTAAATTTTCATGGCGATTTAGCAGGGCTGGTTGGGAGTCATTTTCCAGCTGATTTCAGTTCCTTTGAGCTGCTCTTGGGCTGCAGGGCCTGGGCTGCAAATGTGACAGCAGGGAGTTGCTGCTTTGCTGTGCAGAGCCTTGCCAAGGAAAAAGGCTGGCCTGGAAAAGGGTGCTAGCAGCATTTGACAAGAGATGATAATGCTAATTTTGGTCCCAAAATCTTGCTGTAATAGAAATGAGGTTCTCATATTGATCCCAGCAATTACAGCCACAAAGAGCTCACGCAGTCAGGGAACATCCACTTCTGCAGCTGACAGACAGCAGAGGATCCCTGGATCATGGCTGCTAATCCTAACAGAGCTTCATGGAGGGAATTCTGCCTTTGGAGGATAAATCAGAAATTTATCAGCTGTCAGAAATTGGGCACTGCTCTCCCTTGGAATCACAGAGTCATGGAATGTTTTGGGTGGGAAGGGATTTAAAGCCCATCCAGTGCCACCCCTGCCATGGCAGGGACACCTCCCACCGTCCCAGGCTGCTCCAACCCCCGTCCAGCCTGGCCTTGGGCACCGCCAGGGATCCAGGGGCAGCCCCAGCTGCTCTGGGCACCCTGTGCCAGGGCCTGCCCACCCTGCCAGGGAACAATTCCTTCCCAATATCCCTCCTAACCCTGCCCGATGCCAGTGGGAAGCCATTCCTCCTTATCCTGTCATTCTAGGCCCTTGTCCCAGGTCCCTCTCCAGCTTTCCTCAGGCACTGGGAGGGACTGAGGAATGCCAGGACAGGCTGTCCCAGTCTGCCTCAAGGCTGCGTGTCTTACCAGTGCCTCTCACCCATCTGCCTTTTGTGCCAGCAGGAGCAGCTGGCAGGACCTGGCTCTGCTCCAGTGCCAGCTGGGGCTGGTGTCCAAGGTCTGACATTCCCAGGGGTATTTCTAAGGATGCTTGCAAAGAGCTTTTGCCAGAAAATATCCCTTCTGGGGTGCCAGGTGCAGGTGGACCTGGGCATTCCAGGCCAGGCCTGATCCCTGGGTCCTGGTGCAGTGTGACCTGCTGGGGTGTCACCGTGCTGTCCCGGCGTGTGCTCGCTGTTCGCAGACACATTTTCCAGCAGGAAGGAGCGTTTTCCAGCCTGCAGCATGGCAAAGCACAGTCACTGCCTCAGCACAGCTGCTTTCCCCAGCAGCAGCCACTGACCTTTCTGCTCTGCCCAAACCACCCGCGTGTCTGCAGGGCCTGCGGGGTGGGAGCAGTGCCATGGGGAGAGAGGAACCAGATGGTGCTGCAGGAGGGCATCAGCCTGGGCCGGTCCCTCCGGGTGACCTGTGAGGGTCAGGGCACCTGTGACCAGTGCCACCGTCACAGCTGCCCACAGGATCCTGGGCCCTGGCAGGTGAGCAGGGGCTGGAAATGTGCATTATGGGCAAAGCACCAAAGCTGAGGGGGCAGGACGGATTCCCCAGGGCTCCCACAAGGCAGGCTAAGTGCTTTGTGCCAGGAGAAAACCCTTGGTGGTTCTGTCTGCTCCAGGACTCATCTGGAGCTGTCCATGTGAGCACCTCCAGTGCCAGTGTGGGAAATGGATTTGCAGAGAATTCTCAAAGCCTGACAGAAGGCTCACACAGTGAACATCTGTATGTAAACTTTGAGATTAAAATGCTGCCTTAGAAATGCCATGGAATAGGACAGATATTGCTGAGAGAGAAAAAAGTTTCAAAGGATGGCCTTGCAAATAACACTAGATACTTTAGAGAAATAGAACTATGAAAGATGCATTGTAGTGGAGCCAGGAGGGGTCGTTTTAGCTGATTTGCTTTAAAGCATCTGTAGCATGGTGTGGCTACAGCTGATAGGCCAAGAAACACTTAAAGTGTATTGTAATTTGGAAATAGTTGGCTTCTGATTGTGATGGGGTGAATTATAACATCTGCATCGTCTCACCCTTCTCATGAGACTGAAAATGGAAGAAAAGTTTTTAAAACATGTCTCATTTACCCCATCTCTGGGTCAGAAAAGGGCATAATCCAACAGCTCTGGCAGTGCTGCCCATTCCTGGTGAGCACTGGCCACCAGCTCCCTGATCTCAGGCCTGGAGACTGGCCCTGGCTCCCTCCAGGATGGGTCAAGCACATGTGCTGAGCATGCTGAGGCCCTGAGCCAGGGCCCCTCCAGGCTGAGTTACTCACAGGGACATCCCAAGGGATGAGGTGGGGATGGACATCCCTCAAACACTGGCTTTGCAGGGGGGTTTTGCACAGAATTGAGTGCCCTCCCCCGGCTCCAGCTGTGCCACTGTGGAAGACAGGAGCATGTCCCAAAAGCACCCAGCTGCCACCAGCATGGCTGGTGCCCCTGTGCCCCTGGCTGCAGCAGAGCCCTCAGGGCTCCTCTCCAGGCTCAGCACCTCAGAACTGTCATGAGAGAGGGCCTGCCCCACTCTGCAGGGAGTACCCACATCCCTCCCCAAAGTGACTGCCTGCAGTGTCTCTGAGCCCAGGTCTCTGTGGCCACCCCCTCTCGGTACAACCACAAACTCCCTTAACTTTGTCACTCATTGACTGCCTTGCATTACACAGCTCTGCTGTAATTCGTATTTCTTTTTGCTTGTTTGAGGCACCTCTCTTGCTTGCTTTAAGGATTGCTATTTTACACCACTGCAATTTTTAATGCTGTAAAAGATCTGGTCTGTTCAAAGGTGTTCTGGTTTGAAAGCAAAACCAGTGAGAGACTCCAAGTCAGAAATATATTTTATTAGGAAAAGGGAAAAGAAACAAAACCATGCAATAATACAAAAGAAAAGCCACAGACAGAGTCAGAATACAACCTGACACCCCTTTGGCCAGCTTGTTGGTAGCAGTCCAAATTGGAGTGGCTGCAGTCCTCCTGGAGTGGCAGATGGGGTTCTGTTGGAGCAGCGGTCCTGTAGAAGGGTGTACTCTTCCTCTGAAGGTCCAGTGAAAAACCCAGCTGCTCCTCTTGGGAACCTGTGGGAAGGCTGACTGCTCTGTCCAAAACCCCTGAATATATCTAGGTGGGGATGCTTGGCTCCTCCCCCTGGGCAGAGCATCTCACAAAGGGCTGGTGTCATTCTGAGTCATGGGTGGGTCCTTGATCACCCATTAAACAGAAATGGCTCCTGGAGGGAGTTATCTCTGAGTCCTGTGGCACATTGATGGGCCCATTAACAGGAGATAAGGAAAACTGCCCAGAAGACTGCTGGGCAACTGCTGCACAGATGGCAATAGAAAACATCCTGCTTCTCAGTGTCGGACAAAAGGATAAAAGTCAAATCCGGTAGTAGTTACTATTTACTGTTCTAGTAAGTCTCGTCTGTTCCAAGGTCTTAATTCCAAGCCTTCCTCCATGTCTATACTTTCATCCATCATCTCTGTAAGATCTTGTGAACTCTCTGTGACTCCATTTCCTACCTCTCTCTCTTGTATGATAAAACCTTCTTTGATAGTTTTGTCCATCACTTGCCGCACGCACAAAGTATGCAAGGTATCACCACTAGCGTCACCACCAAAACACCCAACCCATATAAACCTGTTTTACAGAGTTCCCTTAGCCAACCTTACCCCCTGGGCTTCCCAGCCCTTCTCCCAAGGTATTGGGGCAGGCCTAGGGCTCAGGAGAGGTTCAGTGCTTTGCCCAGTGCTCCCTGTGCCAAGGGCATGTGGCCTCTTGGCTCCTGCCAGTGCTGAGGGCTCTGTGGCTCGGTCCTTCCCCCAGATCCCTGCTGTCCCGTGCTCAGCTGCCATCCCGTGGGGCTGGGGGAGCTTTGGTGAGCCCTGCACTGCCTGCAAGGGGTCAAACGAGACCACGGTGACACAGGAGCCCTGGCCAGGGAGCAGAGCTGGCATTGCTCCACAGGCCCCTTCCCTCCTCCTCACTTCTGGACTCATCCACAAGCATCAGCTGAAGCTGGCAGGGGGCTGGAGGTCTCAGTACCACAAATAAACACCCTGAAAAGAGGCCCCCACCATCAAGCCTGGTCCTGTGCTGCTGGGAGAGGCTCCAGCTGGGTGTTGGACAACCCTGGCAGGGGCTGGCTCTGCACAGATCTTTATTTTCCAAATATTATTCATGACCCTGTGTGTGATGAGCAGTAACAAGGCTGGGATCTCGCTGAGTGCTGCTGCCAGGGTGCCTGGGCCAGGGAAATTGGCTGTGGAGCATTGGAAGTGCTCTCACAGCATGGGGGGCTGAGCCTGGCAGCTCTAGGGACGCTGCCCTCAGTGCCCTCGGCGCCCTCAGCCACAGGGTTGGGGCTGGCTCATGCCAGAGGCTGCAGTGGATGTTGCTCGGAGTCCAGGGAAGCAGGAATCTGGGACAAAACAGAATTTGTTACCCCAGGCCTGACTTCTCAGCTCAGCTCTGGGCTCGTGTTCCCATGTCGCAGTGGGGTGCAGCCCTGTGCAGATGCTCCTCCAGTCCCATGACATCTGTGGGGTCCTGTGTCCTCACAGGAACCTCGCGAGGACCTGACCTCCCCTTTTGTGTGCTGCTCGTGGGACTGGGCCCCACAGGCAGACACAGCATGGACCGAGCAGGAGAGGGAGGCTCAGCACAGCCCTGGAGCACCAGGAGCACCCTGGCTGGGCTCAGGGAGAGGGGGAGCAGAGCTTCTCTGGGTTCAGCACACTGAGGGGCCACCTCCAGTCTGGCTCAGGGGTGTCTGGGATGGAGACAGCAGTGGGGAGGCGATGGCACAGCACTGTACCAGCCCCACGTGCAGGGACATCGTGGCCCAGGGAGCCCTGAAGGTGCAGAGTTCCCAGCTGCCTCCTGCCCGTGGATCCCACTGATCCCATGGTCCTGGTAGCCCAATCCCCTGATCCCATGGTCCTGGTGGCCCAATCCCCGTGCTGCCCTCCTGCCCACGGGCACAGCCAGCAGTGGGGCAGAGCCAGAAACAGGGGCCCACCCGTGAGCCTCTCACTGGGAGTTTGGCTGCAAATCCTCTCTGGAAGAGAGGGCTGTAATTTAGCAATACTGGCTCGGGCTTTCCTGTTAACTTCCCCAGGCTGCCAGGTGCTGATGGCCAGCTTGTCCAGCAGGGAGGGACTGTCCTGCCACCCCTTCCCAGGCACTGGGAGCAGCAAGGTAGGTGAACTGCCTTGCTGGGGGACACAAGTCCCGTGGAGAGGGCAGGACCGAGGCTGTTCCCAGGACTGGAGGCAGCTGGGAAGGGACTGGCAGGAGGGCAGGGGTGGGGAGTGCTGCCAGGGCCCAGCCAGCCCTCAGCCTGCCTGCCCCAGGTGGAGCAGGGATGGAGGGAACAGGAGCTGCTCCTGCTCTAGCACCAGCAGGTCCCTGGCAGGGACAGGGTCAGGGACAGCACTGACCCCGCTGGGTTTGGCTCTGGCTGACCCAGGGCTCCCTGGGGTCCTGGTGCTCCCTCCTGCTGGGTGGATGTCAGGGACAGGCTCTGCTGTCCCAGGAGCTGCAGAGCTCCAGTTCCCATCAGAGAGGGGCCAAAGGCTGGCATTCCACATGGCTGGGACAGAGCAGGAGGGGCTCAGCATCTGGAGAGTGCCTGGCACTGAGTGAGGTGGGTGCCCACTGAGGAGTGAGACTGCCTGGCCTGGCCTGGTCTGGCCTGGCCTGCCCACCCCACTGATGACAGCAGTGGGACCGTGGCTCTTGGCAGCACACAGGAGACCATCTCCACGACCAGGCTTTTTGCCTTCAGGCAAGGCTGGCCCACCCTATAGCTCCACTTGGAGCACTGAGATCCGTTTCTGCCCAATCTCTGGGAGAATTTCTGAGGTAGGAGATAGTAACCACGTGAATCCTGCATCCAAACCCAGGAGCACCATGGCAACACCCAGACCTCAGTCCAGAGTGTTTAGCACCAAATGTGGCTTTAGCAGAGGTTTCTGTAAGCTATTCGGCCCTCCCGATTTGCTGATCCCAGACCAGAGTCTTCTTTCTTGCACCTGGCAAATCCTTGCAGCACAGCCTCATTCAGCCCTGGTGGTTTTGCTGTTTTATCCTGGGGGAAACTTTTCCTGGATTCCCTTCATTCAGCAGGCATCCCCAGAAGGATTGTAACCACATTGAACCACATTGTAACCACAATAACCGCTGGAGCCCCTGCTTGTTGTGATCCACATCCTACAACTTCTCTGCCTCTCTGCATCTGCAGAGAAGGGAGGGGTCCCCACCTCTTCCCAGAATAGGAAACCCAGGTAGGAAGCACAAACTGCTGGGGACCCTTGGGAAAGAAAGTACTGTTCTTCCTACAGCGATCCCAAATCCTCCCTGTATGAAACTGAGTCTCAAGCGTGTCTTAAACCCACAGACATTTACAGTCAGCAGGTATGAAGCTGAGAGAGGTCCTTGAGAGCTGCCAGCCCAGCCTGGAGCACAGGAACCTGCCTGGCAGCAGCTGAGTGAACCCTGGGTTTCCCAGGAGAATGCCACAGAGGTGTGGGAGCCACAGGATCCAGCGTGGGAAGAGGCTCGTGTGAGCACTCTGTAACCTGACACATGCAGCGAGACCCAATAATTAGGCTGGTAATTAGAGCTAAATGATGGCTGGGATGCTGCTCTGCTCGTGGAGTGGAGGTCATTTACTTCGGTAGGCTGTGGCCAGGTGACCATCACTCCTCAGCTGAGTGTTCCCTCACAGCAAGCTCAGCCCCGTGGGACTCTGGGGGACAGTTCTCCAGGCTGGACTGTGCAGGCTGCAGGAGTTCCACATGGCTTGGTGACTTTTCCACCTAAGCACATCCTTAGTTCATTCTTGACCCTCTCTTGATTTATCTTCTGCCATTCCAGCTTTTAGCTTTCCAATTTTCCTGCCTTTCATTGAACCACTGAATCACTGAGGTTGGAAAAGACTCCAAAATCATCAAGTCCAACCGCTGATCAGCACCACTGTGGTCACCACTAAACCACATGCCCAGGTGCCACATTCCCACGCCTTTTGAACTCGTGCAGGGATGGCACCTCTGGTGCTGTGCTCAGCAGTGTTAGAAGCCAAGATTTTCACGTGGTCACCTGCTCTGTGTGCTGGGACACTGGGGGCTGCTCATCTCAGATATCTCAAATCCACAACAGATGGCTTCTTTCTTATTTTTTTTTTCTTTTTTTAAGCATTCCCTTCATGCCTGTGACTCTTAATAGAAAAATCCATACAGTCTCAGGATGTTTGCAGTGAGAAGGAAGAGCCTGGGCAGCAGAAAAGGTTATGCAGGACAAAGTCATGTTCCTGGGCAGAAATGCCACTTTCTGCTGGTACAGAACCCCAGGTCAGTGAGGGGCCTGGGGGTCCTGCTGTAACTGGCACTGCAGCCTCCTCTGGGTCTCCCCAAAGCTGATGGATGCAGGACAGGCAGTGTTAAGGAGCATCCTTCTCACCAGGGCAGGAGGGATGAGATGTCACCCAGAGGGGTGATTGGGCAGGGTGGGTTCAAGGAGCACATGTCTCCACATCCACTCTTCTCTTCACACCTTGTTCTCCACCTGTCCCTGCCCTCTCTCTGGGGCTCAGCTGCTCCCACGGGGATAGGCTGGTGTCCCTCATCTTTGCTCAGACCCTACCATCTCCAAGCTGGCAGTTAATTAAGCTGTTGGAGCCTTCCCTTGAGTCAGAGCATGGCAGACCTGTGCCAGGGGCTCCCTCAGGAGAACTGCACTTTCCTGGCAGACTCAGGATGGGACGACACAGGATATCCCACTGCTCTGCCTGGCGCAGTCTGGGGCAGAGCCTTGGCATCCCTGCACAGGATGGCAGTGCCGCCCTGCAGGGGTGGTGCAGGATTCCATCCAGCTGGTCTGTGCAGGGAGCCTGGCTAAGGAGGGAGCGGATCCAGGAGGCTCAGGACCCACACCTGGGGCTGGAGCTGCTGCTGGAGGAGGACCTGCCCAGCCCTTCCTCCTGCCCCTCACACCCCAGAGCGCAGCAGGAACCCCTTGCCAATATTGTCACACTCTCCAGCTCTGCTGCAGCACCAATGCTCTCTTTGCACCTGCTTACAGCTGTGCTGGGTGGCACGAGGGACCCCACACCCTGCCCTGGGCCTCAGGGGCAAATATTCCTTCCTCCCAGTGTCCCAGAGGTGCTGCAGTGCTTCCCACTGCAGTCCTTCTACCTGCAAGGCAGCAGGTGGGATGTGTCCTAACTCTGACACAGGTCATTAATATCTTTGATTAATTAAAAAAAATGCATTTCCTGCCCTTTTATTCCTATTTTTCCACCATGTGCATAACTACTTGCAGTATCCCAGCTGTCTGAAGGCCAGACCCTGACAGCATTTGGGGAGAAGGTCCTTGGGAACCCTTGGGAAGCAAAGGATGAAGGGCGTGGGATGTCTGCTCATCCCCCAAGACTTCAGAGCTCCAGACATGCAGGGATAATAAGGGCTTGATTACCAGATCTGGTGACAGTCCCTGATGACATCTGTCCCAGGGACTTCTTTGAGCTTGGGATCCCACTCAAACAGCCTGGAGGAAGATGGCATCAAGAGCTGGAAATGTTTTCTTTGGCTGGAAGCATTTGCCTGAGCTCCCCAGCGTTCCCACCACCCAAAGGTGTGAAGGGCAGGAGGTGCCCAGGAGCTGCAGCAGCTGTGGCCCTTCTTCTGTGGGGTGCCAGTTCCTGCCCATGGGCACCCCCAAGCCTCCTGGTGGGGGGTTTTGCTGAGGGGGCTGGAGCAGAGGAGCACACAGGAGCTTCTCACTGATCCCAGCTGGCAGCAAGCTCCCCGAGCTGCACAAAGGGCCTTTTCATGCCCTGCATAAACAAGCAAGAGGCATGAAAGGTTGTTATCACAGAGCATCAGCACCAGCAGCAGCTCAGGCGGGATTCCCAAAATAACCTCCTCCCAAAAGGCACAGACACACACACCCCCTTTTCCCTGCTGCTGGGATTTAGGGGATAAAGGCTTTGGGTGCCCCCAGCCCCTCTGCAGAGCCCCGTACCCAAGCTCTGTCCCCCTGTGCTAGGCAGGGCCTTCTTCAGCTCAACACAGCCCTGCCTCAGTTCCTGCTGCATCCCTGTGTCAGTGTGTCTTGGTTTGGAAAGCCAGGTGTCTGCTGAGGAAGGCAGGAGCCTCCTCCGAAATGGAAAATGTAAACCCCCTCCCTCCAAATTGTTATAATTTTGAAATTAAGGGGCTGTCAGGCAGAGATATGGGAGTAGGAATAACAGTTCTTCACTAGGAAAATTAAAAATACAAATGCAATAGCACAAACAAAAACAAACCTGTGCCAGAGTGAGAAGAGGCCCTGACACCCTGTGGGTCAGGGTGGTGGCAGCAGTCCCATCCCATGGTGGCTCAGCCCTCCTGCAGTGCCAGCTGTGCTTCTGCTGGAGCAGGGATCCTGCACAAGGGTGGAGTTTTCCTCTGAAGCTCCAGGGCTGCTGGAGATGGGCCTGGGCTTCCTCTGGGAATGCAGTGGGGAAGAAAGCTGCTCCTCTGGGAATGCAGTGGGCAAAGGCTGCTGTGGGGTTCCAAAGTCAGATTGGATCCAGGTAGGAATGCTTGGCTCCTCCCCTGGGCGGAGCATCTCCCCATGGGATGATGGAATTTTCTCAGCCATGCAGGGACACTCACTGGCCATGGACAGAAGATAATTAATAATTAATGGCCCGTTAACAGAAGAGATCTCCTGGAGGGAGGATTGGCTGTGGGAGAGATAAAGAAAAAACTGCCCAATGAACAGCAGAGAACTGCCCCAGCTCTGACAGATGGGAACAGAATGCACAGCCCAGCCACATCTTCTGACCTAAGACACATGGAGCATCTGTGGAGGATCCTCAGCAGGGCTGGCTTATGGTTGCAGATGGCCCTTCCCGACACCGGGGCTGTGAGGGCTGATTGAAGGTTTGCTCTGGGCCTGAAAGGTGGAGTTCCAAGAGCTCCAAGTTGCTCTTCCTTGCAGGAGATTTGTTTCCACAGCTGCACTCTGAAGCTGGGCCCCAAGCTGCACCACTCTGGTCTATCTCCTTCAAAGAAGAGCAGGTTTCCATGTAGAAGAGGCACTGCTGGAGCATGTGCTGGTCCTCTTTGCTTTCGTTCCCATAAAGCCAGGCCAGAGTCACTGCAGAGGTAAATTGAGTGGAGAAAACTTGCTGGAATGAAAGACCTTGGAGGCTCTCAAGGAGATAGAGCCATAAACCCAGACTGGTCTGGGTTGGAAGGGACCTTGAAGACCTTCCAGTGCCACCCCTGCCATGGCAGAGACACCTCCCACTGTCCCAGGCTGCTCCAAGCCCCGTCTAGCCTGGCCTTGGACACTTCCAGGGATCCAGGGCCAGCCACAGCTTCTCTGGGCAACCTGTGCCATGGCCTGCCCACCCTCACAGAGAACATTTTCTTCCTAACAACCGATCTAAATATCTGGTCATTTAGTTTAAAACCATTTCCTCTTGTCATATCACAATCTGCCTGTGTAAAAAGCTGCTCTCCCTCATTGTTATAAGCCTAAAACACTGCAAGGGGCTCCAAGATCTCCCTGGAGCCTCCTCTTCTCCAGGTGAATGCCCCCAGCTCTCCCAGCCTGTCCCAAAGCAGAGGGGCTCCAGCCCTTGGAGCATCTTTGTGGCCTCTCTGGACTCACTCCAGCAGCTCCACATCCTTCTGATGTTGGGTCCCCAGAGCTGGAGGCAGCTCTGCAGATGAGATCTCACCTGGGTGGGCAGAGGGGCAGAATCCCCCCCTCCCCTGCTGCCCACTCCCCTTTTGATGCAGTCCAGGATGCCCCCCTGGGTTGCTAAAAATCTGGCAAAAGCCTGATGCCCAAATCTGTCCTAACGCTGAACTGTGAAACATCTGCCAGCCTTTTGCAATTTATGCAAGTCCTCATTTATTTGTGGTTTTTTGTGTTGTTTCCGGTTTATTCTGCTGGACAATGGGAATCTGGTCAGGACATCCTCACTTGGGTTGCAAAAATTACCTCACTCTCAAAAGAGTGAGATCTTCCTATGGAGCTCCCGGGGCTCACAGGTCCCTCTGTTCACACTGAGGTTGCAGGAAGCTCCAAAGTTTCCCTTGTGCACCCATGGGAAACCAGGGTGGACACTGGACACTGGACAATGGACAGGCAGAAAGGCAGCTCCACCAGCTGAGTGGTGGCTGCATTTGGGGTCTAAACCAGCTGTTTTTTCTGGAAATGTGTTCAATTAATCTGAAAAAAAAAAAAAACTGAACAAATGTTAGCTGCCTTAAATGTCTTTAAATGTCTTGAAATATCTTTTAATTTTCAGTTAAGTTCCTGAAAACCTTACAAAATTTCCACTTCCTTAGTGTTTTCTGGGGGAAAAGAGTAGTCTTGCTGTCCCCTGCCTGCCCACCCCATCTGCCACATGTGGTATTTCCATTTGCTCCCATCACTGCAGCAGGAATTGGACAGGGATGCAGGAAAGCTCATTTATCAGTTATTGAATAGCCAGGAGAGTCCAGCACAGCTGGGGCCACTGAGGGCTCCCAGGGGATTATTTTGCCAGGGAGGCTCTTTCCCTCTCCTCAGCAGGCAGAGGTGCATTTTACATGCCTTCAGGGCTGTTGGAGACTTTCAGGCTTTAGCTTGGTGGTCAGAGGAAGACAGGCTGGGTTGTTTGCACCAGTGTGAGATGAGGAGTGAAGGATTCACTGGGGAAATCTGTTCTGTACATTCTTCTTCCAGCTCCTTGGCTCCCAAAGGGGATGCTGCATCCCAAGGGGACAGTGACATTAAGGATATCTGTGCTCAGAGTGCTACCAATGCAGTCACCCACTGACTTATCTGACCCAAATTCACTTTAAAGGGTGAATTAACATTTACATTTCTCAGACTTTCCTTTGGAGTGTGACAAAACCCCCTGAGCAGCCATCACTGTTTTCCCTTTGAAGGCCTGGAAGATGAATGCAGACAGTCACAGCAGCTTGCACACAACTGCAGGTTTTTTTTTTTTTTTTTTCCAACAACACAGTGCAGCTTTTCTCCTGTATAAATTCCCTACAAATACACACCAGTTGTGACCCTTGCAGTAAATGCTGTCCCTTGCAGGGCAGCCACCCCAGCAGCAGGCAGAGACCTCTTCAGCACTGTCCCTTAAGGATGTGGAAGGGAAAGCTGTGCCTGCACAGGGGATCTCAGCAGCCAGCTGGAATATTTGTTTGTAAATGAATGCCCTCCCTCAAGTTGGCTCCCATGCAGTGGGGTGTTTCTTTTTTTTCCAAGAGGTTCCTGCTATTTACCCAACTTTCCAGCTGGGCTTCTCCACGGCACAAAGCGGCAGGACCTGCCTGAGTTTGTACAGTGAGTCAACAGCTCAGCAGGGGATTAGAGCCCACAATCCTGCTGGCATCGCTGCCTTGGCTCGAACCACTGGACCATGCAGCCTCATTTTGTTCCTGGTACTCTCTGCTGGTATGTGGTTTGTCAGGGAAAAGGCCTCAGTGTGGCTAATAAAGGAGGCACTTTCTAAAGCATTCAAACAAAGCTCGCCTCATCCCTGCACTCCAGCCCAGCCGTGGTGCTGAGGGTCAGGCTCCCTGTGGGGCTGGGGGGAGGCAGCTGAGGAGCAGCACCCAGAGGCAGCTGGCACAGAGCCCTGGCACCCACAGCTGCCAGACAGGTGACCATGTGCTGACACACTGTGACTGCCTGGCTGCAGGGGACAGGCAGAGGCTCCAGGTTGGAGCTTCCCTGCTGGGAAGGGTCCCCCGGCCTCCCTCACACCACTGGAGGCCTTTTCTGTCCCTCACACCAGGAGAGCCACCGAGGGCAGCTGTGCCACCAGGTAAGGGAGCAAAGCCAGGCCCTGCGGGGCAGTCAGGGCACGGGGTGCTCTTGGGAGTCCTGCTTGGTGCACATGAGCTGAGGGCACCACAGGCTCTGGGAGCGGGCAACCCAGACCCGTGTGCTGGGCTGGCACGTCCCTGCATGCTTCAGTGTCTGCCAGACAGGGGGGCAGAGAGGGCTGGGTGTGCAGCATCCCTGCCCCTGTCTGAGAGCCAACCCCATACTCAGGCTTACACTGGGAGCAGAGTGGCCTCTGCACCCCTGTGCCCCCAGCGCACCCCTGCTGTGTATCCAAGTGTGCCCATGCATCCCATGTGTCCATGCTGTTGGTGCACGCAGATTTTGAAGAGCAACAGCCTCCCCTTCCATCTGCATCTCCTGGGGGGGTGGGGGCTGCTTGCCCTGACACCCCCAAAATGCACAAGTGTGGTCAGGTGCTGATGTGGCGATCTCCCGGGCCCGGCTCATGGGTGTGCCCCCCAAAAGCCGCTGGTGGACAGCCCGGGGTGCTCCACCAAGGGCCGGGCACCCCTGGGAGCTGCAGGACCCGCCGCATGTCCCGCACGGGATGGCAGAGGAGGCTCAGCAGGCCCCGGGGGAGGAGACTGAAAGTACCGGGTGCCTCCGCGGGACCCCGCCCGTGGCCGGGGGTGCGTCCCGCGGGACGTGCGTGCGGACACCCGGGGGGCCCTGGGTGCCCCGGGGACAGGGGGTGCCCCGGCGCACCCCGCAGCCCGGCGGGGCCCGGGAGCGGCTCCCGCGGCGGGGGCGGCGCGGGGCCGTGCGGGCGGTGCGGGCCCGCCCCTCCGCAGCGCCGCACCGCGCCCGGCCCGCCCCGCGCTGCGCCGCGCCCGCCGCACGGCGGGGCACGAGCGGGCACGGACGGGCAGCGGCGGCGGCCGCGCCCGGCACACGGCGGCGGAACGGAGCCGGGCCGAGCCGAGCGGGCAGAGCCGAGGTGAGCGGCCGGGGGGGTGCCGGGCCGGGCAGCCCCAGGTGCTGCGCGGCGCCTGCGAGGAGGGAGGCGGGCAGGGCTGCAGCCCCGGCGCCGGGAAAGCTGCCCCGAGCCGGGCCTTTCCTCAGCGGCAGCGGCGCATCCCGCTCCGCGTTCTGCCGGGATGCTGCGGGCGGGGCCGGCCCGGCTCCCGCGGGGTCCGGCGGGCGCTGCCGGCGCCGGGCTCAGCGCAGCGCGGGCAGGCGGCAGCGCCAGCCGCGTCCTGCGGGCGGGACCCGGCGACCCCCGGCAGTCGTAGCCCCGGGGATCCGTAGCTCCGAGCTGCGGCAGCACATTGAACCGCAGGGCTGCGATTTGAGGGAGACGATTTACATTAGAGGGAGAATGTGGAGAGAGCCAGGAACAACTTGGAATGGGTCCTCGCATATTTCTGTGGTTATTTTTGGAGTACCGTCATATGGCAGGAGGTGGGCTCTGGAGGTATCCTTGAGCTCAGCATTTTCTCCATAGGCTGGTTACCCGGGAGATTGTACTAGAGGACCTGCGTGGCCCTTTCCCCATCAGCGGTTTCTGTTTTTCCCATCGCTGTTTCTCTGGCTGTTTCCCGGGGTATTGTTCCCTCCTGCGTGCCCAGCCTTCAGCCTGTCTCGGTGGGGACCCTCCTGTGGGCGAACAATGGTCTGGGTGTGCGGCTGGGCAGTCTCAGTGTGCTGCAGGCGATGGCAAAGCTGTGCTTCATTCAGCTGTGGATGGTGTGAGGTGACTCCTGATCAGCCCCTTCTCCATTGCTGTGGATGAGGTGTGGCTTCTCCAGCATCCCCAGTGAGACCAGCCCATGCATCCGTCTCCTTCCTGCACTCAGCTGGCACCTTCCCTCCAGCTTTCTCCTGCTACACTTGCCCAAAGGGATTTTTGCTCCAGAAAGGCTCGGGGTGTGGGGAAGCACGTTGTTACTCTGCGCTGTTCCTTGTGGGTCTCCACATCCACGGGAGGGCTCTGGCTGTGTCAGGCCCCTCGGACCACGGCTGGAGAGCGGCTCTGGTGGCCTTCAGCTGCGTGTCCTTGTTGCCATCGGGCGAGTTCGGAACCAAGGGAAGGCTGCCTGGCTTTGGGTGATGGTCCTTGTGAGAAGGGAATTCATTACTCTTCAGTTCTGTTGGTTCAGAGCCTGGCTCGGCAGGCACGGTGCCCGTCTGCGGGCTCCCTGGGCTGCTCGGGGCTGTGCTGTCCGTGAGGACCTGTCTGCAGGTCCTGTCTGCAGGGACACAGGGCATGTTCTGGAAGCTGTGGCAGGTCCAGAGCTCCCTCGAGGCATGGCCTCTGTGTTTGGAGTCAAGGACCAGGGTGCAGCTGTCTCCTGTGGGCTGTGAGCCACTCAGGGAGGGGAGGATTCCCATCTCCTCTCCTCTTGCCACCGTCCCTGTGCCATGGGGATTGCTCTCCTTGATGCAGCCGTTCCCAGCAGAGCCCTGGGCAGAGCTGTGGGCTGCAGAGCCTGTGTTTGGCTACCTCTGGTGGGGGATGGGTTCTTGCCCTGCTGCTTTGGCTGCTTGTGAACGTTGTGCCCAGGACCGCCTCGGATTATTGATTTTTACCAATTTTTGAGATATGATCATTCTCCAGAATTCTTAGGGGAGATGTTTTGGTCAGGAGGAAGCATCTAGAAGTGGTTTTTGAAGTCCAGTATGGGATTTCTGAGCTAAAGGTATGAGTGTTCCTGGCGTGCAGAAGGAGAAGGTTTTGGTGCCTTCCCTGTGCAGACACTGAGTGTGCTGGGCCCCCTTCCCTGGGCTGCTGCCACCACCACCACCTTCCAGGGTAAGTGTCTCCGGGCATCTGATGTCTTTGTGGCCAGGAGGGGTGGCTGGCTCAGCTGAAGAAGTCACTGCAGCATAGATTGGGGAAAGTCTTTTTCTTCCCGCAGGCAGCTGAGCTCCCTGTTAAGCTCAGGGTGATGACCTTGGTCCTGGTGAGGAGCTGGATCCCTCACTGGTTTATGGAATTACATTAAGGCTTTCTGCTGGCAGCACTGAGCCCTCGTCCTGTGGGGGTTCCAGCGTCACTCCGGGCATCCTGCCTGCCTTCCCCTTGCTCCAGCACTGCTGGGGACTTCTGCTTTCCTACGGGTGCCTTCCAGACACACACAGACCACTCAGGTGCCTGACTAATTCTGTCCCTAACAGAAGAAATCTTTCCCTTAACTAATTAGGGTTTCTAAATTAGGAAGCTGCTGAGAATGACCTGTCGGTTAAAGGGCAGTGGGTGGGCTTGGCTCTTCCTTGCTCCGAGAGCTTCCTGCTCAGACTCACAGACATCACTGGAGTGTCCTTTGCCTTAATTCCCTTTGGCTGTGCACTTGGGCTCTTTTCCTGCTGCCTTGGGCATGGAGCTGTGGCACCGAGTGGCAGCTGGGACGCGACGGGGAGCGCGAGGAGATGGGCTCAGCACGGCTCCGCGCCGAGCGGCGTGGGCGGCTGTGAGGCCTGCCTGTAGTAGACTTTCATGCGGTGCCTGTCACTTGGAGGTCTGAGCTGAGCCTGAAGCTCTCTCTGCCAAAGGAGAAACACAAAACAGTGGCAGTCCCTGGGTGCTGGGAGCTCCTGCACAGGGAAACTTGTGCATCCACAAACACCTGACTCGACTGCAGCACCTAAAAATGTGCTGGGGCTGTGGCAGCCATGGCTGCGGGGCTCATCGCAGTCGGTGCCTCTGAGTCAGCAGCTTTGGGTTTGTCACAGCCTGTGCAGGTCTGTGGTGCTGAGCAGTGGGGCTGCCCCTGACCCTGCTGCAGGGGGATGTGGGGTTTGATCTGGACTCAGAGGCACCGTGAGCTCGTGCTGTCCCTCGAGCCTGGAAGGAGTTGTGTCTGTGCGAGCTGGAGGGAGCTCCAGCCTCCCTCGGGAACCCCTTCCAGCCCCTGCCCTGTGCCATTCAGGGCTGTAAAGCCGAGCATCACTGCTGCTGGCCAGACTTCCTAGGCCGGTCCTTCATCACCCTCTTGCCTGGATTACAGGAGGTGGAAAGCGTGGTGGGAGGAGACTGTCTTTGATGGGGACATGTTGCAAGGCTTCCCTGGGGCTGCAGATCCAGCCTTCCTCTCCTTCCAGCCCTTGAGTGGAAGCTCGTGGGTTGTCCAGGACCTAAGTGTGTCTTCAGATGAAGAGGAGGAAATCTGGGCAGCCACGTTTTCCAGTGTGGAAGCAGTGGCTGTGTCCTGCGGCAGCTCTCCTGTCCACACAGTGTGTCCCTGGTGCAAAGCGGGGTGATGGGCCCAGGCCCCGTGGACGTCCCTTGTCTTGGATGGCAGCTGCTCCCTCTGCCCTGCCTTGCTCCAAGCGGATGTGTGGAGCCATAGAATCATGGGTTTGGGTTGGAAAGGACCTTAAAGTTCATCTCAATCCAACCCTCCTACCATGGGCAGGGACACCTTCCCGGCTGTCCCGGGTTGCTCCAAGCCCTGTCCAACCTGGCCTTTGACATGTCCAGCCACAGCTTCTCTGGACACCCTGCGCCAGGGCCTCCCCACCCTAACAGGGAAGGATTTCTCCCCGATATCCAATCCTAAGAAGAGCTGTTGGGCTGAAACTTGGTACGAGAGTCAAGGTTTGCTCTCCTTGCACTGGGCAGGCAGTAATGGGACAGACATCCCAGAGCCTTGGATGGGTGATTTGATACAAATTCTTGTGTCTGCTTCTCCCAGTACACAGCTGAGGGAGCTCTGGATGCAGCTCAGAGTTGTCACTGTCCTGACTGGTGTGTGCACACCCCTGAGCCCACTCATGCCCCTTCCCCAGAATGGAAGCAGCAGACAGAGCCTTAAAATCTGGATGATAAATCTCTGGAAGAGGATTTTCTTTCCACCTCCTGCTGATGGTCTGTGTGTTGCTCTCTGAAGGCTCCCTGGGGCTCAGCAGTGCCCCGGGCCGGGGATCCTCCGGCAGGAGCTGCCACGGCTGGAGCAGCTGCTCAGCACCCCGGGCTGGCAGGATCCCAGCGCCGGGGGGATGCCGGGCTGACCCTATTGTGCTCCGAACGCGAGACAAATGAGGCTGAAGCTGCAGATCTGTGCCTGCCAGCAGGTCAGCAGTTTCACTCGGGCACTTGGCCTCTTTGTGGCAGTGAAATGTGGCCGCAGGTCGGGATTTGCTCCATCCCCCTTTCGGTGCCCAGCCCGCTCCCCACCAGCTGTGACTGGACCCTGGGACCACCTGGCTGGGTCGTGCTGTCCCCGAGCCCTCCCGGGCCCGTGGCGAGGCGCTGGGGTGGGAAGCAGGAGCAGGTGCTGCGCCAGTGTAAAGCGCATCCTGCGTCTGAGGCGATGCTGAATGGGGATTCACAGCCCAGCCCTGCTGCCAGGTTCCTCCCACCGGCTCCTTCCTCCCTCTGCTCCTACTAACCCACTGCCGGGGCCCCTCGCTGCCTGGCAGCAGCGGAGATGTCTGCTGGTATCCTTCCCCGAGCATCAGATGGAGAGGAAAACACAGGGTGGAGTCAGCTCCCGCACAAAGGAAATGTTGAGGTATCGTTTCTGCCTTCGGTGCGTTTTTGAGGTGGCTGGGGAGAGATTAAACAGGATCTTAACACATTCACAGCCCCCTTCCCACCTCATTTTCCTGTGAATCTGTTGCTGTCATGGTATCTTTCGGATGATATTTTTAGCTTTGCCTTTTCCTTTTTTTTCCCCCTCCTCTCCTCGTATCAGGCTTTAGAAGGGAAACACGTTTCTATGGGAGAACAGAATGAGCCATTTCACGAGACATTTTGTTATGGGCAGAAGAGCCGGGAAATCTGATTGTGTGTTTGAAATGACACATTCCCCTTTGTAATCAGCTAATCGGCCTGGCTGGGGCCAGTGCCAGCAGCCAGGCGTCCTGGCCGGTGGAGGCGGGGATGGCCCGGCCCCTCATGGCATCCTCCCCCGGCCATCTCTGCCGGACCATCCCCAGGTGGCCACACGTGAAGGGCTCGGGGGTCCTGCAGGTTTTTGTCTCAGCGGTCCATGGGAAGCAGCTGGATGATGTCATGGGGTGCGCTCTGGGTCTGGCAGTGTCTGTGCTGGCAGGAGCGCGGGGGATCGTGGCACCTGACACAGCTTTGGGGCTCTGGTGATGCTGAGAGGCATGTGGCAAAGGCCTCGAGGTGGGAGAGGGGTGGTTGGACAGGGGGGCTGCTGCTCACTGTGGGGAGGTGTCATTTTTGACAAGGATACAGACTAATGTTACGTGGTGATGGTGAACTTTGGCAGAGGAAAATTCCAGTCTGAACTCTCAGCAGTGCTTCCCTTTAGCAGATTTACTCAAGTCCTGATAGATGAAGGTCCTGTGGAGTGAAGGGGCCAGAACAAGAGTAGCCTCCTGGGAGGGCTGATCTGGCTTGGATCTGCACATCCCTACGTGGGGCAGGGGCTGTTACCTCTGCCAATTCCCTGGGGCTGTTCTTCAGGGAGCCAAGGAATGCTTCCTGCTGGTACGGCATGGTGGCCATGGTAGCATAACATGTCTGGAAGTGTCCAAGGCCAGCCTAGATGGGACTTGGAGCACCCTGGTCTGGTGGAAAGTGTCCCTGCCCACGGCAGGGGGTGGAACGAGATGGGCTCTGAGGTCCCTTCCAGCCCCAGCCATTCTGGGATTCTATGGGATGAGTAAATTCCTGTTTGTCACCTTGGTCTGGTTTAAGACCTGTCTGACTTGGGGTCACCAAGGGAAGGGCCACAGGATGTAGAGAAGGTGCAGCTGCCTGTGCTGTGTTTTGGGGACAGGGGTACTCTCAGCGCTCCTGGGCACCTCCATGCTGCTGGCGGAGCTTTGGAGCTCAGTCCCACCCTGGGCAGGCCTGGGAAAGCCATGGTGGTGTGGTCCATGGACTGGTCCCTGGTGTGGTCCATGGACTCCCCTGTGTCTCCTGGGCTCCTCTGCAGCTGCACTCCCTGCCCTCCCCTCCCCTGCTGTGCTAGAGGGGACACTGCGAGTCCTTGTGCCTCGGTTGGACCCATCAGCAGGTTTGCAAGGTGCTGGTTTAAATCTGGGTGAGCCAGAGCAGCGCAGGGCTCCTTCCTAAGCCCAGCCAGTGGTGCCTTCATCCGTGTGCCACCGTGTCCCCGCGGCTGTCCCCGGGCAGCGTCACGCCGACCTGTCAGGGCTGGCTGAGGTGGTGACAATGTGGGTCACCATGGGATGTTTGTGAGCCCGAGGCAGTGTCTGTGCCTGTCCACACCAGCGCTGGCAGGGCTGCGTGGCAGCAGCTCGGGGCACAGGCTGGCGTGGATTTCTGCTCTGGGGAGCTGCTGTTTGTGGGCAGGGTTGGGGGAGGCCTAGCTCCCACTGCCAGGATTCCCAGA
The DNA here is from genome assembly GCF_031753505.1 of Anomalospiza imberbis. Lineage (NCBI taxonomy): Eukaryota > Metazoa > Chordata > Aves > Passeriformes > Viduidae > Anomalospiza > Anomalospiza imberbis. The sequence continues at coordinate 16,038,043 of NC_089697.1, read as the reverse complement.
ACATTTCATTAATATGATCCTCATTGATGCAGTGTCTCACACCCCGAAATGGCCATGGCTCAGGGCCGGCACAGCAGCCGTGGTGGCCTCTCACAGGGCAGGGGGGATGGTCTGAGGGGATGGGGAGTGCAGGGGCTTTGTTTGGCAGTGTCAGCACAGGCAGGCTGGGGAATGCTGAGTGCCACTGCCCTGCCTGTGGTGGCTGCATCCTCCATCCTCCCTCGCAGCAGGAGCAGGTGCAGCCCTGGGAGCCCTGGCTGCCGGGGCCACTGGTGCCATACTCCTGCTTGGGGGTCTGTGGAAAGCTGGCTGCTCTTGTACCTGCCTGCCCATCTCTGCTGGGCATCTATCGACTCCCCTCCTTGAGCTGGGATGAGAGAAATCCAAGCACACAAACCGGGCAGCGGCTTGAAGTACCCACAGAAATCACTGGGCTCCACAGAGAATGAGCAAGGCCACAGAAGCGGCGCTAAAGCAGGGAGAGAATCCCACAGATCCCCTGTGTGCCCTGTGTCTGCTGCTGGAGTCCAGCCCGTGGATCAGCTCAGCCTGGTGGCACCCATGTCCTGCTGGAGAGACAGAGCCCTTCTCATAGGGCTCTTGGTCTGCTCTGCCTCCTGAGCCTCTGAGCAGGAGCATCCCCGTGAGCAGAGGAGGGAGGTGAAGGACAGGGAGGTTTCTCTGGGCTCTGGGATGGAGTGGTGTGGGCATGAGGGTACTGGCACAGGACAGCAGCCCCCACACACCAGTGGCATCCCTGAGTCACAGTGGGACACACACCCAGCTCCAGCGCTCAGGCTCCATGGCAGTGGTGCCTGTGGCTGGGGGGACCCGGGGCTGTGGGTGCCACCAGCGCTGGAGCTGGCCACAGGCTTGCCCTGCGTGGCCACCCAGCCCTGCTGCCCACAGCCCAGGACAGCTGAGCCAGTAAAACCACACGGCGGGGTGGGGATCTGTGCCCGCTGGGCAGAGGTGTAGGGAGTGCACCCAGAACCAGCACGTGGTGGTGACATCCTGCCTGTGCTTCCCCAGGGTGACAGGCACAGGACAGGGCCACGCAGGTGGCAGCTGCCACCCTCTCCTCCTCACCTCATCTCTCATGCAGATCACCTGCCCAAAGGTGGGTTTGTGTCCTTGGAGGTGCTGAAGCTCACAGCTTTATTACACCAGGTTTTCTGGCTCGGAGCAGCCTTTGTGCCTCCTGGGAAAGCTGCTTGGGTCGGTGCTGCTCAGGGCGGGCTGTGGGCTGCACACAGCTGATGTTTGCTTGTGCAGAGTGAAAGGATTTTGCTGAATCCATGGGAGAGGTGGGAGCTTTGCATAGGCCTGCTTTGCTTCTGCCTGGGGGGAGGCTGGGCCTTGCCAGTCCGAGGATGTTTGAAAATTAACCCTTGGAGAAGTGGGAGCTATCCCTGCTGTGCCAGACCGTGCTTCCTCCTCCTGTGGCACTGTAGTGCCGCTGGGCAGATTCTTCTCCCTGGCTAGGTGCAGTTGTCGTGTAAATAGGCTCTGAAAAGGCAGTTGCAGGCTGAGGCTGCCCCTGCTCGCTGCTGGTTCTCCTCCTGCCCTGCTGGAGCTGCCATGGCTGGGCAGCGGGGCTGGCTCCACTGCAGCCAAAGCCCTGCCAGCCAGATGCTGCCCTCGAGGCACGGCCGTGGGTGACAGAGGTGGCACAGACGGCCTGAAAGGAGAGCCTGGGCCGTGCCCAGGGGATGTGGTGGCACTCGGAGGTGTGTGGGCTCTGCGGCGTTACTGCTGTAGTAAATATTTGCTGTTCTCCAGGAAGGAGCGGGGCTGGCTGCACTTCAGGAGAGCAAATGGGGCAATCCACAGCTCCCATTTCCAGCAGGGAGATTTGTATGGAATCCAAACACAGCGCTGGAGCTGGGCAGGCACCCTCTGGTGACAGCTGTAGCTGTCCTTCTGAGCGCTTGCCATCATCTCTGGGAAGGACTTTTCCCTTCTTTTTAACCAAATCTGATTTCTTCTTTGCAGGTTGTAAATCGTGCCCGAGCCGAGTGCTGAGAGCAGCCCCTGGAAGCAGCGTGAGTTTATCCTGAAAGCTTTTGTTCTCCTTTCCACATCCCACATGAGGTTGAGTGGGTTTTACAGCACAGAAAAGGTTGCTCAGCACGGAGAGGTGCTGCAGGGAAAGGCCTGTCTGCCAGGAACCCCTGGGAATCTGGCCTGCTCCCACCAAAACACTAAACTGCTGGGCCTGGGGTTGTTGTGGCTTTCTTTGTGTTGGGATTGCATCCTGGTTCAGCTGGGACTTGGGCAGCAGCCCCTTGGCCCACAGAAAGGCTCCTCCAGGCTGCCCAAGTCCCTGTCCACTGCCAGAGTGGGTTTGGGGTCTCAGTGTTGGGTTTCCCCACTCTGGTATCCGTGGTCTCTTTTGTGTGGAGGATCTGAGGAAGGCAGTGTGTCTGCAAAGCAGCTGTGGGGTTTTGCTGGCTGTGGATCCCTGCCCAGGGCTCAGGTCCCTGGGCTCACGAGGCTGGGCACAGCTGACCTCAGGTACATGCTGGGAGAGGGCTGAGCTGCAGAATTCAATTGCTGTGATGCATGAAAGAGTCGAGGGCCTGTGGTCCAGCCTCTTCAGGGACACCAGGGTCCCTCCAGCTGTTGGGCTCCTCCATTCCAGAGCCCCACTGCCCAGCACGGTGACAGCCATGTGAAACCAGATGTGAGCAGCTTCCAGCAGCCGTGAGGGCTGGGGGGACAAGGTCCTGCTTCGGCTTTGGCTCTCTGACCTGCAGAGCGAGGTGAGCCTGGGCAGAGCTGCAGCATGACCCTCACCCTGGCCTGAGGTGGGAGGACGATGTCCTTACCTGAAAACTGGGATGAGGAGCTCCACAGCTGCACCCTGCCGTCCTGGCTCTGTCCCAGGTGACAGAAGTGTGTGACAGTGTGTGCCACAGGGCTCAGACACTGCTGCCCACAGGGTTTGGCTCCTGCCCACACAAGGCAATGGGTGCAGGTTCTTTATCCAGAGGTTCCACACCCAGAGGGTGCTGGGCACTCCCCAGGGAATGGTCAGAGCTCCAGGAGTGTTTGGAAAATGCTCCCAGGCACAGGGTGGGTTTGTTGGGGTGTCTGTGCAGGGCCGGGGGTTGGACTAGATGGTCCTTGTGGGTCCCTTCCTGCTCAGGATATTCCATGGTCTGTGGGTGTGGGCCAGGGATCTGAGTCCCTGCTGAGGGCTGTGCTGGGCTGCTCTGATGGGCTCCTCGGGGCTGGAGCTGGCTCTGGCTCACAGCAGGGCAGGTCTCCGTGTTTTATGAGCAGTTTCTCACCAGCTCTCCTCCTCCAGGCACTTTGCAAGATGCCAACTCCACCCGTGCCCGAGGGTGCAGGTCTGTAGGGAGAGTCAGGAGAAAGGCAGGGATTCTTGTGGCAGGGATTCTTGTCCTGCCTTCGTGTGCTCAGGGGTTTGGGAGTGAGCACACGAAGGTGAGCAGTCTGGCGTTAGTCGAGGCAGAGCTGCAGGCCCAATGTCAGTGGCGGATTTCATGTGGGTTTCATGTGCTCCTGCATGGCCTCAGTGTCCCCTGAGGGTGGGGTCAGGGTGCCCTGGGCTCTGTGCTGGGCTCTGTACCTACAGGGTACCCACGGGGAGTGTTCTGCTCCTGGGCAATGCCACCAGGAAGCTCTGCCCCTGGAGGGGCTGCAAATCCCTGTTGGGGTCCCCCATGCTGGGCTGGCATGAGGAGCAGGAAGGAGGACATGTGCCATCCCCATGGTGACTCCTGGTACCAGCCAGCCCCTTGCCCTTGCTGGTGGCTTTGGTGGCCCAGGTGCAGCTGGGGGCCCTGGCCCAGCTCTGGGTGTCTTTGGTTGCTCCTTGTATCTCGTGGGTGCTGCAGCTGTGTGCCCCCGGAGGTGTCCCCTGCTTTAGGAAGGGCTGGTGACACTTAGGTCATGGCACAGGGATTGTGCTGGCAATGAGCTTCTCCTGTCTCTGGGTTCCAGCAGCTCCCTCACTCTGATGCTGGATCCCAGTTCCTGGGCAGGGTTCCTGGCTGCTGGGGCTGGCTGGGGACTGATCCTGTGGGAGCTGGACATGGTCATCCATCAGCTGGCCTGATGGTCACTGTAGGTCCAACTGAGCTACCCCATCCTCCTCAATGGTGCACAAGGTGTCATCATTACCTTGGGGAAAATGACACTTTCGACCCTGACAGGGCCTTGTGGGGCTGCAGAGCAGAGGATGATGATGGTGGGGAGAGTGCTTGGCCCTGCCTTTGGATGGGAGAAGATGGGGGAAGGCAGGGCTGAGCTTGTGCCAGGCCTGGGCTCCTTTTGGTGCCTTCCCTTGCTCTGGGTGCAGTTCCCCTCCTCGAGCTCCTCTCCTCCTCCAGCCCACTGCTTCCCAGGGTGTCTGGCCCTGTGTTCTTCTTGCCCAGGGAGCAGCTGGTCTGCCCTGGCTGCCACATCCCAGCACAGGGCAGCTGAACCCATTGTCCCTGCCTTCCTCTGCGGGCAGGAGGAAGGATGGGAGCAGCTCTGTGCCAGTCCCTGGCAGGGTGAGGGTGTTCCACAAGGGCTGCAGCACCCCTGCCTGCTCCTGGAGTGCAGCCCAGGTGCCTTGCTGGTGCTCCGCAGAGGGCAGTGGCATCTGAACTGGGTTCCCAGGGCACTGGCTCTGCCATCACAGCCTTTGGCTCAGCCTCCCTGCCCTGCTGCACCAGAACATTCCAGGGCTGCTCTCTGGTGCCATCCCTGCGTGAGGCTTGGAGGAGGGCAGGGATGGCTGCAGGCTGGTGGTCCTGCTCCCTGCCCGAGCTGACTTGGCTGTGGCACCTTTTGGACAGTCACTCCCCATCCCAGAAAGCGGGGGGGGTCAGCAGGGCAGGGCCAGCTCCCGGCACCACCCCCGGGGCTGTGGGGATGTGTCACTGGGGAGTTCAGTCCCACAGCTCTGCTCACAGGCACTTTTTAATGCCTGCAGAGCTCAGGTGAGCACGGAGCACCTGCTGAGGCCCCCTCAACACCCCGGGCAGGATTCGGTCCCTGTAGGAGGAATTGGCCCAGGGCACTGCACAGATCCCCTTTGGCCTGAGAAGAGCTGTCGGGCTGTTTCACAGAGCAGCTGGGGGGATGAGGCTGCTCTGTGCTCCCTGCCTTCCACCCCTTGCTGCAGCAGGACCCTGGCAAGGCTGGCAGCCCTGGCACAGCCAGTGGGAGCTGGCAGTGCTGCCTGTGGCTACCAGGGCGGTGCTCTGCCTGTTCTGCCCTGCCCCAGGGCTGCTGCTGCACTTTCCTCTTGATTTGGGGCCCATCCTGGCTGCAAGACATGCCTTGGTCAGCGAGCCTTGCTCTGCGCCATCCCAGCTGCTGGGGCTGAGCAAACAGGTTTGTGGTATGTGGCAATGTGGGCCCTGAAGGCTGGGGGAGCTGCCAGCTCCCTCAAACTCTTGGGAAAGGCTGGCTGCTGGCCAAACCCCTGCTTGCCTTGGCCGAGCCTTTAACCTCTTGTGCATCACAACACTCAGGAGCTGGGCTCCCCCCGTGCTGGGTCACGGCAGGGCAGCCTGGCTCTGACCCCTGGGCCCGGCTGTTGGAGCCTCCTTGGCCAGAGGCACGCTGGGATCCTGCCCCTGCTGTGGCATGCAGGGGGTGTGCTCAGACAGCAGGAGCTGGGGCTCTCCTGGGAAGATGCAGCTGTGCTGCTCTGCTGGCCCCGTGCTCACCCAAGCCCTGGCAGGTGATGGAGAGCTCTGGTGCCACCCTCCCCACTCCTCCTGGCCAAGGGTTGGAAGGGCTGGGCTGGGCTGGCTCCTGCCCTGCTGCACTGGGGATCCCTGTGGGGCTGGGGGGAGAGGAAGAGCTGTCTGCTCTCACATCCCTGCGGAGGAGGAATTGCCACCTGGGACTGGTGTTTCAACAGCTTTTCTGGCACAGCAGGGCCCAAGGGATGTGGAGCTGTGGGCAGCATCTGAGCAGGGCCAGTGTGGGCTGGGGATCTGCCCGACTTGCTCCCAGGGGAACAACAGGGGCTGGGGCATGTCCAGGAGGGCACCTGCCCCGGTGCTGGTGTGCTCTGGGACATCATCTTCCAACAGCACCTCTCTGGCTTCTTCCAGCCCGTTTCCCACAGCCCTTGCTGTTCTTTCCTTTATTATGAGGCCCCCTGTGCAGCAGGCAGGACACTTGGTGGGGCATTGCAGGGAGCTCTGCACTGTGGAGAAGCTGTCAGAGCCTCAGGCCACTGGGCTTGCTGGATGGAGTGGGAGGTTGGGGCTCCTTGCGACTGGTGTCCAGCTCCCATGTGCATGTTGTCATTGAAGGCAGCCAGAGCTGAGGTAGTGCTGTCACTCCACCTGCTCCAGCCCCACCTTCCTCCAGCCAAAATCCCACGGATGGCAGCACAGCCCCTGGTGTGGGGGCAGGTGGGCTGGGCTGGAGTGCTGCACCCCCATTGCAGTGAGGAGTGCTCACTGCAAGCTGGTGCTTCATGGTGGGTTTTGGGTGGAAAACTGGGGCTGCATGGATTTGGGAGGGTGAGGGAAGGAGAGGGCTGCCCTAATCCTCTGGATTCAGCTCGGCTTTTGTGCACAAGGCTGCTCAGCTGCAGGGGAGAAGGTACCCGGGTTGCCGGGGAGACAGAGCTGTGGGATGTGGCGGATGCTGCGGCCGGGGAGACTGTGTCACCCTGGTGCTGCCACCAGGAACAGCCCCAGTGACAGTCCCTGACTGGATTGTGTCACCCTGGTGCTGCCACCAGGAACAGCCCCAGTGACAGTCCCTGACTGGATTGTGTCACCCTGGTGCTGCCACCAGGAACAGCCCCAGTGGCAGTCCCTGACTGGATTGTGTCACCCTGGTGCTGCCACCGGGAACAGCCCCAGTGACAGTCCCTGACTGGATTGTGTCACCCTGGTGCTGCCACCAGGAACAGCCCCAGTGACAGTCCCTGACTGGATTGTGTCACCCTGGTGCTGCCACCGGGAACAGCCCCAGTGACAGTCCCTGAGGCTGCTGCAGGGACACAGTGCTGAGCCACGTGTGGCCGTGGTGCTGTGAGCACGCTCTTCTGTGGCTCTGGTGCCTGTGGTTGCCCTGGCTGGTGCCCTGAGGTCAGGCCAGGCTGGGAGGTCAGGGGGCTGTGAATGCTCCTGGCATGGAGCAGGGCCCCGAGGCATCTCCATGTGTGTCCCCTGTGCCAGCCCAAGCAGGGTGATGCTGCCTGGGGGGGCAGGTGGCCTTGACAGCACTCAGCTCATTCCCCTGCTGACCAAGATGGGCAGCCCCAACTCTTGGAAAGTCCAGGCTTCTCTCCTCTTCTTAGAAGGGTCACGGATCACCTTCAGGTCTCCAGGAGGTGACCAGGGGCTGGTGAGCAGAAGCACACGGTGCTGTCCCAGCCCAAGCTGGCTGGGACAGAGGGCTCAGGCTGGGGTGGACCTGGCTGAGCTGGAGCCACCTCTGACTTTGTGGTCCTGGTCCTGCCTGAAGCTTTCCCAGGCAGGAGCTGTGCCAGCCTCTGCCCAGGGCTGGTGGCATGGTCCAAGACCTCCTGGACACAAATGGCTGTGTTGGGATTGGCTGTGGTGGGGCCAGACCAGCTGTGACAGTGGGATCCCTGCTCCCAGTGTAGGGCTCAGGGTGCCTGCTTGGGTCCCTCCTCTTGGAGCAGGAGGCTCTGGTGGTTCTGGTGGTTCTCTCAGGCTCTGCCTCTCTTGGGCTCTGCCCTTGGCTGTGGTGGGGAGGCTTTGCTCAGGTTTGGTTTTTGTTTCCCCTTTATTTATTTATTATTATGTTTTTAAGCTTTTCCTGCAGCCCTTCCTTCTCTTGTCACTTAATTGTCCAAGCTCCCTGAATGCTTGTCACCTGCCTGGGGGTAGAATTTGAGACACATCAAAGGTAGCTGAGCTTCTGCAGGCGCTGAGCTAACATCCTCTGGGAGCTGGGGAGAGATTAAACAGCAAGGGAAAAAAAACCAGCTGCTGTGCTCAGGTTTGGCCAGGAGGTAAAATGGAAGGGCTGGGGGAGAGCGAGGCAAAAGCAGCAATATTGGCTCTCCAGAAAATGTCTGTCCTGTGCCTGGGAGGGGCTGGCATGGGGGTCTCTCCATGTGGTGAGGCCTTGGAGGAGCTGGCTGGGGGAGCAGAGGCTGGAGCAGCTCTGCAGCCGGAGCTGAGGGCTCCGAGCACGGCTCCCAGAGCCCCTGGCATGGCTTTGGACAGCTGTGGGTCAGGCTGGGGCTGGCCCTGCTGAAGGACTCAGCTCTCTGCTGCTGGCTGGAGTGCAGGAGCGGGGCAGGGACCAGTGCCAGGGCTCCCACGGAGCGGCAGAGCTGGTGGCACACCTGGGGTCCCGCGGATTCCGAGGGCACAGGAGGGCCCAGCCTGGGAGCAGAGCTGCACAGGGCTGAGCCGGACTCCAACTGCAGCTCAGCAGGGGCAAAAAAGGAGTTTTCAGCTTTGTCCTTGGGAGTGATACAAAGCAAATGGAATAAATCCCAAGCAGTGGCAGTTTGTGGTGTCAGGCCTGGATCGAGGCAGTGCTTGCAGAGGTGTCAGCACCTTGGGCTCTGGCAGAAGTCAGTGCCAGCTGCACCTCCTAGGCCTTGGCAGAGCAGCCTTTGGTCTCCTGGGGCTGCCCTGGCCCTAGTGGGGCCTGTGACCAGATTCCCGAGCCTTGGTGAACCTGCACTCAGGAAAGAATGGATTTTTGGGGATGTTTCTTTTGGTTTAAAACCCTTATAGCAGCAGGCATTTTGTTGCAGAAAATATCTCCTTAACATATCTTAAAAAAAAACCCAAAATAACCCACCTAAGATATTCTCCTCCACTTCCCTGAAAAACCTTAGGGATTGATGCTGCTGGTGGGTGAGCCAGTGTGGGATGCTGTGCCCCAGCATATCCATATGGCAGCAGGGATGGATGCCCTGGCTGGGGGTGAGGGGAGCTGGGGACTTTGGGGAGCAGCCAACTGCAGCTCTCTCAGACTCCTTTAGTGCCAAGGGTGCAGTGCCAGGGGGCAGTGCCAGGGTGGGGAGCTCATGGAAGCCTCCTTGTGCTGGTGGATGCATTGATTTCCTGCCACACAGTGATCAGTCAGATTTTCAGGCGCCAAGTCAAAGGGAAAGCTTGGGTTTACTCTCTGACCTGTGAGAGGTCAGAGCTCTGCCAGAAACACCAACACTGGGGATGGTTTAAGGAAGCCCCCAAAGGTCTATTTTCAGGCTGTGGTTTTTCATGGTTAATACAGCAGTTTCCTGCTCCTCTTTCCAGCCAGCTAATCTGTCTTCCCTCTGAAGGGAGATGAACAGCAGCATAAATTGCAGGCAGGGCCCAAAAAGACATTTGCAAGAGCATTTCTCTTCCTTGAGCTCCTGCCTGTTTCACTTACAGATCTGCTGCTCTTCTCCTGTGAACTTGTAGCATTTTCTTCCATGCAAATGGATTGTGAGGTGTTTGGAGGGATGTTGGCCCCTGTTGGCTGAGGGTGTTCAGCCTGGAGAAGAGAAACCTCCAGAGAGGACTTGAAGCCCCTTCCAGAGCCTAAAGGGGCTCCAGGAGAGCTGGAGAGGGACTGGGGACAAGGATCTGGAGGGACAGAACACTGGGAATGGCTTCCCACTGCCAAAGGGCAGGGATGGGTGGGATATTGGGAATTAGGAATTGTTCCCTGTGAGGGTGGTGAGGCCCTGGCACAGGGTGCCCAGAGCAGCTGTGGCTTCCCCTGGATCCCTGGCGGTGCCCAAGGCCAGGCTGGACGGGGGTTGGAGCAGCCTGGGACGGTGGAAGGTGTCCCTGCCATGGCAGGGGTGGCACTGGATGGGCTTTAAGATCCCTTCCCACCCAAACCATTCTGTGATCCCAGTCAGCTGGACTGGCTCTTGAGATGGGCTCAGATGTGATGAAGGTGTTTCCATGTGTCCTTTCCCTTCCCTACGTGGCATTTATCAGTTTCTGGAGGCAGCAGCTGGACCTGGGGTGGGAGGGTCTCATCTGGAAGTGCTGCTCCCTTTCCTGGAGGCCTTTGGGCCGAGGGGGAACTGAGCTGTGGGGTTCAGCTCAGAGTGCAGAGGAGCACATGCCAGTGGAGCCATCCTGCTGCTGCAGCGGCAAGGGGGAGCCTGGAGGGCACCAGGGCTGGTTCCTGGCTGGTCCCAGCCCCCCTCTGCTGCCAGGCTCTGCAGCAGGGCCGGTGCTGCTGGCAGGGCCGTGCTGGCTCCAGCGGGATGCTGGTCGCTAAGCAACCAGCAGAGGTGGAGCTTCCTGGGTACCATTCACAGTGCATCCCTGCCTGCATCCCTGCCTGCGCCGTGCCTGAGCCCTGCCTGCATCCCTGCCTGAGCCCTGCCTGAGCCCTGCCTGCATCTGCATCCCTGCCTGCATCCCTGCCTGCATCCCTGCCTGAGCCCTGCCTGCATCCCTGCCTGCATCCCTGCCTGCTTCCCTGCCTGAGCCCTGCCTGCATCCCTGCATCCCTGCCTGCATCCCTGCCTGCATCCCTGCCTGAGCCCTGCGTGAGCCCTGCCTGCATCCCTGCATCCCTGCCTGAGCCCTGCCTGAGCCCTGCCTGCATCCCTGCATCCCTGCCTGAGCCCTGCCTGCATCCCTGCCTGCATCCCTGCCTGCATCCCTGCCTGAGCCCTGCATGAGCCCTGCCTGCATCCCTGCATCCCTGCCTGAGCCCTGCCTGCATCCCTGCCTGCATCCCTGCCTGCTCTGGCACCCCCACATCCTCCCAGGCAGCTCAATGGGAGCTCCTGCTGCTCACACACCCCCAGGAGAACATCACCAAACCCTGATTTGGGGTTTCTCTGCCCAAGATCACCCAGACCTTTCCCTGGGGAAGCAAGATGTCTGGAAGCTCTGTTGACCCTTTTGCTTGGGATTCCCACCTCAGCACTACTTCCCTGCCTGGCGCTGGGAAGCAGAGCCAAAAGAGGGGAGCCCCAAGGCTCCTGCACCTTGGGACTCCCTGCAGCCCTCTGGCTGGGCTGGGGGCTGGCTGTGGAATGCTGCAGGAGCAGCTTTCCCCTCTGGGACAGTTGTGCTTGGGGAGCCTGGGTGCCTTGAGTCCTCCTCAGGCTGTGGCTGTTTGTGACAGGGACACCCAGGCTGGCACAGGGACACACAGGCTGCCTGGGCACATTGTGGCCTTGGCTTCTGTTTCTTTGTGCCCTTCCCAAGGCACTGGGAGGTTGTTTGGCTCAGGTGACATCCTGCAGGTGGGAAGGAGCCTTCCCTGTCTGCCTGAAGGATGGGGAGGATGTTCTGGGGGTGGCTTTAGCCCTTCAGTGCCTCCCCAGGGCTGGTGCATCACTTGCCATGGCACTGGTGGATGTTGTGTGCTGAATGTGGAGCACCTGCTTTATCCCCAGCCTTCTCCTGTGCAGCCAGTGCTCCTTGCTGGACTTTGCTGGAGGAGCTGAAGGCCCCAGTTGTGCCATCAGATCATGAATTTCCCCTCCCTCCACTCCTGGTGCGTTCCCCCCTCTGCTGACTGTGCAAGCCATGCCTTTTGAAAAGTCAGTGTTTCCCTGGAAGAGGCACATTCCTGGCTTTATGGGGCTGCCTGGAGTGATGGAAGGGACAAGCTGGGCAGCCTTTGGCTGTGCAGGAAGCCCCAGTGGACTGCCAGAGCCCTTGGTCTTTCCCTGGTGATCAGGCAGCGGGGTGGGTTTGCTGTGGATCTTGCCACAAGGACCTGTCCTTGATGCACCCCCTGCTCCCAGGTGCCACACTCATGGGATCCTGTGCTCTGGGCTGAGTTTTGGGGTCCCTGTGAGCCTGCAGGCTGGTGTGGCTGAGCTGGCAGGAAGGTGCTGTGTGACAGCTGTCCCCAGTCAGGGAGGGGACTGGTGAGCAGCAGGGATGGCTCTCAGGGAGCTGAGGCTCTGCCTGGGAGCAGAGGATGGTTTTTCATCACTGGTGACAGAGAAAAACAACTGCTTGTGCTGCTGAGTGGCTGTCCCAGGGAGGGAGTGAGGGGATTGGGCTGGAACTGGAGAGTTCTGGAATAGCATCATCCCCGTGTCACCTCCGTGGCCTGTGGGACTGTGGAGCTGCTGGGCAGGTCCAGCCAAGGCCCTGGTGTGGCTGAGGGCATCAGTGGGGCTTGGCTTTTGGAGGTGAGATGGGAGGGGCCCGTGGTGCCAAGGAAAGCAGGAAAGTCCCCAGAGCACTGGGCAGGCAGGACACGGTCTGCCCCTAGGGAGGTGCTGTGACACCAGGGCTCAGCCGTGGCACATGATGGCTGTGGTGGTGCTGCTGGTCCCATCCTGCCCCGCTGGGAGCAGAGGGAGAAACCAGGGGGGGACTGGGGGCTGTGGGGTCTGCTGGCTTTTCCCTCTCCCTGCTCTGTGGTATCTGGGCTGTGCTTCCATCTGGAGAGGCACTGGGTGCTCACAGGGGCTGACTCAGGGCTGTCCCCCCGCCAGCTGGGACATCTTCACTTGGGCGTTAATGAGGTTGTGGAAGGTGTTTCTTGGCTTCTGAGGGGACACAGCAACTCGTTCCTGGACTTGTTTACTCAGCTGGGAGGTGTCACTCAAAAGGGTGGGAGTGAAACCTTGCTTCAAGCGGCCCCAAAAGGACCATGTCCTGCCGTGCGAGGGGGAGCAGGGAGGACGCTGCCTTTGCATCCTGGCGGGCTCAGAGGAGGAGGAGGAGGCGCCTCAGTCCCTCTGGGATGCAGCAGGCTGTGCTCCTCTTTCCTGGTTTTTCCTGGTGCCAGAAGGGTTGGGCCTGGAGCAAGCTGGAAGGAGGGTTCGGTCTCTCGGGATGGGCTCTGCCCCGGCTGCTCTCAGCACTGGCAGCTGTCATGGTGAGCTGCCATGGCTGCCTGACTCCAGCCTGGCTCAGGGGATGACTCCCTGTCTATTTGGTGGCTTCCTTTTCCCCCCTAACTTTCTCATGATTCATTTTTGACATGTGGCACAGTGCTCTGGAGCCTCAGGGATGCTGATCTCCACTTCCAGGGCGTCCTTTTGTGGAAGAGGCTCAGGCTGCTCCATTAACCCCGGATCAGGGGCTGGCACCGGGGCAGGAGGGCACTGCCCGTCCCCTGCAGGCGATGGTGCCAGGGGAGGATGTGGAGGGAGGCCCTTTGCTGCCTGTCAGCAGGGTCAGATGTCTCTGTGCTGCCTGGCTCGGGCATGATGAGCGAGCAGATGTCTGGGCTCCTGGCAACTGCTGACATCATGTAAATCCATAATTGCCCAAACACACATTCAACACATGTCAGTCAAGGCTGGGCTGGCTGCAGGAGAGCAGGGAGGTGGGAGAGCCCCATGCCACAGGCTCCTTTTGGGTGGTGGATCCCAAAGCTTGTGGAGGTGTCACACAGGATCACTGCCCTCATGTGAGCGTGTTCCCATGAGCTCATCCCACCCTTACTGCCTTTGCTCTTCTATTTTTCCCCACATGACCCAGTTCTTCACTTGGCAGCTCCACCCTGGCTGTCACACTCTGTGTGATGACGAGCTGCTGTCTGCTCTGTCTGCTCCAGTGGTGCCTCAGCCAGGCCTTGGCTCCTTCTCCCTGGTTCAGCATCCCAGGGCAACTGCAGGTCAGGTCAGTGGAGCTGGGCACACCAGCTCGACAGCTCGAGCCTGCCAGGCTGGCTCGGGGCAGGACAGCACCCACCTGTCTGGACAGAGGTGTCTGAAGCCATCAGCAAAGCCCTACAGGGCCTGTCCCCCGGAAGGGACCGGTCCAGCCAGCCTGGAGGAGCCCTTCCTGCCCTCCCTGGTCAGGCAGGCTGGGCTGGACCCGTCATCAGCGCCAGAGGGACAGGAGTGGATGTGTCTCAGTGGTTTCCCTGGGAGCAGCCTCCCATGGTCAGTCCATGGTGATTTCCTCACCCAGCAGGTTCAGACCTCTGAGCTCTTCCCTTCCTCAGCTGCAGAACCATTCAGGCTGGAAAAGACTTCCAAGGTCATCGACTTCAACCTGTCACTGATCACCACCTTGTCAACTAAACTGTAGCACTGAGTGCCACATCCAGTGATTTCCTGACCACCTTTAGGGTGGGGACTCCACCACCTGCCTGGGCAGCCCTTCCAATGCCTGGAGCCCTTTCAGTGAAGAAATTTTCAAAATATCCACTCTAAAACTCTGCTGGTGCAACTTGAGGCCATTCTCTCTCCTCCTGTCCCTGTTTCCTGGGAGCCCCCTCAGGGAGTTGTGCAGAGCCAGAAGGTGCCCCTCGAGTCTCCTTTTCTCCAGGCTGAGCCCCTCAGCTGCTCCTGGTGCTCCAGCCCCTTCCCGAGCCCTGTTCCCTTCCCTGGACACACTCCAGCCCCTCAAGGTCTCTCGTGTGAGGGGCCCAGAACTGGGCACAGCACTTGAGATGAGGAGCTGGTGCTGCCATGGGGTGGGACAGCTGAGGTAGGTTGGCAGGACAAGGTGACAGAGCTCACCTGGGCTGGTGTGAATCTGCTCACAGGCTGAGGTGAAGAGGGAATGCTCACTTCCTGCCTTTCATGCTGCTCTTCATGTTCCCAGTGCGATGGTTTTGAGCTCAGTCCCATCCTGCTGGGCAGGAGAACAACGTGCTCTCCTGCTCTGACAGCCTTCCAAAGGCTCCTGGCCAAGGGGTGGGAGGGAGCAGGCTCGGAGGGGGCTGGGGCAGCGTGAGAATCCTGGCGAATCCTGACCCTGCTCATGCTGTGGGGACAGGGATGGGTGTGTGGGGTGAGGGACCATGCCTGCAGGCACTGGTGGCTGCAGGGAGGATGGGGTGATGTGGGTGGTGGTGGCAGGGGAGGAGCACAGCCTCTCCCCGTGTCCCTCTGCTCCTGCAGGACTTGGGGTGCCCGTGGGAGGCAGTGTGAGGCCAGCAGGGACCTGCTTTAGTGTGAAAGGAGGACACGGGAGAGATTGTGACTGTCTGGGAAAAGACTTGGGGGCTAAAACACCCATCTGTGTGACTGCCCTGAGGAACACTGAGGGAACAGCTGGACCTGAGGAGGGAACATGGAGAGGAGGCTTGAGAAGAGCGTGCGGGGATGAGAGGTCAGAGAAAGTTTTGCACCAGAGGCAAATTTCAGTGCTGTGATCACAAAGCTGTGCTGCCCCAGCTAACGGGGGCCTGCAGGAGCCAGGCAGAGAGGAGTGAGCCCCAAGGTCCATGCAGCTGCAGGCAGCAGGCTCTGGTCCCTTGGGAGCAGCCAAGCCCTGCAGGCCGGAGGAGCCACTGGATGGGTGGGGCTGGGCCCCAGCAGGTGCCCAGCTGCCTCTGCTGGGTGCTGCAGGGACCTCCCTGGGCAGCTCCACAGGGCTCTGGAGACCTGCTGCTCTCAGAGAGCCTCCGGATCAGCCCTGGGAAGGAGCGAGGCTGGAACTGATGGACCTGAGCAGGCACTGCCCACTTGGGCTGGAGTCAGGTCCTGCTGGTTGGGCGGTGGTTGTAGAGGCTTCTGTGACCCCCCAGAGCTGTTGGCTTCTCCAGGACTCAGCTGTCCCTGTCACTGGGTCTCTGCAGGGCTGGGCCATGGGGGTCACAGAGGCCTGGGGACAGTGGGGAGCTGCAGAGCTTCCAAGAGTGGGAAGGCAGAAGGAGCTTTGCCCTGCCTGCTCAAGACAGGGACAACAGGCCAGATCTGGAGGGAGGGAGAGAGGTTTGCTGAGATGGAGAACAACTCTCTAAGCTGAGGAGGATAAGGCCCTGGTGCAGGTGGTGGTGCAGGAGAGGAGTTATGGAATCCCAGACTGGTTTGGGTTGGAAGGGACCCTAAAGCTCATCTTGTCCTACCCCCCTGCCAGGGACAGGGACACCTTCCACTATGCCAGGGTGCTCCAAGTCCTCTCCAGCCTGGTCTTGGACACTTCCAGGGATCCAGGGACGGCCACAGCTTCTCTGGGCGCCTGTGCCAGGGCCTCACCACCCTCACAGGGAGGAATTTCTTCCCAATATCCCATCTAACCCTGTCCTCTGGCAGTGGGAAGCCATTCCCTCTTGTCATCTCACTTGTCCCCAGTCCCTCTCCAGCTCTCCTGGAGCACCTTCAGGCACTTGAAAGGGCTCCACGCTCTGCCCAGAACCTTCTTTTTTCCAGGCTGAAATTCATTCAGCTATTCTGAATCAACCCAAGCACATGCTTCAAAAGTCTTACCCGGGCATCTTTCCATGTCCTTTCTGGGCTCAGATACCCTCACCTGGAGCCAGAAGAACTGCCCACAGGCACAATCTTCTCAGGGCCTTGGCCCATGCTTGGTGCTGCAGCTCAGAGTGGGGTCAGAGGCTGTTCTGCATCCTCAGTGTGTGGCCAGGCCGCTGCTTCCAGCCTCTGCTTTCCTGCTGAAGGACTTCTGCAGAGCAGGTGCCCTGTGCCAAGCTGAGTCCTGGTAGTGGGGGGGTTTGGGTTGCATCTTGCAAGTCATTGAGGAGTTCTCAGTCTGGCTGTTTGTGGTGTCTGAGCACTTGGATGCCAAAGGATTCTCCTCAGCTTTGTGGGGACACAAATGCTGTTGCTGTACATTTGTACAGAAGTGAGACTGGGGAAATGTTTTCTTAGCAGAACAGAGGCAAAGCCAGGTAAGAAAGGTTGTTCCAGGCTGGACCTCTTGCCATCCATCTCTGCCAAGGCTGCTGTGGGCCAGCTTGAGAGGATGTCTGGACATGGTCCTCCCCTGGATGCTATTCCTGGCTCTTGTTCAATCTCCTTTGACGCCCTTTTAGTCCTTTTGTCTATCTGTGAGATGCTTCAGAGGATGGAAATTTCCAAGTTCCAGTTTCCCTGCAGCAGCTGGAAGCCAGCTAAGCCACACGTGTGCTGTAGGACTCGGGACAGAGTTTCAAACACTCAGCTTTAGGGGTGGGTGCTGTGGGCAAGTCTGGGGACTTTGGTGCTTTGGGGTTTGTGCAGGAGGGGTCACGGAGTGATGGCTGTGTGGTGGTGACGCTGCATTAATGTGGATAAACCACCCGTTATAAATACATCCTGAGCTGCAAACAGACAGGGAAAGCAGCCTGGGCAGGGCAGATCGCTGCTCAGAGACAACCAGGAACGGCTGAAGGGTGTTAAAGGGTGCTAAGCAGGAGGGAAGGGGTGTAAAGCCGGGGGGTGTGGGCACTTCTCACCTGCAGCAGCACTGGGGCTGAGGGGTCTCAGCTCCTGGGGGATGGAGGAGCTGGTGGGGGGCTGGGAGCATGTGGGACTTGTGGAGGTGGGCATGGGGCAGCACCACTCCTGCTCCTCCAGGCTTGGTGGCATGGCCTGTCCCCTCTCTGTCTCCTCCATGGAGAGTGGGGAGGGCTGGGCACCTCTCCTCTGTGCCCTCGAGGTTTACCCTACACAAGGAGCTGCACGGGGGAAGGGGATTCTCCCCCGAACAGGGACCTGCCAGGCTCCTGGATCCAGCACAGCTACTGGGGAGCTTTGCTTTTTTGGTTGCATTTTGCAAGTCATTGAGGAGTTCTCAGTCTGGCTGTTTGTGGTGTCTGAGCACTTGGATGCCAAAGGATTCTCCTCAGCTTTGTGGGGACACAAATGCTGTTGCTGTACATTTGTACAGAAGTGAGACTGGGGAAATGTTTTCTTAGCAGAACAGAGGCAAAGCCAGGTAAGAAAGGTTGTTCCAGGCTGGACCTCTTGCCATCCACCTCTGCCAAGGCTGCTGTGGGCCAGCTTGAGAGGATGTCTGGCCGTGGTCCTCCCCTGGATGCTGGTCCTGTATCATCTCCTGAGGAGCTTTGCTTCAGCGAGAGCCCAGGGTGTCATGGGGACCCCAGGCACTGGAGCACTGTCCAAGATAAACTGGGAAACACAAGGATGGATATCAGCGAGCCTGGCTGTGTGGGAGGCCCTGGAGGCTCCCGGGAGCAGTGGGACACCCCTGTCCCATGGGACCTGGGACATGGCCCTGCATGTCCAGCCTCTGGGGAAGGGGGAGGTGACAGGACCCTGGTGGGCAGCACTGGGGGGGCTGGGTTGGGCTGGGCGGTTCCCTGCAGTGCAGTTCCAGTCCTGGGGCAGGACTGAGGTACCTTCTCCTCTGCACATGAGTCCCCTCTGTGTCCCACTGTCCCAGGGTGTCCCCTACAAGGAAGGTCAGAGCTGATGAAGGAGCCCATGTGCTGCTTCCCACCCTGTTGCCGCTCCGAGCTCACTCACTCTCTCTTCTCCCCACTCTGATCCCTCTTGCATCCCTTCCCTTAAAAACATTTGTCTCTGATAATTGCCTGTGAGGCCTGAGCAAAGACCCCCGAGGCCTCTGAGCTGCCCTTGCCTTGGCAAAAGCTGAAAATCCTCTTTCTTCCCACACCTGGGCTCCCACAGAGGGGCTGTGTCCTTCCCTGCAGCGTCCTGGGGTCCCTGTGCCATGGGCTCCAGGGCACATTTCTGTGCACAGCAGAGGTTCCTCATCTGCCCTACAGATTCTCCTTGGAGCTGGAGGTCCTGCCCAAGGACAGGCTGCTCCCTGGTGTTCCTGTCCTGCTGGACCCCATGAGTCAGTGGCCCCCCACCATTCCTCAGCGTGGTGTGGAATCCTGGCATGGACAGGGGGCCTGTGTTGCACATACTTGTGTTATTTAGTCTCCTCTGGGGACTCTTTGGGGTTTTTCAGGGTCCTGGTCCTGTTCCAGTCTGTCAGTGGTGGCAGTGGGGCTTGTGGCTGAGCAACCACAGGGTCCCCTCTCTGTGACAAACGTGGCTGGGAGAGGATCGGGTGGGGAGGAACCAGAGGGAAGCCTGCCCTGGTGTCTGTAGATGTTCAGAAAGGGTGAGTCAGGCATCCCAAAAATGGGCAACTGGGCTAAACTCCACAAATATTCAAAGAGCTGCCCCTTCAGTGAGTGCTCTGAGGTGGGTGTTGAGGACAGAGCTGAGCAGACACTGACAAGGACAAGTGGTCCAAGTGGGGTGTTTTGGGAAAAGACTGGTGTGGGCATGGATCAGCTGGGCCATGCCAGAGCTCCTGGCCTCCCAAATCCTCCCTTCTCCTGCTCACCCTGGGAGGGCAGCAGGGACACGGGTGGGGACAGTGTCTCCCTGTGGCTGGGTGTGACTGGGGTGCCCGAGGGTGCCTCTGGTGGCTGGAAGTTACAGGGAATGATGAGCCCTCACCTGGACTGAAACCCTCAAGGACTGATGGGGTATTTCCCTGTCTGGAGCCTGAGATGGCAGCTGGGTATAGGATGAGGCTGATCCCAAATGCCAACATTCCCCACCTGGGTGAGGGGCAGGGAGGGTGCCTTGCTCTGACTGAGCCCCACGTGCCTCAGTTTCCTGTCAGGACTGGGTGAGCTCAGGGAGGGGACACAGGCAGGACAGTCCTTTCCCCCAGCACAAGGCCAGTGCAGCAGCTCTTGGCCAGTCTGGTCCCCCCAGGGAGAGCCATTGTGCCCCTGGGCCCAAGGGTCGGCCCTGAGCCGGGCTGGTGCAGCCCAGGGCCCAGCCCGTGTACCCCCTGCTCCAGGCCCCCCTTCCCCTGGCCCCGAGCTGTGCCGGCCCTTCCTCTGCTGGGGGTGCAGGGCAGTGGGGCAGCCCCTTCCAGCAGTGCCCCCAACACTTCCCTCCTTCCCTGTGGGCATGCCACAGTGTCCAGGGAGGGATGTGCCCAGGGCTAGTTCAGGTGAGGGTTTTCAATTGATTTTCAGCCTTTCCAGCACAGCTTGGCCTGCCCTCCCCTCCCTCCACCCCAGCTTTATTGCTACCAAATTAATGAGGAACGTGTTGGTGCTTGAAGTCAGAGGCTCTGTCAGCAGCTCTCTGCCTTCCCCCAGGTTCCCAAATGCCTCCAAAAGGATGGCAGGCAGCTCTGCCAGGGTGAGGGTGCAGGGATGGGACCTGTGCCTCTCCGCCCCCACAGCATCCTTTGCTGGGATCTAAGGGCTTCCTGGGCCCCTGAACTGAAACCAAAGCCCAGCTCAGCCTTGACCTCTTCCAGGACTTGAGCTGTATCCCACTGTGGTCTGAGGGTGCTGGCTCTGCTTCCCTGCCTGAGTCACCAAATTGTGCTCCAGGTGGCAGTGGGGGATACAGGCAATGCCCTCCTGTGCCGTGTGGCATCACAGGGATGGGAGGAAACGGTGCCGTGGGGTCGGCAGGAGCAAGGGAGGACTCTGCAGCAGCACTGCCTGTGCAGGAGCTCAGCTCAGTGCTTGCTTGGGGGGCACTTTTGGGGGAGGGGGAACACCTGTGGGGCCCTCAAACTGTTCCTTCCCCCAGGAAGCATCTTGGTGTAGTTTCTTGGTGGGTGAGGAGGTGCAGGATCAGGCCCGGGCCCATCTCCCTGGGATGACTCAGGAATTAGTCAGGTCCTTGCTGAGCCTGTTGTCACCATGGCAGTCTGGGGGGCTCTTCTGGGGGGTGGCACAGTGGCTGATGTCCTTCTGCTGGCCTCATCCCTGAGCTGAAACACAGATGAAGGTCTCTGGGTTCTGCCTCCCCCCTCCAAAGGGCTGCCTGAGTTGGCCTGTGCCAGCCCAAGGGGTTCACTTGCCTCTCCTTAGAGTGGAAAGGTGGGAGCTTGTCCATGGGGTGCCAAGAGGATGGGGCCAGCTCTGCTCAGCGGTGCCCAGGGACATTCCAGGGGCCTCAGGCACCAAGTGACACACAGGAGGGGCCCTCCGAGCTCAGGAGGCACTTCTGCACTGGGAGGGTGGCCGAGCACTGGTGCAGGTGCCCAGGGAGGTGGTGGAGTCTCCATCCCTGGAGAGACTCAAAAGCCACCTGGACACATCCTGGGCAGCTGGCTCTGGGTGGCCCTGATGGAGCAGGGGCTGGGCAAGGTGACCTGCAGAGGTGCCTCCAGCCTCCCCAGGCCTGAGATCCACTTCTGGAGCAGCGTGCAGGGGCCTCTGGCTGGGCAGTGTGCAGGGGTTCAGCAGGGCACAGTGGCACAGTGGGTCCTCCCTGGGCATGGTGAAGGTGCTGATGCCACAAGGCCCAAGTGCCAGCAGGACTCCCTTTGGAACCTGTAGGTGTTCAGGTCTCCCCAGCCCTTGTGCACCCTGGGGGTCTCACCAGTCATGGAACCACTGAGGCTGGAAAGGAATTCTGTGAGTCAAGTCCAACCCTTAACCCTGCTCTGTCAAGGCCACCACTCACACAATGTCCCCAAAGTGCCACATCTGTATGTCCTTTAAATTCCCCCACGGATGGTGACTCCACCACTGCCCTGGGAAGCCTGTGCCAGTGCCAGACCACCCTTCCCAAGATCTTTATTGCCAAGAGGAGTTTCCACAGGCCCCTCTGCAATTAGTGGGTAGTGGATGCAGTGGGTCCCTTCCAGCCAGGCCAGAGCCTGAGCCCCTTTCTCTGGGTCCATCATTGCTTCCTGCCAGGGATGGAGGGAAGGTCCTTCCTGCCCTTGTTTTCCCCAGGCTACCTGATGGAGCCAGCAGGGACTCTGTTCAGTTGTGGATGACACCAGCCCTGACCAGTGCTGAGCTGCCCCCAGTCCCAAACCCCAGTGGCTGCACCCTCCTGGAGAGTCGGGAAGGGGAGAGATTCAGGGCTGGCAGTGCCATCGGGGATGCTGAGGCTGCCTGGGCACGGTGGGTGCTCCATGGGGGCTGCAGGGTGTGGGGGAGCTGCAGGCCCCACTGCAGGCCTGCCTGAATTGTGGGGATTGCACTGCTGAGGTGTCAGATTAGGGTGCAGAGCAGGCAAGGATTCTGAAGGAGTATGAGTTTGCTGGGAAGTGTGGGATTCCTGGTTCTCCCTGGCTGCAGGCGTCTGTGTTTCAGAATGGGACCCCTGGGCTGTCCCAGTTCAGTGGCTCAGGAGTCCCTGTGAAGGGTGCTCAGCCTCGGGAGGGCTTGGAGGGAGGGCTGTGGGGGCTGGGACCCCTTCCCTGCCTGTCTGGTTCCCCCAGGGCTGATGTTCTTGACTGGGGGGCCAGTCCATGAGCATCACAACCCATGGGTACCACCTGGGGAGCTCATACTGGTGAGCAGCTGGGCAGTCTGGGTTTCTCCTGCTTCCAGTGTAGTCACCCACACAGTGAGTGCCTGTACCCCGACAGCCAGAGCCTGACGGGGTCTCCCAGCAAGTCCCCAGACTTGTGCTTTGTCCCCTTGGGTTCCTGATGGCTTGGCATGCCCAGGACTCCCATCAGCGTGTGCTGGAACTGGTGGGTCCTGCCTGGGCACCGCTGCTCCCAGCAGGCTGCCCACACCTGGTCAGGGTACCCCAGCTGCCCCCCGGGACCCTGCCTGTGCTCCGGGTGTCCCCGTTGCCAGCAGGAGCTGTCCCTCTGCCCGGCAGGGTCAGTGCTGGGCTACAGGAACCCCCTGTTGCGTGGTGGGATGCGAGCACCCTGCAGAGTTTCCCTCCCGTGTTTGCTCCGTGGGGCTGTCCCTCCCAGGGGACGAGCAGGGGACGCGTGCCCTGGAGACAGGGATGTGCCGGGTGTCCCGCTCGGCCCTTCCCCCTGGGCAGGGCCGGTGAAGGAGCCTGTGTTCAGCCGCTGCTGGGACAGCTCGGCCCAGCCTGAGGCGAGCGGGGTGCTGGGTTTGGATGGCAGCGCGGTGTTTGCTGCCCCAGGACCCATGGCAGGGCTGGGCAGCGCAGGACAGTGCCAAGTTACCTTGGCATAGAGATGTGCAGCCGAGCTCTCCTTCCCTGCCGGGCGTGCGCAGGGAAGGATCCCGGCAGGAGTGCCCGGCCCGGGATGAGTCAGGTGCTTGCGGGGACGGGGAGCGATGGGGCTGGCACCGGCATCCCGGGGGACGCGCCCGGCACGCCCGGGAGGGCACCCGGCGCTGGGCCGGGAAGGCAGCCCCGCTCCCAGCTCCCATCCCATCCCATCCCATCCCATCCCATCCCATCCCATGCCGGCTGCGGCTGCAGTGCACATCCATCCCTCCATCCGTCACTGCGCGGGGCGTGGGAAGAGGCGGCTCTGCAGAAGGCGCTGCCTCGGATGCAGCGCCAGCCCGGCGGGATGAGCTGTACCGGGCTGAGCCGAGCCGGGCTGAGCCGAGCCGGAGCCATGGGCAGCTGGCACCCAGGTAGGGCCCTCCGCGGGCACTGCGCGGTGCTCGGCCCCGCTGCTGCTGCTGCTGCCGCTGCTGCCCTGCCTTTAGCCAGCAGCGGGTGCCTGGGGAGGATGCGGCTCCTGGAGCCTGGGGGTGATGGGGGCGCTTGGACTTGGTCTTAGAGGTTTTTCCCAAACTTGACGGTTCTGTGATTCTATGGCGGGGCACTTATACAGCTCTGGACACTGCAGATCTCTGCCCCTGACAGTCCCCTGTGAGGAGATCAGGGTTCAGTCTCCAGAAGCAGGGGATCTCCTGTGTTTCTGATTCCCCCCGCCCCGCTTCACCATAAACAGCTCATATGATCCTCTGGCCCTGCTGCAGAGCAGCACAGGAGAACTCTCAGGCTGCACTGTGGAGTGGTTTGGGGATTTGCATGTCCCGTGCCTGGGGATGAGGTCCCAGGGGTGGCACTAGGGCTCGGGGGTGGCACTGGGGCTCAGGGTGCTGTGTGCTGTCAGGGCTTCGGGGCTGCTTTCCTTGTTTGCTGTTTCTGTGGAGGATTCCCAGGACTCCTTGCCGGGCTCCCCTCAGGTTTCCAGGATGGCTGCAAGGCACTGCCTGTGCCCCTGTCCCCTGCCAGCTCAGCCCTGCTTGGTCGGGGTGCTGGGTGCCACAGTCCCGGTGAGCATCTCCGTTCTGCCTGGGGGCTGGCAGGTGCCTGCAGCCACTGCCCCGTGCCATGCAGCCGCTGCCACCCCCACAGGGTGCCCCCCTGTCCGTGTGTCTCTGTCGCAGCATCTGTCCCCAGCGTGATCCCACAATGTGATGGGGGCTTTGCTGCCACCATCAGCCCCACGGGCCCTTGGCAGGGGTAGGGGTGGAGGTCACTGGGTTGTCACCCGTCTCTGTGCTCCCCAGCTGAGCTGCTGGAGCGGGTGGAGCTCCGTTTGGGCACTCAGCAGGCGGCTGCTGCCGGCCTGGGACCGAGATGCTCCGGAGGTGAAGCCTCGTGGATGGGCAGAGCCTCCACAGGGAGCGTAAGGGGGAGCCCGGGAGAAAAGGGGGATGCTCAGCCTTGGAGACCAGCCCGGCAGCTGGGAGTGACTGGGCAGAGAGGGGGAGAGCAGGCTGCAGGGAGGGGAAGGGAAGGCTCTGCGAGAGGAGCGCTGCAGCGGCTGGAGCTGGGATATGCTGGGAAAGCACTGGGGTAAAGCAGCTGGGAAATCCACACTCAGGCTTGAAGGGGAAGGAGGAGGAAAACACCAAGGCGAGAAGGAGCAGTCAGGGAGATGATGGGAGGAGATTCCAGGCATGACAAGCAGGTCTGCCTCTGATCCTGCTGAGGTTTCCTTTGCAGTCACCGTTCCCGCTTACCTGTTCCGGTAGCCAGGAGCTCCATCCAGTAGCCTGGAGCTCCATCTGGCTCCAGCCCTCTCCCCTGAGGAGAGCATCCCCCAGCCCTGGGCTCCAGCTGCAGCAGGATCGAACCAGCCCTTGCTGGAAACTGGGCTTGTGCTGAAAACTCGTCCTTGCTGAAAACTAGGCATGGGGTACCAGGAACTGTGGGTGCCAGGAGGAGCCCTTTGGCCACTGCCCTGTACAGGGCAGGCTCTGGGCGTTTGTGCCCACTGCCTCCAACAGCCTCAGCACGGGATTTGCTCTAGTGGGACAGGCATGAGCAAGGCTGGGTACTGGGAGGGCTGGTGCCCAGAGGGGTGGGGTCCTGCTCCCGCTGTAGGAAGTATGCAGGAAGAAATAACTTTAGAACTCCATCAAGTTCACTGCAGTTGTGTAAACCTCTTTTACAGGTTTGTGACAGCAGATAATTCAGTGGAATTGTCCCTTTGGCAGCACTCTGGGACCCGTGTCCTTCTTGAACCCGTGGCCTCCACTCTGGGGTCTCTGCTGGGACAGCAGGAGCTGAGTTTGCACAGGGAAGGTGCTGTGGGACGGGCAGGGCTCCAAGGCTGCTGCTCCCTGTGTGTGCTGTGCTGCCCCCTCCCATCAGGGACAGCTCCTGCCTATGGCACAGAGCTGCTCCCAGGGCAACATCTCCTTCTGCAGCTCTTGAGGGCCATGGGAGAGGCCATGGGAAAAAAGAGGGACAAGGGGCTGGACAGGTTTCACCCTGAGTGTACTCAGGTCCCTGCAGAGCCTGCAGGTGCCCCCAGGGTGCTGGTTCTCATGTGGGCCTTGGTGTCCATCTCCCACAGCCCCGGGTGCAGGTGAGTGCAGGTGACCAGGCTGCCACAGAGGGTGACAGCATCCCACTGCAGGTGCCACTGTCCCCAGGAGCTTGGTGCTGCCAGGCTGGGGCTGACCGTGGGCTGCAGCAGCACTGGGGTGAGCGGCAGTGCTGGAGGAGCCCCAGCCTTCCCAGTCAGCCGCAGGGCAGGCTGGGAACGGCTCCTGAATGCGGCCCTTGTGGCTGTGCTCGGGAGCGTGGCAGTGCCAGCATGGTCCCTCCATCAGGGCTGTGCAGCTGCAGGGCTCAGCTGCAGCAGGGCCATGCCTGCAGCCACTGCCCCTGCCAGTCCTGGCTCCCTCAAACAGCTCCTGTGCAATGCTCCTGTGCTCCTCCTCCCCAGCAATGACCCTGTGTAGGGACCAGAGCCTCCCCAGCATGACTCTGAGGCCAGAGACTGAGGGATTCCCTGCCCTGGGAGCAGGGAGATGGTCCCTGGGGATTTGCCAGGCTCTCTTAGCAGAGCTCTGCCACCCTGGCACTGCTGTGCCGTGCTCTCGCTGGCTTCAGCTGGAAGGCAGTCCCTGGCATCAGGTTCCTGCCGCACCATCAGAAGGTTGGAACTGGAGCTAAAGAAGCAGAAGTGAGGTGGGATGAATTCCCAGCTTACTACGCTTAAGAACCCCCCTCATTTCCTCAGGGATCACTGCAGGGAAGAAAGTTTAGAAATGTCAAGTGAAAAACTCAGCATGTTTTTGGCCCAAAGTGATGCATTGTCATTTTAGACATTTCACGTTGATTAAAAATTCACACACTGAGATCCAAGTGGAAGTGCTTGGGAACGATCCACACAGGGACCAGGGCTTGGAGCGAGCAGCTGCTTGAATTTGCAGTGGAAAAAAGCAGCCCTGTTTCCTCTGTGGATAAAACAAACCACTGGTGACCCCTGAAAGCTCCTGGTGGCCTTGGCTGAGTGGTGGGGTCTCTCAGGAGGAGCTGATGCTGCTCAGGATGGGCTGTCTGGCCTGTCATGGCCAGAAGAACACGGCCATGGCACAAGGGCCTGACATCCTGGGCCTCTGGGTGTGAACTGAGGCCTCTTGGTGACCACCCAGCCAGCGCAGGCATGGGAGGGGAAAGTTCCTGGGATCTCCCGGCTGCGAATCCGGCGGAAGGCGTAGGCTTGACTCCCCGTCTTCTCCGTCACCTCCTCTCCGTTCCCTCCACCCCCAGAGCCAGTTTTAGTCATTTTCCTGGGAAGGTTTCACATCTTCCCACGGCTGAGGACACCTGAAGGGCAGCAGTGGGACAGGAGCTGTGGTGTGGGATGGGTTTCTTTATGAGTCTTGGTGACACTGAGCTGAGCCTGAGCGGTGCAGTGGATCCACCAGGGATGGGGCACCCAGAGGGTCCTGGGCAGGCTGGAAGAGCTCACGTGAACCTCACGGAGTTCAACCAGGCCAAGTGCAAGGTCCTGCACCTGGGTCAGGGCAGCCCCAGCACAGGCTGGGTGCGTGGGGAGCAGCCCTGGGAGAAGGGCTTGGGGGTGCTGGTGGTGACAAACTGGATGTGACCTGGCCATGGGCACTGGCAGCCCAGAAACCAATCCTGCCCTGGGCTGATCCCACAGCGTGGGCAGAGGTGAGGAGGAGATTCTGACCCTCTGCCCACCCAGGTGAAACCCACCTGCAGAGCTGCCTCCAGCCCTGGGGACCCAACATCAGAAGGATGTGGAGCTGCTGGGGTGAGTCCAGAGAGGCCACAAAGATGCTCCAAGGGCTGGAGCCCCTCTGCTTTGGGACGGGCTGGGAGAGCTGGGGGCATTCACCTGGAGAAGAGGAGGCTCCAGGGAGACCTTGGAGCCCCTTCCAGTGCCTAAAGGAGCTCCAAAAGATCTGGAATGGGACTTTGGAAAAGGGACTGGAGGGACAGGACAAGGAGGAATGGCTTTCCACTGCCAGAGAGCAGGGTTAGATGGGATACTGGGGAGAAGTTTTTCCTGATGAGAGTGGTGAGGCCCTGGCACAGGGTGCCCAGAGAAGCTGTGGCTGCCCCTGGATCCCTGGAAGTGTCCAAGGCCAGGTTGGGCAGGGCTTGGAGCAGCCTGGGATAATGGAAGGTGTCCCTGCCCATGGCAGGGTTTGGAATTAGAACAGGATCTGCAGGCATTACTCAGGGCTGCTGGTGTGGCTGCTCTATGGGCAGGCTGGGTGATACGACCACAGGGTCACAGATGCTCCAACTGAGCCACCTTGTGCAGCCACAGCCCTTGGACTCAGGGAGGGATGATCCCAACAGTTGCTGCGCAGCTGGACATGGCTTGGTGGGGAGTTGGCAGGGCCTGAGAGGCCTGAGTGGAGAGTGAGTGATGGCCCAAAGGGTGCTCCATGATCTGTGGAGTGTGGACCCTCCCAGGACACCTTGCTAGCCCATGCTGTGTTGGCATAAAAGGTTTCCAAACCATAAATGTTCTAAAAACATGCTGCTGAGCATCTCGGAATGGGAAGTGCCTTCCGCTCCCTGTTCCTGGCCCTGGGTTTGTTTTTCAGGCAGCTGGGGTTGGAGGCAGGAATCCACAGGGTCCCAGGCTGGCCGTGGGAACCCAGCGTGCTGCTGCTGCTGCTGGGGTGGCCAGAGGGGAGCAAACCAGCCAGCCCGGATGCGAGCTGTGGAGCTGTCCGTGTTTGCCATTTCCTGTGTCACTGCAGCCTTTCCCCTGACTCACAGCCTGCCTTTTCCTCCCACTCCTAGAAAACACCGAGTGAAGGTTCCAGCCAGTGCAGGGGTGTGGGAGCAGGGGTCAGAGCAGCCCCACTGCCCGCTGTGCAGGGATGGGGCATGACCAGGTGGGTCCTTGTCACTGGTGTCCCTCTCCACTGCTGGCTCTTGTCCTCCAGCTCAGAGTATGAAATCCTGGTGTCCTGTGCTGCTGCCACCAGCCCTTTGCAAAGCCAGCTCTTGGCACAGACAGGGAGCCGGGCTCTGGCAGTGGATCTGTGTGTGGACAGGGATTGGGCTCTGGCAGTGGATCCATGAGTGCACAGGGATTGGGCTCTGGCAGTGGATCCGTGAGTGGACAGGGATTGGGCTCTGGCCGTGGATCTGTGCGTGGACAGGGATTGGGCTCTGGCAGTGGATCCGTGCGTGGACAGGGACTGGGCTCTGGCAGTGGATCTGTGCATGGACAGGGATTGGGCTCTGGCAGTGGATCTGTGCGTGCACAGGGATTGGGCTCTGGCAGTGGATCTGTGTGTGGACAGGGATTGGGCTCTGGCAGTGGATCCGTGAGTGGACAGGGATTGGGCTCTGGCAGTGGATCCGTGAGTGGACAGGGATTGGGCTCTGGCAGTGGATCCGTGAGTGGACAGGGATTGGGCTCTGGCAGTGGATCCGTGAGTGGACAGGGATTGGGCTCTGGCAGTGGATCTGTGCGTGGACAGGGATTGGGCTCTGGCAGTGGATCCGTGTGAGACAGAGATGGGCACATCCCAAGCCTGTCCCAGCCTCCCCCGAGCAGCCAGGGCATCCCAGCCGGCTGCCCGGGCAGCATCCCCCAGCCCCGGCTGACACCTGCTGTCTCTCCCCCGGGTGGCGGTAACCAGCGCGGTGACCGGCGGTCATGACCACGGAGACGGGCCCCGGCTCTGAGGTGAGGAACGCGCAGGAGGACGCTCCGCAGCAGCAGCTGGAGGCAGCCGCCCAGGGCCCCACGGCCGCGCCCAGCCCCGCCGGCCGCGACACCGACCCCAATGAGAAGCTCGGGGCGCAGCCCGACACCCGAAACATGGAGCCGGTGAGTGGGTGTCGGCCGGGGGCCGTGAGAGGGGTCGGGCAGGAGCAGCACGGGACGAGCCGTGCCACCGGTCGCTGCTGGCCGTGGTGCAGAGGCGGGCCCGGCCCGTGGGCCCGAGGGGCAGCCCCAGAGGAGCCCCTGAGGCGGGGCTGGCCGGGCCTGCCGCTGCCCGCGCTGCCCGCACAGCTGCTGCAGGCAGGACGGGCCGCGGGAGCCGTGTGGGGAGTGCCGGTGCGGTGGGAACGGCCCTGCTGGCCCGGCCGGGAGAGAGTGGTGCTGAGTCCCCAGCTGAGCTGCCCCGGGCCCGGCCGGGAGGGAGTGGTGCCGAGTCCCCAGCTGAGCTGCCCCGGGCCCGGCCGGGAGGGAGTGGTGCCCTGTCCCCAGCTGAGCTGCCCCGGGCCCGGCCGGGAGGGAGTGGTGCCGTGTCCCCAGCTGAGCTGCCCCGGGCCCGGCTGGGAGCCCCGGCTGCAGCCGGTGTTGGCTGTGGAGCTGCTGGGGACATGAGCTGCTGCCCTGGTGGTTGGGCAGGGAGGATTTGGGTGCCCAACTGACCCCAGGTGTCCGTTTTCCAGGGAGGTGGGCTATGCTGGCAGTGTGGGTTGGTGGAACTGGCCTTGGCTGGGCACGGTCCATCCGCAGCTGCCCTGCTCTGCTGTGCCGAGCCTTCCCCCTCTGCCCTTGGGTCCCTCGGGCAGTGGTGCCAGGTAACCCTCTGTGTGTCCCTGCTCCAGGGCACAGACATGGAGGACAAGGACTACAGTGAGACCGATGGGCTCTCTGACAAAACAACTCCCAGCAAGACCCAGAAATCACCCCAGAAAACCACCAAGAAAGTGAAGAGTGCCCTGTGCAGGGTGACCCTGCTCGATGCGTCCGAGTACGAGTGTGAGGTGGAGGTGAGTCCCAGATTTTGGGGGCCTGTGCTGGCACCAAGGAGGGGACACTCCTGGGACCCTGCCCAGTCCAGAGAGTCCTGAAGGACAGGACTCATCCTAGGACAGCTTTTTAGTACCTCTGTCCTACAGAAAAACACACACAGAAATAGTAATTTAAGTTGAAATTTCAAAATTAGTTAAAAATCTGGAAAGAAAGACCCTTGCAGGGAATATCAACCCAGTGAAACCAAATTTGGCAGCTACTCATAAGAGAAAACAGTGTCTAAGTCAGAAGCTTAGTGGCTGGGGATAGAGCTCTGCCTGGCAGTTCAGGCACCTGGCAGTGGCTGCAGGATGGGACAGAGGGGACATACACCTGGCAGTGGCTGCAGGATGGGATAGAGGGGACATGCACCTGGCAGTGGCTGCAGGATGGGACAGAGGGGACGTGCACCTGGCAGTGGCTGCAGGATGGGACAGAGGGGACATGCACCTGGCAGTGGCTGCAGGATGGGACAGAGGGGACATACACCTGGCAGTGGCTGCAGGATGGGACAGAGGGGACGTGCACCTGGCAGTGGCTGCAGGATGGGACAGAGGGGACGTGCACCTGGCAGTGGCTGCACCAAGTGTGCTCTCCATCACTCCACATGCTCCTGGATCCTGGTGGCTCTTGTTATGCTGTGCTGGGGGATCCAGCCACCACTGCCACCAGGAGCCCATCCCTGCAGCCCTGGGACACCCTTTGGCACCACTTTAGGGACACACAGGTGATCCTGGAGCTGCAAGGCTGGGATATGGTGAAGCCCACGCTGGGTGAGAGCATGTTTTGGTGGTCACCTGGAGGGGGTCCAGGAGCCCAAGGGACCAGTTGACCATCATCCTGTCCATGTCTCTGACAGAAACACGCCCGCGGTCAGGTGCTCTTTGACATGGTGTGCGAGCACCTCAACCTCCTGGAGAAGGACTACTTCGGCCTCACCTTCTGTGATTCGGACAGCCAGAAGGTGAGCACGGGGGGTCCCTCTGCAGCCAACCCCTCCAAGGTGGGGGCCCCCCTGACCTGCTGTCTCCTCATTGCAGAACTGGCTGGACCCCTCCAAGGAGATCAAGAAGCAGATCCGCAGTAAGTGCCTGGGCAGGGTCCATCCTCCCCAGCCCTGGGGTGTCCCATGCGGCTCCTGGATGGCTCAGTGTGGCTGTCCTGTGGCAGGTCACCTCCCCTCCTGCCCTGGAGGGGACCTTTGGCAACTGGCCTGGGGACAGGGATGCTGTTGCTCATTCAGCTGTTTGTTACCCACCTCTTCTCTTACTCATGAGAGGCGAGGGGACAAAGGACTCTGTCTGTGCCACTGGAGAGCTGTCTGAGACATGGTGCTGCTCTGGACACCACCTGCCCTGTGCAGGGAGGACAGGGATGGTAGGGAGAGTGGGGGCCTTGCTGAGAGAGGTCCTGGGGTGCATTTGCCACGGTATTGCCTTGCTGGGATGGCAGAAGAGCTGTTGCCCAAAGTGTCACCTTCTGGGATATAGGAGGCTTTTACTGGGCACTGAGCTTGTGGCTCCTGCAGTTGTGATGCTTTGCTGTCCTGAGCTCTCTGGGGAGAATTCCCCAAAAGTTGTGCTGGAGTCCCAGGTGCTGAGCCCCTGGCAGCTCCTGGAGCCCTCTTGTCCCTGCCCTGTGCAAGGCTTGGAGGGAGCAGCAGGCTTCTCTGGACACATGCATGCTCCTGTGTCCTGTGTGCAGCCCCATGGGTGCTGTCCTGAACTGCTCTCTCCCCTCCCTAGGCGGGCCCTGGAACTTTGCCTTCACTGTGAAGTTCTACCCTCCAGACCCTGCCCAGCTCACAGAGGACATCACCAGGTGAGGACCATGGGCCTCCTTCCCAGGGAGTCCCAGCCTGCTGTGGCATGCACAAGTCTCCTTCCTGGGGAGCCCCAGCCTGCCCTGGGGGGCACCAGATTGGTTCCTGGGGAACCCCAGCCTGCTGCCCTGCCCCACTCTGACCGCCTGCCCCTCCTGCAGATACTACCTGTGCCTGCAGCTCCGTGCTGACATCATCACGGGCCGCCTTCCCTGCTCCTTCGTCACCCACGCCCTGCTGGGCTCCTACGCCGTCCAGGCCGAGCTGGGTGACCATGACACTGAGGAGCATGTGGGCAACTACGTGAGCGAGCTGCGCTTCGCCCCCAACCAGACGCGGGAGCTGGAGGAGCGCATCATGGAGCTGCACAAGACCTACCGGTGAGCCCCAGGAGGGGACAGCACGGACAGCTGCCCCATGCCCCTGGGGCACCCAGCCACGTGTCCCCCTCTCTGTCTCCCTGCAGGGGAATGACCCCTGGGGAAGCAGAGATCCACTTCCTGGAGAATGCCAAGAAGCTCTCCATGTACGGGGTGGACCTGCACCACGCCAAGGTACAGGGCTAGGGGCCATAAGAGCACTGCCCCTTCCCAGCCTGCTCCTGCCCACTTTCCTCCTGTAGGGAAGGCTCCTGGCATGGCTTTGGGTGGCACCAGAGAAGCACCAGAGATCAAACTCCACCAGCCTGGAGTTCAGTGTTCCCTCTGCCAGCCAGCACTCTGCAGGAGGGATGTGGCACTGCTGGCCAGGCTGGCTCTTGCCAAGCTGCTGACCTGTCCCCTCCTGTCCTCTCCAGGACTCAGAGGGCATCGACATCATGCTGGGCGTCTGCGCCAATGGTCTCCTCATCTACAGGGACCGGCTGCGCATCAACCGCTTCGCCTGGCCCAAGATCCTCAAGATTTCCTACAAGAGGAGCAACTTCTACATCAAGATCCGCCCAGGGGAGGTGGGTGCCTGGTGCTGGTGCAGCCCCTGGGTACCTGTCCTGAGGCTGATCGTGAGGATTTCCTCACCTGGCTCCGGCCTCTGCTCCAAGGATTCCACATTTATGACCGTGCTGGCCAAGAGAGCACATTTCCTATGGCATGGATTTTCTTTTGTGTTTTGTCGTGACTTCAGCAGCTGAGGGATGCCAGGATCCCATCCCTGACAGATGCTATGACCCTGCTGGTATAGGGAGCTTGTCCAGGAATGGGGGTTGAGGGCCAATCTTCACAAGTTTTTTTCATTCATTTTCAGTCTTTATTTTCACTCATTTATAGTAGGAAAATGCATTTCCACTCATGTGTTTCAGCAAGCTGGAGGGCAAGGACAGTACACATGGGAGTGGTGACCTCATACCAAAACAGCTGTAAAAGCTTTTTGTTTCTTGAGGGAATTTGTCTTGCACAGAAAAGCCATTTACAGCTGAGGAAAGTACTTAGCCAGAGGTGTGGGGTGTATCCCATCACTCTGCTGGGCATGGTGCTGGGCATGGACCATCCCACCATGGATTTGAAGAAGATTTTTGATGGTCTTTTGCATGGTCACAGCTCCTGCCAGGGGAACCTGAGGACCTTGGCAAGGTCCTGGCATGTCCCCTGGGACAGGATGTGCCTGTAACAGCCTGTCTCTGTCTCCCCCAAGTACGAACAGTTTGAGAGCACCATTGGCTTCAAGCTGCCCAACCACCGCTCAGCCAAGAGGCTCTGGAAGGTCTGCATAGAGCATCACACCTTCTTCAGGTGAGGCACCTTCTCTAGACCTTCTCCAGGCCTCCTTTCCTGGAGGGCAGACACATTCCTGCTTCTGCTGCAGTGGGTGCACATGGGGAGCAGTGCCAGGAGGCCTGACTGGGGCTCGCTGACACTGTCCCACCCCTGTGATCCCTAGGCTGGTGTCCCCAGAGCCACCCCCCAAGGGCTTCCTGGTGATGGGCTCCAAGTTTCGGTACAGCGGGCGCACGCAGGCGCAGACGCGCCAGGCCAGCGCCCTCATCGACCGCCCCGCGCCCTTCTTTGAGCGCTCCTCCAGCAAACGCTACACCATGTCCCGCAGCCTGGACGGAGGTACAGGGGATCAGGGGGACGCTGCTGCACTGGCACGAACAGGGGAAGCTGCCCGGCCTCGCTGGGCGGGGTCACAGCAGCATCAGGCTTCCTTCTGGAGGCTGTCCCCAGCCTCATCCCCGTGGCGCAGGGGCTGTCCCCACCCCAAGGGCTAGCTCAGACTGTGCATGAACAGAGGGACATGGTAGGGCTGGGGTCAGGCAGCTCAGGGACACATCACCCGCTCCCCTGTACCCTGGGACCCCTGGAACTACCTGCCCCGGGTGTGAGCTGGCAAAGTCATGGGGACTGGGGCAGGAGCAGGGTGACAGGGCTGCAGTGACCCGGCTGTCAGAGCTGGCAGGGGCAGGGTGACAGGGCTGCAGTGACCCGGCTGTCAGAGCTGGCAGGGGCAGGGTGGCAGGGCTGCAATGACCCAGCTGTCAGAGCTGGCAGGGGCAGGGTGGCAGGGCTGCAGTGACCCAGCTGTCAGAGCTGGCAGGGGCAGGGTGGCAGGGCTGCAATGACCCAGCTGTCAGAGCTGGCAGGGGCAGGGTGGCAGGGCTGCAGTGACCCAGCTGTCAGAGCTGGCAGGGGCAGGGTGGCAGGGCTGCAGTGACCCAGCTGTCAGAGCTGGCAGGGGCAGGGTGGCAGGGCTGCAGTGACCCGGCTGTCAGAGCTGGCAGGGGCAGGGTGGCAGGGCTGCAGTGACCCAGCTGTCAGAGCTGGCAGGGGCAGGGTGGCAGGGCTGCAGTGACCCAGCTGTCAGAGCTGGCAGGGGCAGGGTGGCAGGGCTGCAGTGACCCGGCTGTCAGAGCTGGCAGGGGCAGGGTGGCAGGGCTGCAGTGACCCAGCTGTCAGAGCTGGCAGGGGCAGGGTGGCAGGGCTGCAGTGACCCAGCTGTCAGAGCTGGCAGGGGCAGGGTGGCAGGGCTGCAGTGACCCAGCTGTCAGAGCTGGCAGGGGCAGGGTGGCAGGGCTGCAGTGACCCAGCTGTCAGAGCTGGCAGGGGCAGGGTGGCAGGGCTGCAGTGACCCGGATGTCCTCCATGGGCAGAGTTCTCGCGCCCAGCCTCTGTCAGCGAGAACCATGACGCCGGGCCTGAGGGTGAGAAGCAGGATGAGGACGGTGAGTCTGGCAGCAGGAGACGCTCTGAGACGGAGGATGAGGAGGTGACCACCCCGACAAAGATCAAGGAGCTGAAGGTACAGCCGAGGTGGGCAGAAGAGGGTGGGGGTGGAGGAGTAGGCAGGCAGGGCCCGGGCACAGGCAGCAGGGCTGGGCGGCAGGCAGGAAGGGTCACCTCGGGGCAGGGTCCCTGCAGCCCTGCTGGTGTCACCTGTGGCCCAGGCTGGTGGGACCCTTAGGATGTGGCTCTTGGCCCCACCGGTGCAAGTGGAGCTGTCACAGGGGTTCATCTTAACTTGGATTCCCCAGAGCCCTCCAGGTGGTGTCAAGGCTCATCCCCAGGCAGGGCTGGACCTGGGAGCAGCCCGGTTCTGGGGCAGGGATGGGGACAGGCTGAGCACATCAGTGCCCATCACTGCCTGGGCACAGCCCACCCCATCCTGCCCTGGTCCCTGGGCTGTCCCAGCCCATTTCAGCCCCGTGCTGGGAGGGGAGGGGGGTCCCTACCAGCCTATCAGCTTAACTGTGGTGTTTGTGACAAGTGCCCTCAACTGACCCTGCTGGTTACTTTTAACTCTCTCTTTGCTGCCAGCCGGAGCACGAAACAACCCCCAGGCACAAGCAGGAGGTATTCTCTCTCTGGAGTATCTTAGTCCTCATTGGTCCATCATATTGTCCATCCTTCCCAAAACAAGTCCGTCTGTCACCCTATTTACTGGAATACAAGATGCACCGGGCCGGGGGTTGGGTGCTGGAGGAGCCCGAGGAGCAGACAGCTGGGGATCAGCTGTGGCATCTTCTATCCCACTAAGTAAGGTGGTCCTGATCGTGCCTGTGAGCAAGAGCCCTCCCAAGGGCAGGAGAGCCCCTGGCCCATTGGGATGACCTGGCTTCTGCTCGTGTTCCTGACCCCACCATGTCCTCACCTTGTGTCTCCTCTCCTGTGGAGCTAGTCCCATCCTCCTGCTGGCACCCGACCCACGCTCTGCTCCTGCCTGACCCAAACTGCCTCATCCTCCCCTTGCCCAGCTCTCCTGCAGCCCCCAAAGAGCTGGGCTGGGGCTCCCCAAGCACTGTGGCTGCCATCCTCCCCCACAGGGGCCAAGAGGCTCTGAGCTGCCTGGGGGAGCCAGCACTCACACCAGCCCTGTGCCTGCCCACCCTGAGAGGGGCTGAGCAGAGAGGGAGGCTGAACCCTCCCTGCACAAATTGTGCCTGTGGTGGCCCCATCAGGAACGATTTGTCCTGGCCTCAAATCCAGGGCTGCTCCCTGGGGGATCCCCTTTGTGAGCAGAGATCCCAGCTGGAGCTGTCAATGGGAGCGAGCACGGCCAGGGGCTGGGGTCGGCCATGCCGGCACCGCCCAGGCTCCCTGTGCAGCCCCACCGGGGGTGGGCCCCGGCCCCGACCCCGCCTGCCTCATCGCTTGCCCACTGCATGTGCATGTGCTGCGCCCAGCCCAGAGGTGGGCACACCTGAGCCCTCCTCACCTCCGACATGCAGGGCCAGGGCGGGACTTTTCCTGAGCTCTGCTGAGCCTTCTGTGTCTGGAAAATTTGGTGGGGCTTTTCCTGGGACTCTCACGGGTCTCTGCTCTGTTGCCGAGGAGGTACGAGGGAGGTGTTTGGGGGCCTCCTTTTGAACCTCAGGAGAGCTTTGGGTTTGGGTTGGAGGCAGAAGCCAGGTTCCTCCTGGGAGTCGGTTTGCCCACCTCTGCGGCGGGACGAGGGGGCACTCTGGCGCTGTGCCCTCACCGAGCCACGCTCTGACACCTGACCCCTCTCCCCTGGGCGCTCTGAGCTGTCCTGTCTCCACAGCAGATCAGACCCACCCACCCTGTGCTGGTCCACAGGGATCCAGTCTTGGATCCATGCTGGACATCCCTGCCCAGCCCTGGGCCTCCACCCCTTTGTCAGAGCCTTCTCCAGAGGAGCTCTGCTGGAAATGCCTTTCTGAGACAGAGCCTGGGCTCCCTTTGTGCCTGGCACCAGACAACAGCAGAGGCTGCTGGTGTTTCCAGCAGGGCCCCATTCCTTGCTGATCCCAAGGGAAAGCTGGGTGTCCCTTCCAGGAAGCTTTAGCTTGTCCCCAGCCAGGAGGACACAGAGCCCTGGAGATGCCACCAGGCCATGCCGTGCCCTTTACCTGCTACACACGTTCTGCTGCTGCCTGCAGTGAAAGAGCTCCTCCCTCTCCTACAGTGAGACCTGCAGACCATGGTGCTCCATTACGCTCCTCATTTGGCTCCTGAGATCCTAAATTCCAGCCCAGTGTGACACCAACCCTCCTGGTGCCCCTGCTCGTCCCTTTGGACTGGGCTGCTGCTTTAACCATTGCTCTCTTCCTCTCTTCTCCCCAAGTTTTTAGACAAGCCAGAGGATGTTTTGCTGAAGCATCAGGCCAGCATCAATGAGCTGAAGCGGACCCTGAAGGAGCCCAACAGCAAACTGGTTCACAGGGACCGGGACAGGAGGCTGCCTTCCTCACCAGCCTCTTCCTCACCCAAGCACGAGGATGAAACACCAAAGGGAACCCCTGAAAAGGCCACAGAGGTTTGTTCTGGTGCTTCTCTTCCAGAGAGGATCAGGATCTGTTGGGGAGGAGTCCTTCAGCTGCTGTGCTGCCCTGAGGAAGCTCAGTGGGAGTGACGTGCTGCGGACAGGGGTGTTGTTTCTGTTTTTGAACCATTTTCACTGCTGGTGGGGGTTCTTCCTGGGCACTGCAGGAGACTGAGCAGCCCTTGTCTGGAGGGGTTTTGGGGGTACCTGAGAGGTGGGCTGTGGCTCTGGTGGCCCATGGGATGGGGTTTTACTCACTCTTCTCAGGAGCAGCCTGTGGGGTAGGGCCCATGCAGTTCCTGCCCAGGGGTGTCCCCAACAGAGCAGGACCAGGCTCCTGTGCAGGGGTGCCCCATGGTGCTCTCAGCAGTGGAACCTGAGTGGTGGGAGGAGGTGGAAGAAGAGAGGTGCCATGCTGGCATCCCAAAGCCACATCCTCCCTTCTGGGCATTCTGCACACTGGCTTTGCACTGGGACCGTGGGGGCAACAGGAGAATGCTGGAACTGGGTGCCAGGACAGCCCCTAGTGCTGGAGCGTGGCTGAAGGGATGGGATGTGGCACAGCTGAGCTCTGTGGCCTGGGGCCCTGCTGGGCTCAGTGCAGCAGCATGTGACAGGAGTGTCCCCCTGCCAGCCTGGATGCCCTGTCCCTGCCAGGGACCTTCCCTGCCTGCTGTCCCTCGGCAGGGCTCTGAGCCAGTGCTGTGCCCGCAGCAGGGGACGTGGCTCCAGGAGGGTGGGTGCCACACGTGGGGCTGCTCTGCCCTGGCTGCCCCCTGTCATGCAGAGGGCACGGGCTCAGCAGGGAATTTGGGATGTGCCCGTGTTCCCACTGGGCCCCAGCACTGCCTGGAGATTGGGGCTGCATGGGGGGGCTGTGGCCCCTCACAAAGCACTCGGCTGGGAAGAGGAAGAGGGGCTTTCCCTCACATTGATTTTACCATGGAATATATCAGGTGCAGAGATGTGAATGGAGCATCTAGAGCTGGCACAGCTGTGACCTCTGTCCATCTATCTATCAATCCTTCCATCCATTCATCCATCCGCTCACCCACCTACCCACCCTTTGTTCCTTCATTCCTTCTCAAATTCTTCCTTTCTCTCTCTCTCTCTCTCTCTCTCTTTGTCTCTCTGTCTCTGTCTCCCTCTCTCTCTCCCCGTGGGTGCTGGGGTTTCCGTGCTGGCACAGACGATGGAAGAGGACACCTTAGACGATTTTGCATCTGAGCATGGAGCTTCCCTAAGCATGGAGTCTTTCACGCAGAAAAGCCTTGTCTCCTCTCCTGAGGTTGTCACCATCCCCTTTCTCCCCCACCTCTCACTCTCACCATGGGGGTCCCCAGCCTGCCAAGGGGTCTTGTGCCCTCTGAGCAGGGCTGCCCATGGGTGGGTCCCCTTTCTGGTGATAGGCAGGGCTGTTGGTGAAACATCTCCTCTGGCTGTTCCTGCTGGACTGTGAGATGTGTTCCTGGAGAGAGCTCCCAGTGCTGGTGCAGGGCCGTGCTGGAGCTCAGTACTGAGGGTCCCAAGGTGTGACAAGCACATTTCAGCAGGGGTGACCCCATGGCCTGGACACCTGGGTGGCTGCTCCAGCAGCCTCAGGCTGTCCTGGCTGCAGCTGGAGTTCTCTAGGCCCAGGCACCCTGACAAAGGGCATCCTTGGACCCATGCCTGTGCACAGCCAGGTCACGCTCCATCAGCATGAGGGGTGTGAGCTCACAGCACCCCCTGTGTGCGGGTTTAGCTCAAGGGAGGGGACAGCCAAGAGTGGTGCCTTCACTGAGCAGAAGCAGGCTGGGGTTTGAGCCTTGCTTCTGTCAGGATTGGCCCCAGGGGCATGCGATGCTGGGACACTTGTCCTGCCTGGGCACCCCAGAGAGAGGCAGAGAGGTGGGGGACAGGCTGGGCACACTCTTGCTCCATGTGGATGTCCCATAGTCCATGCAGAAGTCACTAGCATGGGCAGGAGCCTGAACCTGGGCTGTCTGAAGCAATCCCCAGGAGGCAGGATGGGGTTCAGGGAGGGCTTGGGCACAGCCTGGGCTTCAGCAAAGATATGGCACCTTCAGTGGAGCAACAGCATCTCCTGGTCCATGTTGGCACCCTCCCCATTCCAGTATTTCAGAGCTGGAGGACAGAAACAGCAGGTGTGAAGTGCACACATATCTCCTGAGTCAGTCTTGCCCTCGGTGTGCCCAGCCTGAGCTGGGGTACAGGTGCTAAGGTGGCCTCACCTGTGGTTTCTCTCCAGGCATCTGTGACTGAGACTCGGCCCCGGCATGTCCCCACATATCCCCACAGGCCAGAGCCTGTGGTTTCCCTGAGAGATTCATGGCCCTGAGGGGGTGATGGCACAAGGACAGCACATTTGCAGAGCCTGAAGCTCTCATCACTGCCAGAAGGTCCTCTGGTGCCCATGGGCTGCAGGCCCACTGAGGTTGGGTGGTCTGTCACTTCCAGCCCTCTGTCCCCACTCCTGCTGGAAGACAGGAACTCTGGACTGGACAGTGCCAGGAGCCTCTCCAGCCCCCTGTTTTCTCCCAGCATCTGATTCTGTCATTATCCTTGCCTGAGGCTGTGCTTTCCTCTCAGGTGAGCTGGGTCTTCTTCAAAGCAGAGAAGGGCAGCAGGGGCACTGAAGGATGCCCAGGGGAGAAGCCCCCCATGTGCCTGGGGCTCTCCAAGGTTGTGGCCCCCGATGGCAGGAGCAGAGGCTGTCTCTGCTCCCTGCTGTTTTCTTTTCTTTTCTTTCTGTCTCTTGTGCTACCTAGGCCACTGTGGGAATGGCCTTCCCAGTTGTTCTTGTCCCTGAAGCAGATTTATGGGGAGGGAGGGAGGGAGGGAGGGAGGGAGGGAGGGCAGGAAGTGTGAAAGTCATTTATCCCTTGGGAGGTCAAGGCTGGTCTCTGGGCAGAGCCTTCCCAGCATCATCCCTTCAGAGGCAGCTTTGCTGTGGCTCCATCCTCCAGCCCACTGACCTCCAAAGCTCATGAGCTCCCTCCTTCCCTGAGGGATGTGCCCCAGTATCCAGAGATTTGCTTCAAGCATCCCCCAGTATGACAGCCTGGGGTCCCAGGGGTCCGTCCGGCCCCCCAGGCAGCCGCTGCCGTAGGTGTCCCGGATAGCGCTGTGCTTTATCAGCTCAGCCTGTCCGGGTACCTCAGGCTAGCTCCCAGCCCAGGCAACTTAGCGAGCAACTCTGGAGTGACTTCAGCTCTGTGAGTTCACCTCTTAGGTGGTTTTGCTCTGTGCTCACAAGTGCCTCAGCAGACGCAGGGATTGAGAGAGGAGAAGTCTGTGTGCAGTTCTGCAGCGGTGTCTTTTATTGGCAGCTCCTGCGAAGGGTTCCAGTGACAGCTCTTCCACTGAACTGGGCAGAGATGGGGGTTTATGTAGGGTACTGGGGTGTTGGAAATTGTCCAGTGGCCAGGGCTGAGGAGAATACAACCTATAGCCTTACAGAGAGATAACAAGGGTCCGAGGGCGGAAGAGGGGCTGCTTTGGTCCACTCATCATGACTCTGCATTTCTTGTCTTAGGCGAGTGACTGCCAGGGAGGCCTTGCAGGGCCTCTGACTGCTACACCCCAGAGCCCTGAGGCTCTGGAGACAAAGGGCTGCCCTGAGCTGTGAGCTGTAGCCAGAGCCCTCCAGAGCAGAGTTCACATCACACCAAGGAGGAGCTAGATGTCCCTTGAGCTGGGCTATGCTCATCTCAAGAGTCTGAGGAGAAGGAAGAAGCTGATTTGGAAATAAATCTGAAACTTTGGGGTTTTCCTGACTGGGTGAAGAGGTCCTGTCATAGATGAACACGTTCCAGGGGCCAAACTTTTTGATCTGCATTTATCTTGGGCCTTAACTCAGAAGAGGAGCCTCAAGAAAATCATCCCCTTTGCCCAGGGAAGATCTCCTCCAAAGGACTCTGGTTTGCAGCCAGAGAAGAGGGATGAGAGGGCTTTGCTGAGGAGATTTGTACATGTGCCCACAAGCTGTCCATCCTTGTCCTGGCTGAGAACAGGTCCAGCAGTGGGACAGCAGGGCAGAAGCAGGAGAGAAGCTGCTGCACCCTCAGGAAAGTGAGTGATGTCCTGTCTGAGCATGGCTGCTGAACAGCAGGAAGGAGTGCAGAGGGAATGAGTGCCAGAGCAGCGTGGGCTGCCCAGCAGCCCAGAGAGCCTCCCAGCCCGGGGGATGCTGCTGCCATGGGTCAGACCCACCTGGGAACGAGCCCGGGGCAGCCGCTGCTCCTAGCAGGCATTGATGGGCTCTGTTCCCAGTTCCATGGACTGGGAAGGAACAAAAGCTGCACTGGAAGCAGGAGTGGAGGAAGGGAGCTGGACAGCAGCTGGTGCAGGGTAAGGGGCTGTGGGAGAGGCTCGTGCTGGAGGGGGCTGGGGGTCAGGTCTCCTGCAGACCCTGCTGCTCAGTGGGGCTGCCTGGCCATGGCAGAGTCCCTGCCAAGGGTCCCTCTGGCACAGAGGAGGAGGGTGCCCTTGCTGCCCATCCCTGTGGATGTCCTGGCACTGTGAGTAGCTGGTACCTTCCTGCCCTCAGGGGTGGGGTGTTCTCTTGGGGGCCCATGGGCTGTACCGCAGCACAGCCCCCAGGTGCTTCCCTGCAGGCTCCTGGGGATTTTGGGGGCAGATGGAATCTTGGCAGAACCTGGGCCAGGGAGCTGCAGTGAGGGCAGGACCAGGGCTTGCATCACTGTGCCGAGGGAGCTCTGCTTCCTTTGGCACCTGGCAGAGAAAGCAGCAGCTGGGAATGGCATTTTTCTGCTGGGGGCCTTCACTGACTTCTCATTTCCTTGGGAGCTCTTCCACTAGTAACTAGTTTTCCTCCTTTCTTTTTCTCCTCTAATATTATCTTCCCTTCTCTCCCTCTGGCTCTGCTCCCCTCTCCCCCCGTTTCCCTTTCTCCAGTATCAGTCACTAGGTTTGCATTTTGGGGGCAACTGCTGCATACATTCCCCCAGCCCCCTGCATGGGGTGAGGCTCAGCTCACCTTTCCGTGGATTGCTGTTCCTGGATGGAGGGGGAACAGACAGGCAGTCCCCTCCCTGGGCCTGGAGTGCATCCTGGTGCCCATCTTTGCCCCTGCTGCAGGCTGTGCCCAGGCAGGCTGTGCCATGGGCAGTGTCAGCCCCATGGGGAGCCCTAGCACTGCCCTCTTCTTGTGCTGCCAGGGGTGGCTGAGCTGCCTCATGGTGCAGATGTTCTCCTGAAACTCTCTTCCTGTGAGTTATTTCCTACCTGCTGTTCCAAAAGTGGCTGGATTTTAGCAGTGCTTTGTTCTTGGCCCTCATGAGGCCTTTAGCTGACGTGCAGGATGAGCACATGGATGTACAAGGTGTCCCTGGCAGCAGTGACCTGGTGTCCCCTGCCAGCTGCACGGTGACATTCCCACTGTGGCCATGCTGCAGGATGCTCCGTGGCCTTTGCTTGTTCCTGCTGCTGAGCCTGTGGTCTTTTACACTTCACAGGGAGCCTTTCACAGGTGACAGTTTCTGAACACTTGTTTTCAGCATGGCTGGGTTCTGAGGAGATGTCCCTGGTGAGCTGGAAAGGAGGGATGGCCTTTTGGGGAATCTGAGCTGCAGCATCTGGTAGAAAGGGATAGGGCCTTGCTGATGGCTTGCAGTGGTTTCTTTCCCTGCTCGTGTTCTTGGCATTCTGACAAATTCTTAGGGCACGTGGATGGAGCTGAGAGTGAAGCTACCCAAAACCCAGGGCCTTGCTTCCAATGAAATCTCACCCCTGGGAATTGCCAGAGCCAGCTGAAAACAAGGGGGCAGCCAGCTGTGTTCCCCTGCCTCCAGAGAGACCCTGGTGGTTGTTAATGTGTCTACTGGGAGCTCCACTCCCACTCTGTGCCACCAGCAGAGCCCCAGGTATTGCAAGTGTGTCAGGGAGCCACCACGCAAAGCAAAGCACTGTCCCCAGAGAGGACACTGGCTCAGTCCCTAGTGTGGCATCAGCCCCTTATTTCCAGTCCCCCTCTCCATCAATGAGTTGCTAGGCTCTTTGTACAGAGCCTCAACTCTGGCCTTGATAAGAACAATAGTAATAATGATATTAATAATAATAATGACAATGATGATGATGATGATGATGATGTCGCCAGCCCTGTGCCAGGCAGACCAGCTGTGCTACTCGTGCCAGCAGCACTCGGGGCTGGGGTTTCTGATGCGTTTAACTCTTCTTGCTCCAATTGCAATACAGGGCTCGGAGCACTGGGTATTTATAGAGAGAGAAGCCCCTAGGCTGGAAGCTGTAGCTCTGAGGAAAACTCTGAGAGCCAAGACGGAAGAAGCACGTGCAGGGACCTCGGAGGGGAACACAAGTGGGAGCCTGACGAAAGTGGTGGTGACAGTAGGGAAAGCCAAGGACATGGCAGGCCAGGAAGAGCCGGCAGCTGCAGCCTTGGAGACGAGGAAGAGAGCCAAAATGATTGCTAGTCCCGAGGATTTTGAGTCTGTGTGGGAGGATGATCTCTATGAGAAGGACAGCAGGGGTGAGTCCAGCCCAGGGGAGGCACATCCACCCCCTGAGAGTGTGGAGGCCGAGCCCCAAGAGCCAGGCAAAGGCACAGCCACCAAGGAGCCAGGGCTGCCCAAGCCCTGTCAGCAGCCTGAAGAGAGGCAAAGGACCAAGATTTTGGAGCCAGAGCCTCCCCAGGCAGAAGTTGAGATGCTCTCCAAGGAACGTGCTTTTGCAGCCTTCAAGAAGCAGGAGGCCAGAGTGCCAGCCACAGCCCCAGAGCTCCTGAAAATTAAAGTGAAGGCTGGTGACGACAGCTCAGAGACTTCTGCAACTCAGAGGATCATCTACTTAGGAGACCCAGAGGGGGAGGAGAAGGACAGTAAAATACACCTGGTCTTGGACACTGGTGGGTGCCTTGGCTTGGAGGAGAGACCAGAAGCCCCAGTAAACACATCCGGGGAGGGATCTGGGCATGCCA
Organism: Anomalospiza imberbis; assembly: GCF_031753505.1. Taxonomy (NCBI): domain Eukaryota; kingdom Metazoa; phylum Chordata; class Aves; order Passeriformes; family Viduidae; genus Anomalospiza; species Anomalospiza imberbis. The sequence goes on along the minus strand of NC_089697.1, from coordinate 15,993,756 downwards.
CACCTGTGGCGGAAGGGTTCCAAGCCCTCTCGTCAGCAAGTCACCAGCACAAGACAGTGTCTGAAAAACCCACTGGAGCACTGGAGATGCCTGGGATGGGCTGTGATGGGACCAGCCTGGGGGGACGTCCCCTCTCAGGGTGGGAAGAGCTGTCCCTGCAGCCAGAGAAGGCGCCTGGTGTTGGGGTGCCTGGAGGAACACCCACAGGAAGTGAAGCCCTGCTGTGTTCCCAGGAGGTGGGACCAGAGGAGCTGCAGAGCTCCGTGGGAGGCTTTAAGCCATGTGGCCTGGCAGGGGATGGCCCCAGGGCTGAGGAGCACAGAGGGAGCCCAGCACAGTCCCCAGACATCTGCCCAGCACTGGAGGGGCTCTTGGGAAGGGTTGTAGCAGACAGTGACAGGGAGGAAAGTGCCAGAGTGGTTCTTCAGATGGAAGAGATAGAGCCCAAGTCACCTCCATCATTAGCTGGGTCTTGGCAGGGCCACACTCACACCGTGGGGTTGGAGGGGGACAAACCCAGTGCTCCTGTCCCTCCACCCCTTCCCCAGAAACCCAGCCCAGTCCCTGCAGAGTCATCTCCGGGTACGGAGCCTCAGGGCACAGACCTGTCCCTGGGCACCAGCCCTTCCAGAGAGGCGGCCATGCCCAAGCGTGTGAGCCCCTCCATGCAGGTGGCACTACCCGTGGGCACCGATCCTGAAGCTGAAGAACAATCCCAAAATGTGGGATTTGCCTCATTGAAACCCTATCAGGTAACAAGTCCTGTTACAGGAGAACCACCCCAAAACACAGACACTGCAGCAGAGTCAATCCAGGTTAGAGACCTGGCCAACAGGGAGGTGGCCCAGGACATGGACACAGCACAGAGCAACGTGCCTGCCACTGAAGAGCCACTGCAGGAGGAGAAGCCCATGGTCAAAGAGCTCTTCCAGGGCTCAGGGTCGGGGAAGCCGACCAGAGATAAAGGCTCTGGGATGGAAGAACTGTTCCATGACAAAAGCCTTGGCATGGCTGAGCTGCCTCCCAAGGGAGAAGAAGCAGAACACCAGACTGAGACAATCCTGAGGGACTTGCCCCATCACACTGCACATCCCAAAGCACAAGAGCCACACCAGGACTCGGAGTTCAGTGTTGGACAAGATCTGCAGGGTGGGAGCCAGACATTCACAGAAGGCACCAGGGACAGTGACCTGGCTCTGGGGCAGCCACTGCAGGATGACTCTCCTCCCAGAGCAGCTGCTGATGTCCCACACTTCCAGTCCCCTACAGCAGGATTGTGCCAAGGAAGCGAGGCATCCCAGCTCCCTGCCCTGGTGAATGAAGGCGGGGCAGGGCAATCAAGTGGTGGGACACATCCAGCAGAGCCTGGGGTGTCGGTGTGCATGGCTGGGCTGGCAGGAGCTGTGGCCCAGGAGCACAGGGATGCTACTGTGGCCCAAGGAAAACAGGAGGACAGCAAGAGCTACAGGGAAACTTCTGTGGCCTCTAAGATCAAGATGTTTGAGCAAGGCGAAGCGGAGCGAAGGGCGGCCCAGGAGGGACAGGAGCATGTGCCTGAAGCTGAGACATTGGTGACAGCCACGGGGAAGACAAATCTGGCACAGGATGTGCCTTTGAGCACCAGACTCGCCTCACCCCCTGCAGTGGGACCTGTGTCCAGTGTGGGCTCCTTGGCCCTCGGGCAAGGGGCTGGTTCAGGAGACACCTCCCAGCCTCACCCCCTGAGGGAACGAGTCTCTGCTGAGCCCGAGCACGAAGAAGACAGTGCCGACCTGGCCTCGCCCGACTCCGGCTGTGAGCTCACCCTGGCCGAGGCCGTGGTAACTGCACTGACCCGTCCGGACGGGACATTCGTGCGCATGTTCTGTGGCTCTGCCCGTGTCCAGTGGCTCCTCACACATCCATTGACTGGCAGCAGGCGCTTTGCATCCCTGTCCTCTCTGTCTGTGTGTGTGGTCAGGCTTCACTGGCTGTATGCGCAGCCGCTGCCCAGTCGGTTCATCAGCTTTTGTTTTGCGCCCCCCCAACATTTTGGCTCCCTGGAAAATGACGCTCGCTGAACCCAGGAGGGGCACCCGAGCTCCGTGGCTGGGAGCAGGAGAGGGCACCATGGGGGTGGCTGGAGGAGCTGGGACTGTCACGGACACACAGCCCCAGCAGCACGCTTCCAGCTTCACCTGCATTTCCTACGTTGGTTGATTACCCCTTCTTGCTTAGCTGCCACCCTGCCCTGCCTTCAGCCAGCTGGTGGCCGGGTGATGGAGTAGTTTCCCTCGCTCTCGTGAGCGCTAGAGCAGCTCCTGCAGAGTTAATTTCCTTCCGACTAACCGTTTTCTCTAATCCAGAGCAAATCTCAGGAACCAAGTGGGGAAGAAAAGGAGTTATGTGACCCATCAGTAAAATCCAGCCTGAAAGAAGAGAATGTAAAGGCTGCTGTTCCAGTGGTCTCGCAGGTCTCAGTGCTGTTTTGCTAAGTGCTTCTCCCGGCAGTGTGAGCGCTCGCCCCGCGGCCAGGGCTGTGCTGCCCCTCCGCTCCCCTTGCAGGGCTCTCTGTATGTATTGGTCAGACACACACCCCCACACGGGTCTGCAGGCGTGCTCCCCCGGCGCTGCTGGACACCCTGTGTTTCGCCCATACCTCTCAACCTCCCACAGTGCCGAGGGAGGGGTGTGCCGGCACAGTCCGGCCCGTGGGGGATGGCCTTGGCTGCAAACGCTTGGAGCAGAGGCCAAGAAGTGGGGTTTCCTCTGGCATCGGTGGGCTTAGAGCTGTTCCTAAGGGACAACTGGGTGTAGATTTCCCATGGCTTCATGGCAAAGTGTAGCAATGGAACACGTCCCCTCCGATGGCAGAGTTGAGAGGTATGTCCGTGTCTGGAGAACTGTGGATGGAGGGAGGTCATCCCTTGGCTCTGGCCATGCTGTCAATTACACTGACCAGCTCACCCTGAGACTCACCTGAGGCCTCTGGAGGGGCAGGTGGTGTCAGTGGGGCAGACTCACCCCGGGGCAGCTGTTGGGCTGGACCTCCCCCCAGGGTGATGCTTCACAGGATGGTCAGTGGAATTGGCTCACTCCTCCTCAGTGGAATTGGCACCCTCCTTTTGCTTCTCCCTCACCGTGCCTGGCTGTTGGGCCCTTTCCTTTCAAACTCTTCTCTCTTTCTTTCCCTTGTTTGTTTTTTTTTGAGTCACTGACATCTGATAGCCCTTCATCTGAGCTCTTTCTGAATGTCTCCTGACAGACCCATTGTTTTGCATCCATCTGCTTCCACCAGTGCACTGAAGTGCCTCCAAGCTGGCCGAGCTTTTTTTTTGTCTGACCGAGCCTTTTTGAGATGATTCATTGCCAACAAACTTTTGGCACAATCCAATGGAGTCGCCTTCTCTCCCCCAGCAAAGCCACTGCTGTCAGAAAGGTTTCGGTCTCCATGCTTGAGTTGTGTTTGACTCTACTTTGTGATGTTTGCTGCAGCCTTCCTCCTCCTCCTCCTCCTCCTCCTCCTGCTGCCGTGTCCCTGCTGGCGCTGCCCCGCGGTGCTCACGGCCCCGTCTCTCCACGATTGTGTCTCCTTCAGAGAGCAGGCATGAGGGAGGGCCCTGAGGAGAGGGTGAAACCGCCCCGGCACAGGGCCCCTGAGAGTGACACCGGCGACGAGGAGCCTGACCAGGAGAAGGACTCGGTCTTCCTGAAGGACAACCACCTGGCCATTGAGCGCAAGTGCTCCAGTATCACCGTCAGCTCAACCTCCAGCCTGGAAGCGGAGGTGGACTTCACTGTCATCGGAGACTTCCATGGCACGGCCTTTGAGGACATCTCCCGGAGCCTGCCCGAGCTGGACAAGGACAAGAGTGAAACAGAAGATGAAGGCTTGGTTTCCTTCCAGCACACTGACAAAGTAGTTCCTGGACTGGAAGAGGATCTCAAAGGCAGGGATAAAGTCTCCCAGCCCAGCCCAGATGTCTCCCAGCCAGAGGTACACAGGGACACCATTCACCGGGACCGGCCCGGTGCCATCGTGCCTCCGTGTCCCTTGTGCCGGGTGTCGCCTGGCGGGTGTGCGCTCCCGGCTGGTTTTGGGGAGCATGCTGGCTGCCACCCCTTGTTCCTGCCCGTGCACGCTGTGTCCGTGTTGCATGGCTCTGTCACGTGCTTCGTGCATCTGCTAACCAGGAAAAGTCACTGTCACCTCTGTCCTTGCGTGTGGCTGCCCCACTCTCAGCCCACAGCAGCATGTGCACCGCAGGGAGGGCACGTGGCACTAACCATCGGAGCTGTCCTCGTGTCCTGCATGAATTCAGTGACCAGTCTGTGTAGTGCAGAGCCATGTGCTGCCCACTAACCTCTCTGGTCATGCTGGGGCTGGGGGGATTGGCCTCGTGGAACTGCCCTGGAGCTCATAGAGGGTCACTCTGTGCTGGGAGGGGTCATAGCAGGGCTAACAAAATTGCATGTGCATGTGTGTGGGGCTGATTGCACTCACGGGGACGGAACAGCAGAACCAGCCCCAGCTCTATGTGGCCTTGTCTCTGTGTTGGGCCAGGGCCATTTCCAGCCCACCCACCTAGGGCAGCCTCCAGCCCTGCAGGTAAGTCCCCAGTGCTGGGCAGAGCTGCTGAGGTTAGTCCAGACCTAAAGCCAGCAAAGAGCTGCAGAATTAGAGGGAGCTGTCTCTGAGCCAGCCTGGAAACCCTGGTGTGGAACTGTGGCCGTGGAGGATCTGCTCCAGGGCCAGTGTGGGCAGGGGGCTGCTGGCTCAGGAATACTGAGCACTGGTGAAGCATCCCCCGTGCAGGAGCCCTTGGCAGCTCCAGTTTCCTGCATCAGGGCAGTGCTGGCAGCCTGTGTCCATTCCCCCGAGGCTCTGACACCCTGGGTGTACCCAGAGACACCAGGAGCTGGTACAGATCACAAAATGGCTGCAGCACAGGCATGAAACTGGTTTAGTGGGTCTCACTTGGCTTTTGAAGAACAGTTTGTCCTTATCCATTGTTCTAAAAATCTATCAAAAAATTTGCAGGGACAGAGCATCAGGCCTGATTTGGGGTGTGTGGGTCACAGGGCACTGTGGGTGGTGCCTGTCTGCCCAGGGCAGCAGCCCAGCCCTGCTGTTTGCCCAGGTAGGACTCAAATGTGACATTCACAGAACATCGTGTGCGTGGCACCTGCGAAGGAGTGGGGCAGGGATGCTTTGCCAGGGGTTGCTGCACAAGGAGCAGAGAACTAGAGTGGCTGGGTTGGAAGGGACCTTAAAGGTCTTTCCAGCACCATGCCATGGACAGAGCACTCAGGGCTGTTGGCATCGTGCCCCAGGGCCTGGCTCTGCTGACTCTCTGCTGTTCCTCCTGCAGCCTTCAGCCCCAAAAGCAAATGCTGTGACTGTGAAGAAGCCTGAAGCAGAAGGCTCCGCTCCCCATCGGGTCAGCACCACAGACATGGCCCAGGTGACATGGTGGCTCCCCAGAGGCTGAGCCCTGAGGCTCCCCAAAGCCTCAGCCCAGCAAAGCAGCAGCTCTGGGACAGCGAGGGCTTTGTGGGGTGGTTGGGGGGGTCTCTGTTCACCCTTAGCTTGCTGAAGTCCCCAAAAAAACCAAACTAAAGCCCAGCCAGAGATATTGTCTGAGTGTCCCTGGCCCCACCTGCCATGCCTATAGTGACCATCTATAGTGGGTGACAGACACCAACTGTCTGTAGCTTCATGGCCCTCCCTGGCTTCCTCTGGCAGCAGGATATGGCCACATTGTCCCTGCAAGTGTCACCCACTCCCTGGTGGCACCTCCAGGCTCACCTGGTTTCCTTTGCCCTGGCAGGTGGACGGAGGTACCTCGGGCAGCAGGGACACCACCGTCACCGCTGCCCAGGCTGGCACCACAGAGACAGCGCTGGTGACCTCAGTAAGCGGGGCTGGCCCTTGAGGGCGGGGGAGCTACTGTCCCCTGCGGGAGTGACTGGGGCCAGCTGTGCTGGGGGGACCCTGCCCCACTGGGGGTGTCTTTGGAGGGTGACACCTGCCACATTTGCCCCATGCCAACATGAGCCAACATGCCCGTCTGCTCTTCTTTCAGGATCATGGCACCAAGGCTGGCAAAGGAGCCGCTCCCACCACGGACCTTCGCTCCCTGTCACCGGTGAGGGGGCACATGGTGCCACCAGCAAGGCCAAGTTGGGGAAGGCAACCCTGTAGGGCTGGGAGTGGGTGGGATTGGTCCCACTGGGCCCTGCACTGTTCCTAGCACTGGCACCTGGCTGTTGTGTTGGTACTGGAAAGGGAAGAAGGATGCTCAGAAGTCTGGGGAGCAAGAAGTCAAGAGACCTCAACCTGTGGGCTTTTTCCTATGCCAGATCCATACCTTGAGCATCTGCCTGAGGAGGATAATTCTCAAAAATACCCCAGTCCCTGGTGCAGTGGGCCGAGATGCATTTAGCCCTGGGTGTCCTGCGGGGTCACCCAAGACCACCCACAAAGTATCCTGATCCCAGTGGAGGTGATGGCCACAAACCATCCTGCCCAGCACAACCCTTTCTCTGGAAAGGGATTTCTTACTCCACCCCTTCATTTTGATGGAGTCCAGCCTGGCCAAACACCAGGTGCTGCCCCAGGCTCATCCCTTTGTGCTGCAGGGAGAATAGAGCTGGCACTGGGGCTGGAATATCAGTGCATCCTTCCCAGCCCTTGGCATGCACAGTGGGATGGACAGAGGCAGCCTGAGAACTCTGCTAGAGTGGCCCTGAGGGTGTGCAGGGAAGAGCCAAAAGCAGCCATGAGACCCTCTGCCCACTGCAGAGGCCCTCTCCAGCTGCTGTGGTCCTGGGATACCTGTGGAAACCTCTCCCTGTCCCCTTCAAGCCCTTGGTGCAGTTGGAAGCACAACTCATTGCCTTTTTCCCTTGCCATCTGTCCCCTCCCGTGCTTGGCTGAGAGGGTACATCCCAGCTGGAGGTCCTGGCTGGCTGGGAGCTGGGCTGGGGCTCCCCCAGGATGTCCCCTGAGTGCACTGCTCGTGTCCCGCAGATCTCGGGCGGCTCCGCTGGCAAGGAGGTGCTCACCAGCATATTCAGTGCCACTGCGGAAACGCTCTCCACCTCCACCACCACCCACGTTACCAAGGTGAGAGCAGCTCCAGGGCTTCCTGAAGGCCACTGGAATTAGGGGATGGGTAGATTGATATTGTGCTAGGTACAGCAGAAAGGGCCCCTCTCCTTCCAACAAGCCAAGAGCTGTGTGCTGTCCCGTGGGAATGGTGATCCCACAGAGTGCTCTGTGCCCTGGGTGCTGCCTGTCCCATCCAGCCAGGTGTGACCACAGCAGGCAGGCACAGCCAGGGGTGTGCATTCATCCAGGGGTGGGAAGTGAAGGAGACAAGGCTGCAGCGGACGGTCTTACCCATGGCTGTTGCATCCCCAGATTAAATACACGCATTTCTTCGGGGAAAAGGGGACAGGGTGGGAGGAAATGGCCTCAAGTTGCACCAGGGGAAGTTTAGATTGGGTATCAGGGAAAATTTCCTCACAGAAAGGTGGTCAGGCAGTGGCACAGGCTGCCCAGGGCAGTGGTGGAGTCTCATCCAGCTGGGGACATGGTCAGTGGTGGCCTTGGCAGTGCTGGGGGAACAGTTGGGCTTGGAAATCTCAGAGAGTTTTGCCAGCCTCAGTGATTCCATGTTCTATAAAGATAGCAGCAGCTGTGTGAGGGAGCTGAGCAGCAGGAGGGTGCTTGAGCAGCAGGAGGGTGCTTGGCACCTGCCCCAGCCCTTCTCCTTCCCCCCTGGGGGCTGCTGTGTGTCCTGAGTCAAGGGCAGTGGGAGC